>NC_046186.1:87133966-87436996 GCF_011004875.1 Balearica regulorum gibbericeps | reverse complement strand
AGGAACAGCCACTGATGTAACTGTAAAGCAAAGTACATTAATGTTTCTAGCTGCTGTCAGATTTCTTTGGCGAAGTTGTCCTGTGATTTTTGAAGCTATTTTATTCATTCAAGCACTCACATTGTAAACTCTCCCTCAAAAAATTAAAAAAAAAAAAGGAAAAAAGGTCCACTAAGCATGCTAAGTTGATAGAAACACTTTGATCCAGCAGGACTTGACTGTTTGTCAGATTTTGGGAAGTGCATTTTTCCCTTCTTGCAGGAGAAAAGAACATGCTCTCTTCTCCTCTGCCCAGGAGAGCAGGTTGGTGGAAGCAGGACAAGGAAGATTGCCTGGAGATGATTCCCTGCAGCCCTGTTGTTTGCCAGAGGAGGAACCACCAGAGGCTGCTCACCCCTCCAAGATCTCAACAAGCTCTGGGAAGACAGCAGGGAGGTTGCAGGGGAGAATGGCATTTCTTAGAGCTTGTGTGGGGCTAACGTGGTGACACTACCAGGAGGTGGCAAGAGCCATTTCAGAGTCACTATACCAAACGTCCAGAAGAGCTAAACAATATCCCCACCCTTCTACCTCCCCCCCCCACACACACACTGATAAACAGCAAAATTTTAAAGAGAATGTTAAAAATCAAAGTGTCATATTATGGATGTAGGTACTCATGGTGTCAGTCTTTTGAATTTTGAAGACTTGGTGACTTTTGTACTTGTCATCATGATATCAAGCTGTGGAAAGTTTTTGTTCCAGTAACAATTCCCTCAGAGAAGCCTCCATCAATAGCAGCCCAAAATATTTCTTTTATTGCAAAACTGCAGGAATTATTTCTCCTTTATTCTTAAATTTCTGTCAGCAACAAGTTAGGGCCTCTGAACTATGACACAGGATATTTTCCAAATTTAAGAATTTATAAACAGAACAAGCTCATGTATTCAAATACTAAAGAAGGGAAACAACGCAAAATAAAAACAAACCCAAAAGGAACCACTTGGAACTATGGAGAAGCAAATAAGTCATCGGTGCAGCAGCTCTTGACAATATTTGTTCTCTCATTCATGTTACAAGGTAGGACACTGCGCGAAAGTGGTTAAACAACCACCTATGACCCTTCAATAACAGAGTTAGGGAAGAAGTTTTGTCCCATGCAAGCTCTGTTGATTGTCCATTTTCACAGACATTGTCTGTCTATCTTCTAACACAGGAGTTTGAGCTTTGCATCTTTACTGTGCCTATAGTCTATTAGAGCACATCATGCTCTCTAAAATAGAGCAGTTCATCAGGTTTTTTTCTAAAATGTTCTCAAACTTAAGAGTAGGAGTTCTCACTTTTTTTTTAAACCACATCTAGAATGATTATTGACTTCAAAACTTCATATTCACGTCCAAATAAGTACATCAGAGGAATTCTAAGGTCTGAAGTCTGAAATGCCAAATGCTGTGGGCTTACCTACAGCAGCTCCTAAACAGACAAGTACTTATCTGTGCAAGCAGGTTCAATTAAATCAATATAGCATGAAGAGATATCATGAAACATAGAGTCTGCTGTTTACCTGTAAGGCTAAGTAGAACTTTAAAAAGAAATATTTGGGAGCGAGTGGAACAAACTGAGAATGTTATCCCACGATAATGAAATTAACTTGGGTGACTGAAAAGCTGTCTGCATAAATGATACAAAGAGTGCTGCAGTAAAATTTATCGCCACAGACTGAAATGCAGTCTGCGGCAGTAGGTTAAAAAATTATAGCACTATAATTCAGTAATATTTCATTCTTTGGTTTTTTTTCCTTGAACTGCTCTTAGAATCATTTTTCTTGACACCACCTTTCTTTTCAAACTTGAATAATCTCACTGTTCTTCTAAGCTGTCTTTCTGAGCTTCTGTTCCAATGCAGGAAAAGAGCAATGCATTAACATAGCAAGTAATTTGCCCAAACCACACTCTTGCCACTCAAGTTAGAAACAAATATACTCACGTGCTAAGTTTCCAAGACTTTATTTTCTTCTAATGCTGGTTTTAATGTGGTAAAACCTTCCACATAAACTTTGTTCCTTCCAGCTTCCGTATCTATTAGCTCAGAAATTTCCAAAGTCTACAGTGAAGAACAAAGTAACTCCCAGCGTGCCTCCTTACCAGAGGAGCAAGTAAGTAGAACTATACCTTTATATACACTATTAAAATGTAAAAAGACTAAGCAGCAGCCCATAGTAACAAGATCATCTAAACTAACATCTAATACTCTGCTAGAAATTAATCTGAAAGTGTAAATTTACGCAGTACTAACAAGTGTCTTATCATTAAAAACAAACAAAAAATCAAAACAACAGAAAACCCACCTCTGCTCGCTTTTGCTCCATAAGAAACCTGAGCAGTACGCAGCCCCTAAATAAGAACTGTTCTTGAATGCAGCTCATTCCCAATAAAGGAGAAACAGAGGAAGTGGGAAAAGTTACATACAATGAAATTTTTTTCCCCACTTCACACACAAACAACCTGCTGGACACTACCAGCTATGGAACTTTACAAGTTATTTCTACTCCTAGATCTATTACCAGACTTAGGGTCTGAAGGAATAGTTATGGGCTTGCAATCTCCAAAGAGTAAATTTAATTTAGTTTGATGTATTTCATTCAGGTTAAGAACTATTGTAACTTTTTTAGTAAACTGGTGTATTGTAAGAGACTGGTAATTTTGGGGGGTTTTTTTGGGAGGAGGAGGAGGAGGAGAAGACAACCTTGATAATAAAACTAACCAAAAGGCTACCAAAATTAACTTAGTTCTTTAGGTCTCATTTCCCAAAATGATTTAGCAAATGCCTCTATCATACACAGACAGTGTGTTTGTAGGCATCTGAAAGCGAGTCATTGAGCTCTCAGACTAAACCAGAAGTGATGAATGATAAGAAAGATTTTGGAAAAGGGTAAATTTGTCTTTTTGACAGCTGAGTTAAGATAGGGGTCACTGAAGTCTCTCTCAATCCTACAAATTAGCCTTACATTCTCAGACACAAAATTTCAAGGTTAAATCTACCAAAGCCATTATAACAACTCAGTAGAATCCTTCGCTAATATTTAAGTATTTTTTCTACCACACACACAGAGTGCACCTTCTGCCATGAATGATTTTGACTGGATTCTCATGGTAGGTTCCCCCCAGCCAGGGGGCTTCAGACACGTCCTAGTCAGCCCAATCTATTTCATGTGGAAGTCCACTTCCAAAAATCAGTTTGGAGGCCCAGTGAAGCTGCCCACATAAATGTCAAGTGAAATGCTAAGATTCAAACAAAAGCTCAGAATGGAACTCGCCTGAAACACACAAAACAGGGATTCAGAGCTTGGAAGCAGAAGTCACAGCAACCTGGGAAGGCACAAGCCACGGGACACTGTGGGTCCCTGCAATAAACAGTCACTTGTGAGCCATCCTGTTTGGGACAAGAAACCACCAATAAATAGTTCAAAGGCTTTGAGCCACTAAAGTAGGAATGATAGAAACCCAATCTTGCCAAACATTTCCAGATATGATCAGAAAACTCCAAAAGACACCCTGAAACCATCAGTTAAGTTTATTTTTTTCAGGTTTAATATTTTGTTGTATCCAGATTTTTACCCACACACAAGACACCATACTATCACAAATTACTGGAGAATGGGCGAAGCTGCTAAAGTGTAGGCCTAAAGTGACCACAAATCAGCTCTCTCTTCATGGGAGTACTAGGAGTACTTCGCACTGCTCAGCTTGACTCATCCCCTACCTGCACTTCTCACAAGACAGATGCATGAGTAAGAACATGTGCAAAATCACTGCAGAGCAGATGACATGAAGTAACTTATTCATGTGCCAAAGACTTTGGGATCAACTGGGATCAGTAATAAGATATGGAGCTGAAAGAACTGAAGGCTTTCTACAAGAAAAAGCAAGGAATCTTAATTTGTACATTTGAGGTTTCACCGAGAGGATAGGGTTTTTTTCTGCACAAAGTGTTCAAATGATCTGTTGTGGACCAGTAGCTAAATAAATTGAATAAGTTATAGAAATCTTATTTCTAAGCAGAAAATATCTTACTAGTTTGGAGGTTTCTGGTTTGGCTCCTCAAAGGTTTTACTATAGTAAAGATATAGTACCCAAAATTTAAAGCAAAGATCCAGAACAGCTTTCTGAGTGAGGAGAAACTACTACAAGATGCAATTTCTTGTAAATGATCTTTAGAGGACCTACACATCCCCCTCTCACCACACTGGTGCTGGCAGCTCCTTGCTGGTTACCTCCAATGAAAAAAGGACAAGCCACAAGGGTGGGTTTCAAACCCAAGATCTGCTCAGTCCTTTAATACAGATTCTCATGAAAACTGCCACCATACAGACACACCCAAGATGCACAAATTTTCAGGGAATGATATGCCTAAATACCTTTCTGAATCCATTATAACAAGTTTGAGCAAACTTAGTATTTCAACAAGAAAAGACCCTTCCTTGCACATGCTCAATTCATTACATGAGAGTTTCTCCCTTTGTAGAAAAAATTCTTCTTTCCATGAGGTATAGGATGCCGCTTCTTCTGAAGAGGTAAAAGTGCTATAAATTAATAGCATCTTCAAAGAAACATTCAGTAGAAATACATCCTTTTACAATTTGTGACCAGAACATCTCATAAATTTTCTTTGAATATTTAAATGATGTTTTCCATGCTACTTGTTATCTCCTATTCTGCTTCAGCTTGTTACTTACAATAATTGGTACAGCATTATAACAGCACGTTTATGTACAACATATCTTACTTGTATTACACTTATCTCAAGAATGCTCTGAACTCTTGAACTTTATGGAAAGAAGCAGAATGTAGTTTCAAATAACTGACTTCAAAACAACTTTTCATTATCCTGTTTCTCACATCCCAGCAGTTATGTTGAGAAGAGTCAGTACTGAAAAGCACAAAGTTATACCTAATTATCAAGCAGATCTAACAGAAAGCTTCATGCAAGTGGGCATTTGTATTGCCTGTAAACAACAATACCTTCAGTGTGCTCTCTGATTTTAAAAAACATACATAAAATGCACAGGTACAACTTGGATGAAACATCAGACCTCCAACATATTTTCTTTTACTTCCTTCTCACAATCTCTTTTTTGAAAGCTTACGAATACTAACTCTTCTAAACAAATATGAATATCTTGTTGATTCCATGAGTCACATTTTTTAATTGACTAGTTCTTTTCCATGTAAGACATTGCCACCACCTGGTAGATATCTCTGAACAACTGTGAGTACACTTAAAGCCCCACAAGCTCAAGTATTTTATGGCTGCCCTGTAAATCTGCCCTCAGATCTTTACACTTCCCTTCAGGAAGCCAAATTTATCTTCAGGATTTGTTCCAAACAGAGTATGTGTGTAAGGAAATAGATCCGTCAGTGGCATTTCCCACCAAATTACAACCTGGTAGTTACAGGTGACTTATAGCATTCCTCTTCTTTCTAAAAACTTATATAGAGCTGTATCAGTGAAAGAAAATCCATTAAAAACCATCCCTTTATCACTTCCATTATGACCTTTCCCTATATCTGCTAATGAAAGCCAAACCATCTTATTTACTTCAGAAAAAGGGGATCTAGACATATGATAACTGTTGCAGAGTGGCTGGCTTTTTCAAATGCCAGCAGGCAAGTCTTTTGGATACTAACTAGTTCCTGATGTTCCCCAGTGATATATCTAGTAACAGAGGATGGCTTAAGGACAGACACTGGTTAGGTTCTTGTTATTTTTTAAAGAAAATCATCACATCAAAACCGTATTTCTGCTTAGCAGTCAATACCTATGTTCCTAAGGCAGAATGGACTAAATCTTGTCCTGTATAATCAACTGCCAACTGATCATTAGGATCTATATTTAGCACCAACAGGTTACAATATCACAGTAAATCTCGCTGATAAAAAAAATCCATAACCTAGACTTCCTCAGGACATGTAGATTTCTCAAAGGCAGAAGGCATGCCAAGTTTGCTTCAGAAAAATGACCAAACCCAGCTGTGGTTTGGTTTTATTTTTTTTTTTCTCTTGTTGTTTGGCATAGTTTGTTTTTCTTTTTTATAACTTTAAGAAAGAATAAGCTGAAGAACAAAAAAGTAAGAAGAGATCTGTGAATTGGTGCTATGGTGGTTCTGGGGTTTGACTGAACAAGAACAATCTTTCTCTGAAGGGGAGGCCAATGCCAGAATGATTTAGAAAGTAGAAAGCCCAGGTAAAGCCAACATTTAGTCTAGAAGGAACTGTACAATGGAGTTACTGTGTGCAGTTTAACCTATCACAGGTCCTATTTCCATTCCTTATTAACAGGGAAACAAAAGTCAGTGCACAAAGCTTTACCTCAGGGAACACTGCAGGTTTCACACATTACCCCAAGGTTCTAGCCCTGGTTTTGATGCTGACTCTGCATGGCATTATCCATAGGTGTGCCATAGGTGCTGTGTGACTTTCACAGCTTCCATTCTACTGACAGACACATCTTGAGCCTCAGCAATGGGAGGCTGCACCACACAAATACCTCAGATCAAGGCAGATAAACATGGGAATACCTTCTGCTAGCAGCCTCAGATGTGGAGGTCTCCACTCACATAGGCAAACATTTCTCACTGGTTTGCTGGATCCAAGTGTATGCCATTACCATTTATTCTGTCACAGGAGGAAGATTACAGGACATGTGTAACATGCTAGTCAATACAGACCATGCAAGACCTGCTATTGCCACCTATTCAAGTTCCTCAGCATGTAAATAGTAAATGAATTGCAAGCAATTTCTCATTTATTTCTATTTCAAAAAACACTGTCAGGAAAGTTCCCTAGCAAAGGTTGTTAAACTAAATCATTGAGTAAGTAGTAAAATATCTTAGGTTAGCAATGAGCCACAGAGACGAAAAGAATGCAAAAAAAATAAGGAGCCAGTTCTTCAGTTCAGCAAAAGATCAGCTGTAAGTTTTGAAGAAGTACTTTGTCTTATTTTAAGGTATATTTTCCTGCAAGTGAATCCCTAGAGTCACACTTGCTGAGCATTGTCTTTTGCTACCCTGAAATCTCCGTTGCAGAACCTGCAAGCCCTGCAGCTTGGTAGCCCCACGTGAAACAGGTGAAGGCTGGAAAGAGGCCCAGTGCTAATGAGGCAGACCTGAAATGAGTAAAATGAATGGTAATCTCTAGTCACTAACCTGTTCATTCTTTAGCCATTTAAAACAGAAGAAAAGAGAGCTTTGATCCAGCTCCAACACAAATACTGTTGTTTACATACAGTGTTCAATATGTTCAGCCTTGATCTGGAATTATTTCAGAGATTGGCTGCATATTTCACAACTCTTGCTATTAACACCCAAGACTCTTCTGGCTCAGAAATGCTGTACTGACTTTCTTGCAGGTAAACATTCATTTACCTGTAAGAAAAACATACTTTAACATCTGCTGCCATGTCTACTGAAAAGACTTTTAATAATAACCTCTCCACAGGTTAGAGAGTGCAAAGACATGACTGGCACCAATGACTTGTAGAAGGTAATTCAGTATTACAGATAAAAGAAGTGGGCTTGGTGCCTACTGTTTGGAAAGCTGTATTGAAACAGCTTTTTTTTTTTTTAATTCTATGAAACATTCAATTCACTATGATGGAAACAGATTCTGAAGGCAAAAGTAGATTCTTCTTAAAAAAACACAGCTGGAAGGAGGTAAATATTTTACAATATGATAGGCACTTTGGTGTGGCAGCCTTGAACATGCCTTCATATTGTACAGGAACCAGTGGAAAGCTTGATACTTGTCTATTATCAACAACTCTCAGCATTTAGGAGGAACGTAACATTTGCTGCATGGGGAACAAAATGAAGGACTGCAAGAGAAAGCCATTCCCCTCATATCTAGTCTAAACCAAAACAGATTTCATACAGCATTCACTGAAGTGGAAGTAGTGCTTTCTGAAGATTTGGGTCAAATGCAATTCTTACCTGCACCAGGTGACAAAGACTCTGGGGCAGCCATGGTCCCAGAAATGAGGATGCCCCTCTGGGCCAGGACTTGCTCTTTTTCAGGACCTGCCGGCCAGTTCCCACAGCAGAACAAAAACCTGCCGTCTTGAGGAGGAGACAACAGCCTCTCTTTCCTCACACATAACACACACAAGTCCTGGCAGCTGTGGAAGACCAGCTTGCACTGGGGCAACTCCTCCGCAGAAATAAGTTTCTCTTCTTCCCAGAAACTCGGGCCTTTCCCCCTCCCCAATCCTTAAACACCAGTCTTACAGCTATTAAGAACTGCTTTGTGCCCACAGCCAACCAAAGGAAAGTCTAGCAAAACAGTTTGAAATTCCCCATGTGAGCACGGGAGATGTATGGTGGGCTGACCACTATTCTTTCATTTGTACAGATTGATTATAGCAGGACAGAGTCCACAAGGACAAAACAAACCAACCAGCAAAAATCCAATTACTATTTTCCACCTCTTTAATCGCACCTAGTGCTTTACGTTTTAAATTCTTAGAGAACTCTTCCTGTTACCCTGTGTCTCCAAACTTATATATCAACCATCTTTGGGGACATACAATTATATAGCACCCCACTTATTCACCACTAAAATACTTCATAAAGCCCACTACATCTCTCCTGTATCCCAAATACGCATCTTGACACCACCTATGCTGACAACACAGACATCAGTCAACAGAGGAAGATGTTTCGTGTCAGACTACTTTAGAAGGCATTGTATTTTATTTACATTCATTTACCATGACTGTAACAATTCAAATTCTAGATAAAGCACCTTTGGCTAAGATTTAATACCTTTAGTTAACGTGTCCTGTTGTCACCCCAGATCATACATTCCCAAGCTTGCCTTTGATAAGACAGCACATAAGCACAATATTCCTGATACAACCCAAGAGTATAGACACAGAAGAGAATAGGGCAAATGTAAAAGTTTGCACTTAAAAACATAAATAAATATTGATAATGAAAAGGCACAAGTTCCAATTATTTAAAGGCTACTTTAAAAATCTATTCCATGTTTAGAAGCTTGTTCAAATAAAAAGCTATGCATACTGGCTGGCATTCAGGCATGACAAGTAGACACTGATGCCTTCTTTCTCAACATCTGTGTCAGTGAACCACATAAGGTTTTAAGAAAAGTTGCTGAATTTGTGGGTTTCACTTTTCAGTTATTTCATAAGAGGATGGAGGTCAACAAGAATTTAAACATTATTTAAAAAAAAGGCTATGCTGACCTCTTATACTTCAACCAAACACAGGATGTCTGCTAGATTAGCTAAGAGGCATGCTGCTTGTTAAGTACACAGTGTTTTAACACAACACGCTTTCACTCTGTTATAAACACTTAATAGCAAGCGCGCATCACAAGACACAGTGGAAGAGCTCCCCTACTGGGCTGATTGCTCACCATTCAAAAGCTTACAAACCACTTGAATTAACTGCTAAATAAATCTGTATACCTACCCCTTTTCTCCTCCCACAGCACTGTAACCCCCAGTGGCTGGCAGTAATCCAAGCCAGAGCTTGAATTACTGCAAAGCCCAAGAACCTCTTCGGCTTGTACCCACTCACTCTCTCCTCTCCCTTCCCTCACCCCAACTTCTATCTGGTCTTTTTACTGGGAATGTGAACTGTTGTTAATAAATAAATGGGTAACTTTCTGCTTCTCCAGTCAAGAGGGGAGAAGAGGGGGAGTACCTAGAACTGGAAAGCAATAACCACAAAGTATTCAGAAAGCCACAGCTAGGGGAGAAACACTCCCCCTCTTTGTACTTCCTCAACTTCCAGGTCCTCTTTGAATTTTAGTTAAAACGCAAAGGGATGCACTACTCTGTGCTGAAAGTGGAGAACTTTTTTGCGAAGTAGATGCCATTTAATAGATCAAAATCATACTACAGATGGAAGCTATATAATGTCTCTCCCTTGCACTGCATCAGGGTCTCTGTAGTTCCAACTGCTTTTCGTAGAATTAGTCATGGTGCATAAAACAAAGCATGTGCTTAAGTACTTCCAGGATCCGAGGCTAAAATTTCTAACAATTTTGTCAGTATCTGATGCCTACTCAGATCTTTCTCTAGCCTTCCATCTGATTTAACACTAATGTTTGGTAGCTTTACCTAAGGCATGCCTGGTAGAAATTGAGGCCAAGTCACAGTACAACTTGCAGAGCAATCCAGGGGAAAGAAAATCTGCCAGGCCTGTCGTTGAGTTTCCAGATGACTCTGCTGGAAAAATGCAGTGTGTGAAAAAACACAGAAAAAGGATTGAGAAGCATCTCTAATCTTAACCTTAACTGTCCAAAAGCTGGATTTACCTGCAGTTATCGGTGGTACTTTAAAGAATTACACGGCAACAAGGAAGACAAGATGAGAGAATTCAAGACTAAAAGATACCACTTTCTAAGCAGATCTCACAGATAGATTCTTCAATAAGCATGTTCCTTGGGTATAGTTTGTTACTAAAATATCATCATACTCCCCATTTCTTTGAAATCCTCCTCACACCCTGCTCACCAGCATGCATATGTGGACATTCCTTTGCTTACTCTATGTTCTATACACATTCAGCCACTGAAAAAGAGTGAAAATACAGCATTAGAAATACCACATAATAAATGCTACACCAGAAACATGGCCCTTAAAATACAACCTGATGTGCAATGTACCAGAAGTCACTTTTTCCCCTCTTCTAGTGACCAGCCTGTCCTAAAAAAGTGACATCTGGCATCACTTAGCTGACTTGAGACCATTTCCATCCTGACTACTGCAGCCACAGTAACAGTTTCTTTTATATCAAAAATTAATATTAAAAAAAGGTGTCTCTTCAGAGATGTTTCAGTATTGTACCTTTAAAGTATGTTCTGTAAGTCATCAACTGCAGGCTCATTGTAGGTTTCCTCTTTTTTTTGTCCCCTTCATGGTTGAATGGTTTGGGAGAGACCGGCCCAAGAGGGAGGTTTTGGAGCTGGGATACATTCAGAAAAGCACTGGGGACTGAGGTCAAGGCAAGGACTAGGAATGCAGATACAAATCAACAGCTGGATACAGTTCCACTCTGTTCTTTACTTTTTCCCACAAACACACAAATACTGTGAGATCCTCTGTTTCTGGAAGGCCCCCCTCACCAAATCATCAGCACACAAGTAATACATTGCTGAAATTTTAGCTGTATTCAAACAGCAGTAGAAGCAAGTTCAGTATGTCCTGAGACCAATACAGGCAAGGTTTAACTCCCTTACAAATTAAATCCCCTCTTACTGCCTATATTCCCCAGCATTTGAGGATCTTCAGATTCAAAACACTGTCCAGTTTCCATTTTTTGCAATCAGCAGTAATTAAGAGATTAATATGTCATAGTTAATAAAGCTGTAGCAGGAACACATACAGTTCTTGCCTGTGAATCCTGATTTAGAACATGAAGAATAATTCTAGTAGCAAAAAAATAATTGTTTTATCAAAAGCCAGGCCACATTTTGCCTCTCTTTACCTATAGCACAGGCCGAATCCTACTAACATCCTCAACTGATTTGGATTTAGCCACATATTACAAGCATGGTGGCAAGCAGCCAGAAGAGATCATCAGCAGATGGCAGAATTGACTACAATCTATTTTGTAGTTAGACCACACGGCTACGTCTGCATCTAGTGGGAAAATAAGACTTTTGAAGGGGGAGGGGAAAACAAATGGATTCAGAAAGCTCTGTAGATTATTGTTCTCCCCACCCCTCCAAAGGAACAAATGAGAAAGATAAATTACATGTGGGCTACAGAGAAATGTCTTGGATGGGAAGTTAAGCTGTAGTCTACTAGTATTCACTAATGAGTGTGTTCCCAATTTCTACACAATTGCTGTGGACATATTCCTGGTCAGCCAGATGATTCGAGCCTTATCTCTGCTCAGGTGTCAGGGAGGATTACATAGCAAGATACCCGGCACACACAGGTCAGAATTAACAGGCTCCAACATATAGCACGCAGCACAGCTAGGGTGTCAATTTTGGTCCAAGTTTTAGAAAAATCTTACAACAATATTTGAGGTGGCTGTATCAGCTGTCTGCAAACAGGGATTTCTAAATCTCATCCCTCCCTAGATAATCCTTGTTGCTCTACTAGAACCAAGGGATACAAACTAGCATCATCAGTGGTGTTGTGCTTTAGAGAAATCAACTGAAGTCAGAGGCACATGTGCTACATACTGTTCAAGTGCTCAGCTAAAGACCACCCCCCTTCCTTGGGCAGCTTGCAATCCCCATAAAACAAGACTTCATTCCACCCTTTTTTCAGCTTTTCATAGATGGAAGAAGTGAGGCTGAGCATCACTGTGGCTTTCTCCACTTCACAGCCTGTCAGAGAAGGGTTTACTGCCAAATCTCAGTGGCATAGGTCAGTAAAAGCCATGCCCAAACCAAACTTGAAGAGTCCAGAGGTCAGAGCACAAGTCCACAGACGGAATGAAAACTCATAAGCAGTTCCAGTGCGCCAAGAGCTACTGTAGTATAAAAGTGAGTAACAGAGGAGAATTAAAGAAAGAGAGAAAGAGGAAGATTTGGGGGGGGGGGGGGGGGGGGGGAGAAGGAGAAATCATTAGCAATGTTACTGCTGGCTTTCCTTAAACCCTTTCCCAAAAGCTTTAGACATGATTGAGTTGATGTTTTTCAGATGAGGTAACAAAATCTCGCAAAGCTAGGGATCATAAACAGTCTACCACTAGCCAGCTAATTTATATCATTATTTGCAGTTTTAAGCTTAATCAGCACCATGTGTCCCCATGAGACAACTGAGTAGCACTGCACAAGGTTAGACCATCTGGTGCTGGGTTTTTACTTTCTTTGATTTTTTTAACTGTTACCACTAATTCTTGTGTGCCCACTGTCTCCCTGAGCTTCAGCAGTCCCTTCTTCTGCCAGATCAAGATCCCATGTATAGATGTAAATGCAGACAAACAGAACATTTTTGCCTCCCACCTCTGCAATCACTCACAAGCACATTGATTCTCAAACACTTCCATACCTTACGCAGAATTCCTTTCTTTGCCTTCTTCAGTTCACTCTTTTCCTGCCTCATCTCTTCTGACCTTTCAGTGAAACAACTAATATCAGTCCAAGAAAAGTAATGTCATGTCTTCTAATGACAGTCCATGTTGACCAGATGACCCCAACCGAGAGTACATAAGCAGGTTCAGCATGACCATGTCTGTCTTCATTCCCCAAAAGAAGATATGGTGTCTGCATAAGAATGCAAAGTTTTTTTCCTTACTCAGTATAAGAGCTCTGATGAAGACAGGTATGCACATGCTGCTCACGTTTCTTGTTGAGTCCTGCAAGCATCCATTGTCAAAATCTCTTATCAGTCGCCATCACAACTTCTTGAGTGAAAGAGTTTAAAAACCAATACATTGCATATTCTAGAGCAGGACTTGGTACTTCATCCAACTGTTCCTATCAAAATATTCTCCTTAATCTAAAACTAACAATAATTCTACTAAATATAAAACATCCAATACCAAAGAGCTGTGATAAATCAATTTTCCTTGCCTGCAGTACAATCTGGATTTAGCCACTTAGTACATCTTAATAAACAAGTTACTCATTCAAAAGAAAATAAATTAAATGCTTTGCCTTGAGGGACAGTTCTACTTAATAGTTTGGTGTTACAATGACAGAACATATGATCTGTCAGTATGAATGTCTTTTGTTCTCTGAACATTTTGAAAATGGGTGGTCCGTCTGCCTCACAGTAGAACACGCTTAAGAAGCATAACGCCCCTTCATCTATCGCAATACCCTTAAAAACATAGGAAAACTGTTTTGTTAATTGGTAAGGAAATCAAACAGAAATATCAAAACAGAAAAAGTGCTCCTGTGGAAAGCAATTTCCTAGTTTCCAAAGTTTGTGATGTACTATATACCGACAGATTTTAAAAAGAAAAAAAAAAAGACTAAGTATTATGGGAATATGATTTAAACAGTTAAAAAAAACCCATCACAAATAAACAAGCAGCTGAAGGACTGTTAGCACTTTTTTAAGCAAAGAGTTTGACAAAATAATCAATATTATGGCTGAAGCTGCCATCCCTATTTGCCATACTCCTGACAAACACAGACATGGCATCAGTTGAGGAAACTCAGCTGCTCTGTGCTCCACTTAGTCATGCACCTACAAGTATCTGACATGAATATCATAGAATGGACAATAAGCATGAAGCCAGTCGTGTGGGTGAACACAGAAGGAATGTGCCACAGACCGACTGCAACATGAAAATTACTGTCTCTGTCCCCGCACATATGTATTTTATAGATATAGCTGCATATATTTCATTTATAAGCCAAATGAGTTGTTATAAGGGTAGACTTAAAAATAACTCCACCAGCGTTGAAAGAAATTCCTCTCTACAGACACCACCATTAGAGATATTGACATCTAATCCAATATATAGCTCTCGCATACCCAAATGAAATAATTCCCTATCACAGCTAGTAGCAACACTGATGTTTATTATGATTATTTAATCCTTATCCCAAAAATACACACATATTGACAGACAGTGGAAGAAGCAATTGTTTTCTCTCCTCTTTCTGACAGACCATACACCAATCTGACATCCCTCAGGTTATCAGCAAAGCACAGAAATAGCTGTATCTGATCACAGTAATGGTCCATCCATCTCTTCTATACCAATTCATTTAGGGGTTCGTTTGTGCCCTGATGCATGAGAGTTTCTCCCCTTCTAGATACTTAATCTGATTTTGAGTAACACAAGCCCTTCCGGGCTCAGGTTTCCCTCAGCCTCTAGTCACCCTAGTTTGTCAATTATATCAAAATTAGTGATCACATTTGTAACCCCCTTTGCAACAAATGCCTCTAGTTGCCAGACTCTGAGCATAAAAGGCATTTTAGATTGAAGTGATCCTGCAACAATGAGTATGAAAAGGAGGGGGGGAAAAAAGAGGCGAGGGAGTTTGTGATCCCACAGGAAGTAACTCAAGGGAAAAATGAAAAGCTATTCTTTTCTATAGGAGGGTAGCATTGAAAGGCCCAACAGCAAAATGTTCTTCCAGGGATGAAAGTCAAGATATATAACAGGAGCTCAATAAGGCTTCATCAAGAGCTCTTTCAGGATCTTAAAAGTCAAAAAAGGAGTGGTACAAAAATGCAAACAAAGATACATTGATAAGGGTGAGTATAAAGAGACTAGTACAAGAAGGGGAGAGCAAAAGTCAGAAAGGCTAAGTCACAGGCACACTATGAGTCACAACTACCAAGGGAAATAAAAATTAATGACAATAAGGAAGTTAGATTAATAATTAGAAGTGAAAGAATGCAGAATACACAGTTCTATTACTGTAGGAAAGTCTTTTGTTAACCAGCAGAGACTGTGGAGAAATACCTGACGGCACAGCACAGACTGAATTACTTTTACCTTAGGCTTCACATTATTTTTAATCAGAATTAAGAACTAGGAATTGTAAAATAGGGAAAAAAATAGAAAAATGATAAAATATAGGTAAATACACAGAATATATTTAGGCTGGCATGGTTTAATGAGATGTACTGAGAACAAAGTAGTTTTTAAGAATTCATACTGGATAGGTAGAATCCTGAAAGGGCAAACTGAATTACTAGCTGTAGCAAGGAAGTTATGAGAAGGCATGGTCAGTATAGCTTTGATACCCATAAATTTTTTTCTTTAATTCCAGTATTTTTAACTTAGAATCATGTAGAGAACAACAGTCAACAGAACAAATCATGTCAAGCCAATATATGGCTTAAAAGATGGCAGAAAAGTAGTAGATGTGCAACTTAATTGCTTGTATATAATTGAGCTATACCACATGATATTTCATTAGACTAGCTGTAATTTGATATAAACCATACTTTCTTAAAGGAGTGCATAGCTGGCTGAAAAGACATTCTTGATCAGTTGTTCTTGGTAATTCACTATCAAGCTAAGAAGATGTGAAGCATGGTACTACACGGGTTTACTCACGGTCTGGTACTACACAATATTTTTAACAGTGACTTGATGAAAGACTGAGCACAGTTGCAGATTTTGTGGAACTTAGCAGTCCAGGAGAAATATTACAGGCACCTTAAAGGACAGGGCTAACATGCAACACCATTGCTCCATTTCCAAATAAAGACATTTCATTATTTCTCCAACTAGAAGTGATTGATCCAGTAAATGGAAAAAGAAAGCTCTCAGATTCAAGAAGGGATACAAGTGCTTGAGCAGTAGCCTTGCAGTTTTAGATAAGAGAGAGTCTAAACACTGTCTAGTACTCTCATTCTGCTGGTTTGATGTTGTTCTTCAAGCTGCTGTCTCTGAGAAGCAAAATGTTTGATAGGTTCAGGTTTGGAAGTCATTCTGTCAGGCAACAGTAACAATAACCTGACTTAAGTACCAAGTCATGGCTTATTATAACAGCTTCATATATAAGTTTCAGAAATAATAGCTGATCCTTGTATTGACAAATAGATTAACTGCCTAGGCCCAAACACAAGTTGAGAGCTGCTATCAGGCTAAACAGAAATACTCAAATAGTTCCATCACATTTTTGAAACCATGAAGGTTTCAAGTTTCCAGAAACATCTAGACATTAAGTGTCATGAAGTGGTTGAAACTGGCATCAAAACAGCTCTGAAGGGCACATAAAAGTACGCTTGCAAAACCATCTTTCATGTGCTCATTTTCACATAAACAACGGTGACCTGGGGCAAAGGGGATTACCTCACAGAGATTAATGACCGTTTGGAGTTGACATCACAAAGCTTCATTTCAAGCATCAACTATGTCTAGATAACATCTCACTTCTCAACCATTACCAGCAACTGTAAGCACTCCTGTACCTCAAGAAACAGATCACCCGCTAGAGGAGATGGGGTAGAATAGAAGGATAAGGTTTGGGAAGAGGAAGGTTGCTGCAACACCCGGAGCTCAAGATTGCAAGCTGGCAAACCAGTTGCTACCAGACAAAAATGACCAACATTGTCAGCTTCTGGAAAGCTTTTGTAAGGATTTCTTTTCTAGTAGTCTGTCCACCACATCAGTTACCATTCCTGAAATGAAATGGCAGGGACAAAACCATCAAGCTTTTCAGGTAAAACAGTAATTGAGCACAGGAGTTTTGCCTCCCTAAGCAAGATTTGCACATCACTCTTCCATCAAGTGTATGCTTCAACCATGATCCTCCCTCCCCCAGTTACAGGAGGTACAACATCTGAAGGTCAGGTTCTCCTTCGTTCATGTAATCAAATCCTCTTTTTCAAGGTACCATGTGTCTCTTGGGGCAGCAGAGGAAGAAGGGAGGAAAACATACTGTATATGCAACCTCGTGGCCGTAAGGGAAATAGGTAACGCTATTTCAATAAGTAAAGGGAGAATCAATTTACAAACTGTGAATTCCACTACAGATTTAGGCTCTTGACATTTTATGATTCAAGATTTTAGGGAAGGAGCACATTACTTCATGATAGTAATCCCAAACCTTCACAGAACCTGCCATTTGAGGAAAGCCACATACCAAACCTCAATAGTTTAACCTATAAAATAAGGAAAAAAAAACCAGAGACTATATAGCCAAAAAAAAGTGTGACTAAAGCTTTTAAAATTAAACTCTATTTTGTTGTTGTCAGCTACAGTAACCTACAGCAGCAGGCCACAGATGACACAGTAGATCTTATCGCTCATCCTACAACTTCTTCGGTTCTTGGGACCAGTCTGGTTTTGAAATAGCAGACTTCAACAGGGCTTCTATCCAGGCCAGTTCCTTTGTTTTCAGATGCTGTACCTCCTACTCAGTGCTAATCTTTTTAAACTTCTAGAGCATGTAACTATTGCAAAATTAAAAGAAATATCAGTACACTAATACTTGTAAACAAGCCATCAATTGTTCTCCCAAACAAAACAGTACAACAGGATTATCTGGGACTCAGGAACTAGCTGAGCATCAGTTCCAGGTGGTGAGCAATTGTGCTGTGTATCACTTGGTTTGTATATTCTTTTATCATTATTCTTCTCTTCCTTTTCTGTCCTATTAAACTGTCTATATCTCAACTCACGAGTTTTACTTTTTTTTTCTTTCCAATTCTCTCCTCCATCCATGAGCAGGGTGAGCAAATGGCTGTGTGGTTGTTTTAGCTGCCTGCTGGGTTAAACCATGACACCCTTTACTCCTAAAGTGTCATCTTCCAGACATCACAGCAGGTGTGTTCCAGCCCACCCATAGCTTCAGGGATTAATTAGATATTCCCGGTGCCTGAAAGAGACCATAAGTTCTTACCCAGTGATTACTATTTGTGGTCCAGTCTGATTACAGGCCTGTTTAATAGCATTGTTTCTTCAAAGCTGACCCAATGAACTAAAGTGTTTCCAGTGCTGCTACTTGTGAAGTTGAAAGAAATCCTTTATTTTGATGATTACTGCAGCCATCTGGAAAAACTGAAGGAAACTATGATTAAATTAATAAATTCAAAGTTCGATCAACTCATCGCTATTGTCAGACTTGCAAGCTTTTTTTGTGCTTCAGTCCATTCTTGCCATCAGTTCAGCCCCCTACAAGAGCTACATTTTTCTCATTGAATATCTACTTGCTCTTGAGGTCCTGTTTAAAGGAGAGGGAAAGGGCCAAGAGCTGTTAAACTCACTGTTGGGAGACATGACAAACGAGAAATTAATCAACAAATTTATTCATATATTCACTAGCAAAAAAGTTACAACAAATATTTTATCATCAGCTTCAAAGATATAACAACTACGCAGAACACTTATTTTGAGCAATGCATTTCTGAATTCCGTATTTCTGCTCCTCCTGAGCAAGTCAACACAAAGGCAAAAAGTAACAGCAGCAGATGAAGAGTGGAAAGAAAGGTAAGAGATACATACCTTCCATATTTAATTGCACTGGGTAGCATTTGTAGAAACATTCCTGTAATTCATCAGATAAGCAAGAAATTCAACTGTCTACATAGCTGTTCACCAGAACTGCAGTGACACATCCTATTTGTACCTCACTGAAGAAAGTGAGAAAGACACTCTTCATTTCTTTTTCCTCAGCCTATACTACCCAACTTATGAATTCCACAGTAACTACAGTATCTGTTCCTCCTGCAGAGGTCAGGGAATTGGAAGATTACAGCACTTGCTCTGAAAAAAATCTTTGAGTATCATCACTTATTTGATTAAGCAAATAGTTGGATTATCCCATAAACTACTACTTATGGAACTATTTACAGACATATGATTTATAGAAGTATACACAACTTCAGTTACCAAAAGATGTAGAAATCTGAAGAAGGCTCAATAACTGAGATAGATCTGTGTCAGACATTTACTGCATGCTCTTTCACTGTAGAGGCTAATATTGAGGCTGTAGATGGAGCACTGGATAGGTATCTTATCATTAGGGTTTCACAACAGAAAAATTAGTTGCTTAATTGAAATTTCTCTTCATCCTCCCCTGCAGTCAGATAAATCATCATTATACAACACTTAACACCACCTACAGGAAACTGGCAGTAATACCTCCCCAAGTAGATAAGCAATTTGATGGGAAGCGGAACAAAACCAAACTAGAAATCTCTCAACCATATGCATTTCTATTAAATTTGTAACAACTGGGCAGGGGGTTAGCCCAAAACAAAGTTTACCTCTGTTTCCTCTATCCTGAAGCTAAGAGTATTGATGAAAAAAAGCCACTAAAGAGCAGGAATGTTCATCTTCTTTCCATTTTTCTGCAATAGACTTTCTTCACACCTATAATATTTTGAAGTATTTATGAGAAGCAATGATGTACATAAAAGCCTCCTCTATTAATCTGCTGGAGGAGAACTGCTTTTCCTAGTGATTTGATCCCAGATGACTACTAGGACTTCAACCTAAACTAAACTTCCTAAAGCAATGCTACCAAAAAAAAGGAGAAGCATTACATATGACCCTGCAGAGTAATTCCTGTTCCTCAGATTGGATTCAGCATCACTAGAACATGGGGGTAAAGCCTGCATCAATCACAGAACATGATCACAGAACCCCTCAGACTGAAAGGGACCTCAGGAAGCCTCTGATCCAACTTCCTTCCTAAAGCAGGGCCAGCTGATAGGAGTACACTCAGCTGAGCTGATTTCATTAACACTGAGGAGCATTTCTCATACCAATTTGGACCAAGCCACCCTGAGGAAAGCACATCCATAGCTTCGCTGCAAGGAAGGTAAAAGGGAAGAAGAAAAGAGGGGTGCAGGGTGCTGATGAGCCCTACTACCTGAAATCAGCACACATGTGAAGAATCAACAGCAGTTAACCCTCTACCCCACCCTGAAAGTAAAGAGTAAGGTCATTACAAGTTTGGGGAGAAATTGCTCATTACATGCAGGACATACAACTCATTTTTGTTATTCCTTGACAGATTTGTGAGAGTTAGAAGTTCTTGACTTTACCTTATATGCAAGCAACCAGATTAAGAACTCCCCCAACAATCCCAGTGTAACTGTCACTCACACTTGCTTGTCCCTCTCACAAGTAGAGCCAAATCACACCCTAAATCAACATGACAAATTAGACATTTCCTCTCTGCTAAGATTTGTTCCCTTCATTTTCTTTACTACACATTCTTTACTCATTTTTCTCTACTCTAAATACTCCCAATCATAGCACAATATAGAAAGTTAAATATGTAAATCTTTGCTGGATCAGGACCAGAGAGATCCCTACCACCATTTCATGCTATTTAAAAAACACTTCCCTATGATCAGCCTTAGTACTTTTTTAATCTCTATTAGAATTATTCCCAGTGCCTGCAGCTACTCTTCCCAAAATGTAGGGAGACAGATGCATAGTAAAAACTCTACTTATAACCCTGGATGAGACTAATCAATACAACTCTAAATTGTGTGTTTATTTCTACTTCTTTTAAGGGAAACGGCAACTAAAAAGCAACAATTTGTATCTGGAGGATGGGTAATTATGGACAGCAAGTGTCATTTCAATATAAATAGGGGAAATAAATGCAAATTACACAACACTTAACTCTTACGAATTGGCTGTTAACCGAGACAATAGTCTACAAGATGTTGTTTGGAGTATCTCATTAATAAAATTCAAAATTGTTTTCAGCAATTATGTGTAATCATTGTCATTTTATCACTGGCCAAAAATAGTCCCTCACTGCATGCTTCAACATATAATTGTATCACAGATTGCCAAGAAAATCATCCTGTCTATAGGAGAGAATTAGAACTGTACCACACTTACACAGAAATGTCACACACTAGCAAAAGGAAATGTTAGTTCAGAGGTGAACTTGCTGCTAGAGAAGACTAGCAAATGTTCTTGAAACACCAAGGACAGCACTTAGAGTGGTGGAGCACTTTCATGAACTGATTTTAGCACGTCTAGAAAAGCATCTTCCAAGCCTTGTTCTCACTTGAGAGGTTTGTTGTAGCTGGGTTTCACTCTCAAGAACACCCGTACCTAAACTTTTATCTTCTGGTTTCATTCATAATATTGAGCTCTGCACACCCATTTGTGAATTACCTTGACAAGCTGCTCTGCAACAGGCAAGTAAAACACTAGTCCTGCAGCAACAGGTGGGAGTAACTAGCCCCAGCTGCTCAGTCTGTGTAACAGCACATTTGGAGGGACAGTGCTGCAGCTCATAAGCAACAATCAGCTCTCCTGCAACCTAGTACACCTAGTTACCCAGCAAGATCAAGCACCATTTCCTCGATTAATATGGGGACTGTGCCACAAGCAGTCCTTATCTATTTTCACCTAGAGCCAGAGCTTAGTTTGGGACACAGCAGTCTGGGCAGAGGCCAGCACATCATCAAACCTGCAGCGGAAAATTCCCTACAGCACCTGGATGTCCCCTGTCTCCTCGCCCCATACCCTGTATCCAAACCCAGCATTTCTCCCACACATATCCTAGCTGTATGCTTTACATTTCCAGGCAACCTGCAGCACAACCCCATCAGTCCTTTCATCCTCCCCGAAGATTCCCATAGCCTATCCTTCCCCTTGACCTTACGCACACCCTGACATCCTACCTCGTCCTTGCCTGTTGCTGGCATGCATCTGTCTTGTGGGCACAGAGTTAGTGACAGCCCAATTAATTCTGTGATTTTAATACACTGCAACGTCAGAATCTCCTCAAATGAAGCACATGTCCAACCATTTTTTTGCAGGGAGTTATCTCCACTTTGGCAGAAATAGCAACAGCAGAAATAAGCATAAACTCAGAGCAGCTGGCCACTTCTTCACCTTCAGCACATACATGGGCACACACAGAGAGGCTTGCCCACATCACTGACAGGAGCTATTCTCCAGTGCCTGCGACATTGTAGACCACCTGAAACCTGTCAGAGTGGAAAGATAGAGATAACTAGGTCTGGCAAATTTGATGAACATTTATTTGGGACATAATTTTCCCCACAATTTTTTTTTTCCGTCTTGCTGTATCTTTTATTCTTTACAATACAATCTGCCCATCTCTATGCAGTTCAGAACTGTAACTTCAGGCTATCCTGAATTAAACAGCTGCATTCTTCTTTCACGAGAAAGTAAAAATATTTTGCTTTTTAGATGGTAGGCATAATTTATAGGGGAAATAGATGCATGAAATATATTTGCAATTAAATGCCCTCAAGTTTTTAAGTGAGGTCCTAGAACACTCAGTAAACATTACCTGAAAACTCACCTTCTGCACCTAACTTTCAGCAGCAGTAATGTCTCCCAGCCTTTGCCATCCATTTCCTCCACATAGATACAATCTATGAAAGAATGTGGGGAGTTTTCCTCCACTGTCACTTGCTAATTTTGTGATATAAAAATCTAGTCTTATAAATTTTAAGAGTGATGAAAATTTGTCTTTGCAAGCATGAGTTTAAATACTTTTTAAAAAAACCAAACACATTCAACAGGATTTCCTACTAAGAAGACAAAAAGCATAAAATGTGCACTTTTTTAAAAGAAGTATAGTACTTTTATAGAACTGAAAAAATTAAAGATGTAAAAATAAACAACAAAATTAAAAGGGACCTATCAAATCAAGGGAGAGATTCATCTCTCCTGTCAGCACTCAATTAACTTAATGAAGTTAATAGACTCATTCAAGTGAAGATGAAAACGTGACCAGCGATCTCTCACTGGTCCAAAAGCACCTATGTCTTAGCTTATTGATAGATCTATCTCCAGCTCTACAAATGATGCTCTCACCAAAAGTCAATCAATGCTTTTCAGAAGGGACAATTTCAGGCAGGAGATGAAGCTGAAATCCAAGTCAGCTGTGCCTTATGTCCCTAGGGGAAGAGAGCAGACCAAAGCAGGAGCAGACAGAATAACTGCTTTACAAGGGAGATAATGACAGGTAGTTTGACAAGCACCATACTGACTTTATAAAATGTTTTGCACACACAAATTATGCAACACAGCTAATAACACGACGGGGGTGGAAGGAGGCTGGAAAAGCAGAACACTCTTCATTCGTTCTGATGCCATGTTGTTCATACATTACAGAAGCGTCTGTCTGTGTTTTGACAACCTGCCAGTCCATCACTACCTAAAGCACAAGATTTGCTGTAGGCAATCTGACCCTTTTCTTCCTTTCCTATGCCCTCTTGTTTATTTTAAAGAATATAGGCTCTCCAGTAATGGCACTTGATGTTTTTAAAGGCAGACTATAGTTTAGGATTATTTTGCATGTTGAGAAAGCCCACAGGCACACTCCATATTTTCTGTGCAATTGCAGCTAGTTCTCTGTAATCAGGAAGTACAGCAATTACAGTTTCGTTATTCAGACATTTTTCAAACTTTGGACTATAGTGAGAGTTAGTATAGAACTTCCCCCAAAATAGATGCTTTAAGCAGCTTGGGATAAGTAGGTTAACTGAATGTGGACTTCGGTCTTGCTTTTTTTACTTGTTCACATAGTTTTGGTGACGACAAAAATAAAACTGTGCCTCCAAATATAAGTGTTAATATGCCTTACTTTTTCCACAAGCAGTGGTACCCAAGTAGATGGACAGATCAAGATACCCATCTGCACCAAGTTCTTCAGTTGCCATTCATCAGTGAGGGTTAGAATGCAATGGGAGCTATTTGAATTACAAAGCTTGAAATAATAAAGTAGTAAAAGATAAATCACAAACTAATATTTGAAAGGGGAGATGAGAAAGAGGTGGGAGATTTGCTTTGTCTTTACTTTCTGTACAAACCAGGTATCTACAATCTATTTCAAATAAAACACACTAAAAAACCCCACACCATATAGAACCTTGCATCCTTTCCTCTCCATGTCCTATATCTGTTTAGGCATTTGGTACATAATTTCCTCTCTATTTTGCTAACTTAAAGTAAAAAAAAAACCAGTCATATGAAAAGGAAAGGGAGAATTGGGTTCTTAACAGCACATTGCTTTGGACAGGCTGGCAATCTTGACTGTTGAAGTTTTTTCCCTTTAGTTTCAGCTAAACCATCAGGTTCCTGCACTCTGAAATCCAGTGTTCAACCTGTTAACTGAGAGGGTGCACTGGATTTAGCTGGAGTGGAGATAATTTTCTTCACAGCAGTTTCAGATGGCTGACCAAAACAGCGCTGATAACACACCAACATTTTAGCCATTGCTGTGCAGCCCCCCCGAGGCTTTCTCCGTTTCTCACTCTGCCATCCCAGTGAGCAGGCTGGGGGTGGACAAGAGTTTGGGAAGGGATGCAGCCCCAGGACAGCTGACCCTACTGACCAGTTGTTCAGCAGTAAAACCTGGGGAGGGAGGTTTTTTGAAGTAGCTGTTGTTTAGAGACTGGCTGGGCATTGGTCTGCTGGGGGTGAGTGATTGCTTTTTGCATCTCTTGTTTTTCAGGATGGAGGTGAGAGGGTTCTTTTTTTTCTTCACTTTCAACTGTTTTTATCTCAACCCACTTGGGTTTTCCCCTCGCTTTTGCCCTTCGGCTCTCATCCCCATCCTGATTGTGGGGGGCAAGTGATTAGGGGCTTACCTTCCAGGTAGGGTCAGCCCACCACTGAGGGGCTTGCTAGGTGGCAGTTCTACTGGTTGGGGAAGATTGGAAGTGGGGTGCGTGTACAATTTGATCACCTACTCCTTTCAAACATGCAGAAAACAGCATCTGTTCAGTATCACTGACATACAGTTGCATTTGAACTAGAAATTTAGCTCACTGTTGGGCTTGAATAGGAATTGGCTCTCAAATCAACAAACTCTTCTGAAATGCATGCCTATCCTGATAACAAATTGCTTCTGCCTTCTCCATGCCAAGCACCTTTACATGGATTTAAGGCAGAAGTTATAAGTGCTTAGCATCCTGAAAGGTGTTAACATTTAGTCCCACACTCAAGACCTGATCAGTGATACACAGCAAGTCAAAGCTCAGTTCTACCAGTTTGTGTAATTCCTTTTTACTACTGCCCACACCATAACAGCAATGAAGCACTTAATGCTGTTTTCAATGCAGATCACATATTGCATCTGAAATAGTCCTTTAAACAGCAAAGGCAATTCCTCCCCTGCTCAGGCAACTTTTCCTCCAAAGTATTTCTTTTATAGCTATATCCACCAGACTAAACACTGATATCCTCACCCAAGCAAAACTTATTTTGAAGCCCGAAATTTTTCTCCAGACATTATTTGAACAGCAGACTAGGTGTTAAGCTCAGTACAGTGCTGATTTCAGGCGAAAAAAAGTCTCTATTCTGTAGGTGTTTGAGAGAAAACAACACAGAAAATCCGGCAGGTCTGAATATTCAACTCTGACGTAATTACATGACACCATTGATGACAGAATCAGCTGGAGAACATCCTGTGCTCCCTGCTGCCTTGCACATTACACATTTTCACTAGGACCAGGCTGTGTCAAACAAAACACAGAATAACGACTTCCACTCCTTTGCACTCATGCTAGCCCAAGGACCAAGCTGTGCCTGAGACTAGGCAAACTGTTCTGATTCGCAAATAAAGGATTTTCTCACACAGACACTGTATGATGGATTTTAGAAGACTGCAGATTCACACTCCTATGACCACAGACTACAGAATTTAGCTGAAAAGCCATGCAATGGATTACACAAAAGCAAGAAGCAGGAGAGGGGGCTTGTACATTAATGTTACATGAATATCACATACACCATGTACTTTACTGACATACCAAATAACAAAACAGATGCCACAACACTATGCTACCTCTGAACACATGCATATGCCAACTTGGTACCCTGTGGATATAGAGCAGCACCCCAGTGCTTCATGAGGAAGTCCATACATTACAGCTAGCCCAAAGCCAGCAAAAATGGTGTAACTGCTACAAGGGAAGCACGTTGCACTAATTGCCTAAGCTCCAGGCACTGCAGCAAGGAAGAGGGAAAGACAGGTAAGTGCTTGCTGGCGTGTCAGACTGGCAGTCACACTTATAGCATGAGAACCCTTACCTACACCCAGGAACCATTACTGACCTTTGCAGACACATGGCACAGAAGTCTGCCAGTTCAAGCACTTCAAGGATCAGAGCTATAGCCATATACGCTGATTATTTACTGAAGAACAATTCCCAGAAAACTGCTATCACCATATAAACACAAGGATTTGCTTGTGTTGCCACTTTTAGCTGATCTGACCTGTGGGAGCATTTCACCTCTTCTGATTTCTCAGTCCAATGGCATCTCCCCACCTGTGTCCACAGAGGAGAGCACTAAGCATAGGGGAGGGTGAAAGATGCAAGACCTAGAATTATAGGCCATTTACCAAAGTTACCTCCTTTTGCCTCTGGGTAAAAACATCTTAAAAGTGATAATGTTATAATGATCCAGGTGGTGAACAATCCTTGCAGGGTAAAATTTCCCTACAGTCATAAAACCAGCTGCCTGGAGGAAGAGAAAAAGGAGTGGAGGTGTTTGAGGAAACATTTTCTTACCCTCCAATACCTTACCCATTGCAAGTTCAGGGACTTTGGGGGAAGTTTGTATCAATGTAACGGCATTTTCTCTCTCACTTGCTTCTACAATAAAAGCAGAATAAGCAGCTGTGTTTACAGTTTGCAACTTAGAGTTGATTTTTATTACCATGTCAAATTATTCATGGTGACTTAATCATCAAATCTATTTACGCTATTACAATTGTAGTGATAAGTTTGAGTGATAATACTGTTTAACCACAGCACATTGAAGTTTTACAACACCTTTCACCTGAAGATTTCTGTAGAAAACATAAAAGCACTAAAGTTTCCTGTGGCCCTTGTATAATAGGTCTTTTGCTTGCAATACTTCAGACAGTGAAACTCAGGCATTGGTATTTGCCGAGAGTTACATGGCAAGTCAGAGAAACTTGCATCTCCATTCTATGGACTCAACCCTAAAAACTCAACCCTTCTAGAAGTCTTCTTGCATGCTCTGGAAACACAGGGAGACGCCATGTCCTGGGTTTGGTAACCCCTTTTGTGGGGCTACACAGCATTTAGAAGTGCTAGAAATTTAACCATACTGTTTCAGATCAGAAAGCTGACTAGGTGGATGACCACTGACATAACATGATTAATCAGTATTCCCACATCACAAGCAAGAGAATAAATACTCAGAGCCACACCCAGACTTTTTGCTTACTTTAAATATTGTTGCTATTGTTTAAGAGCAGAGTCCTTTCTTTTGTGTACACAGTGCACACTGTAATAGGACCCTGCTTTCCACAAATACTTAGCATAAGATGCAAATAATGAACTACAACAGCCAACAGGACGGAGTCTGAGAGGCATTAAAAGGTAAAACAAAGCAGAAGACAACTCAACCAGTACTAACGAAGCAAGAAAGAACATAACATCGTGTACAAACTTTTGTAAACAATTTCAATGAGTTGTATTTTTTTCTATTCCTGACCTGCCCTATTATGAGTATGACAATCTCATGTAACATGCTAGATAACATTAAGCTTGGCCTTGAAAATATAACAACATTGTTAAGGAGTCCATCATTTCCCTTTAATTAATGTCCTACTGTGTCTGACAGACAGCAAGTGTTCATAGCTCACACCAGTGAACTTCAGCTTTGAATGCTGGGTAGGTGTCAACAAATACTGATTTTCATGGCAAACACAAATGAAAGGAGAAACATATTATTGCAAATCAGATGAGCTTGAAAGCTCAGCAATGGCCATAGGTTAGGATGCTTGTAGTGGAAGTCTGAATACACATGAGAAAGAAGATACCAATTTTGTCAGTTATGCCAGCTTGAAAAGAAGATTTCAGAAGAAGGTAGGCATAAGTTAATAGCGCTGTGTGAATGTCATTCCAACGTGTAAGTCCAGCATGAGGTCAAGTCCTGGCATGCCAAGGCCTCAGTCCTGTGCTGCATTTCACCCGACACATTCTGCCACTGAAAACTTCTCACTTGCCCACTTTCACTCAGGCCCAGAAAAGAGGTAAACAGCCACTAGCCCACAGAAAATCCGGTTACAACCCAAAACTTTCACATAAATAGTCAAAGTGCAATTTGAAGTGCAACTGGTGACCCTGCAACAGCAGAAAGCAATGTGGTCTCTCTGCAACAGCAGGTCTTCCTAACGCTGCAAAACAATAGCAGCTACCAAACAAATACTGTGCATGACTCTCAGATGCAGACTACCGATGACAAATCATCACTCCATCAGAAAGTTTTCTGATTTAATTCACATTTAAAGATTATAAGCAATAACAAGCACTAATCATAATACATATGCCTTTGAACCACTGCATCGGACAAATTCAGTTGTGATTGAAGTAGTACGCTAGCCACTCAAAAGCTAGAGAAAATTCTCTGTTTGCAGTTGACAAATCCTCCAAAGTCTATCCAAAAAACTACTCATCCTGTTTTCCTCCAGTCAGCGTTATTCTCTGCACCACATTTAGGAGAATTTAAACAGACGTGTATCTTGTACTGTATTCTATACGGTACATCAGCCAACCTTGTGGTTCAAATCCATCTGCTACACACTGCAGTAAAGAAAAACAGAATGAGGGTAGGAAAAACATATCTTACCAGATAGCAGCAGAGTTGTACTATTGATCTGCTAGAAAGAGTCCTGAATTTAGCTGGTCCTTCTGCTCAAAGAAACTTGCTATTCAGCTAGATCTGTAGCTAAATATCTTGCTGGCAGCCCAAATATGCTATTAAGTCCCAGTACGTTGCAACCTATTAGAGCACACAAAAAGATACTAATAAACTCATCAGTCTAAGATGATAAACAAAGAATGCACCAGCCTTTGACAGCCTGGAATATATAATACTACCCTGTAGATCCAAAAAACCTGCATCCCATCTCTCAAGAACTGGCTGGTTAGTTCTGATTATTCATTTTTTTTACTTGTGAAAAATGATAAAACTCTATACCACTAGATAGGGTTAAACAGTAGAGGAAGCAGTTGCTGTTCTTTTTTTCAAAGTATGTATCACACTGCTCCCTCTGATCCTTCTTGTTAGGGGTGTAAGCAATACCAGAGTGCTGAAAGATTATAAACAGATTTGGACTGTGCCACCAGCCAGTCCACTGGAATTAATAATGCTTCTCTGCAAGGTACATAATTTGCAGGAGGCTGAGCAGTGTAGGAGACAGGCAGGTCTGTGGAGAGTTTTCCACACCTCTTATAACAGGCAACCAAGAAAGTTCTTAAAGTAACATACAAAGAAACATTGTTTCTACTATATACAGACAGCCCACTCATTAGATGTGTTTATTAGTTATTCTTCAAAAGGTTTGAAGTTCAATCTTGGATTCACTTTCATTATTGTGATTAGGTACTAGAGAACAACTCTGCTCAAATTTGTTGGTATAGGTAAGAATTGTTCTGTTGCTTTAAGATTTTCATAATTTAAAGTATTTAGAAGTGTCATCAACACCACTTGTTACCGAAAAAAAAAAAAATGTTATTCAGTGCTTCCTTCAATGCCCTGTCATCTACAGAGCTCATTCTGCAGTCAGGTGTGGTGGACATAGCAAAGAGACTAGACCTGGCTTCATTTTGTCCAGAGACTATCTAGTTCCCTCAGATCTGTTTCACCTATGTACAAAATTAAATCCTTCTTGAAACATTCATATTGGCTCTGGGATGAAAAAGAGTGCTAATACACAAATACAGAGAAATGCAAGCTACTGTATTTTAAATACTGTTTTATAATGGTCTTTCCACTTCACAGTGAAGAATCCCTTTACTCAGTGACATCCAACTCAATTAAAAAATACCTGGGAATAAGAGTCATAGGGGTAGCTCACTTAACTACACCAGTGAGTAACTGGATAGATGTGGTTATTCCTGTAATTCCTCTGAAGAGAAAAGAAAAATATCTCAACTCATTATGTTTACTGGGAAACACCTCTGCCCCCACTATACATGGCTTTCACATCGCTAAGCAAAATGAATGGGCGTACGTTTCACTGAGACTGATGGGCAGCTGGCACACGGGGAGGGTTCTGCCTCCACAGCCTGCTACCAGGCACACAGCAATGCCACAGCCTAGCCTATGGCCCAGCCATTCAAAAATACGTTGGTATGTGTTACGTGGGCAACTTGCCATCGAAGTGCATGACATTACTTATGGCTGACTAGCTTGTACTGTGGCATCTTATTATATAGCTGAGGAGGCAATGACAGTTGCAAAAATTCAGAAACAAATCCTGCATGCTGCTACCAACTATATATTCCTCGTTGTGATGCTGCGATTTACCACCCACAAACTTCTCTTCTTCCTGTCCCCAGCTATAGATCTTTGTGTCCAAAAAACCCAAAAGGCTAGATCTTGCCATTCTTTTTGCAGACACTCATTCCACTTCATTCCCAAGCAGATTTTTCTCAACATGAAATTAAAAAAGAATTAACTATTTCTCACTGTTGTACAAAAGTCTCCAATAGACAGTAAAATATCAAGCGTGGGAGGGAAGATTTCCACAGAAGTACAACAAATTACTCTGATGCTCAAAATACATTTCTCTGCAAAGCTACTGGAGACTCCATGAGAATTGCTTTTCTGCACTTAAGAGACTCTGCAGGATCCTTTCCTCCAGAAAGGACAGAACTTCAGTTAAATGTTATTTGACTAGAACGTATTGCATAGCTCAAGCTAACAGATATTTATTGTACTTACAGAGAACTAACTGGTTCGTAGGATTTTCCTCAGATTCCTGTGGCAACTGCTACACTTTATCGTACAGTTACATGATGTAGAAAGCAATTTTGTTTCTTGGTCACAAATACCTGCTGTTTAAGCTTCTCTTCTGGCCTGAAGTCCTTCAGAGGGAGTTCCTTTTAATCTCATGAAGAAGCAGAAACCACAACACTTCAAATGAAATTGTTAACAAACCAAAGTCATCCTCTCTATTTCCCTTATTTGCGCTCTCATTTGAAGAGTGTGAGAAGAAAACAGTAGCAGCCTTCGCATGTTCCTCTCTTAGCCATACTATCTCTTTTTTAAAAGAGTATCAACTACAGAAGAATATCAACTGGCTTATAAGCATCATTCAGTAACTGAGCTTTTTTTAAAATAAAGTGAAATGAAAGAGTATAAAGGTCCAGCAATCGTCACTAATGGATCCCTCTATCCATCTCTGCCTTGAACTCCAGAGCTGAGCAAAACACTAAACAGAGTGAGACACTGCTCTCATAGCTGGGGCAATATGGAGTGGGGCACAGGGCAGTTATAAAGAACACTAGTCCAATTAGGGAAGTTTGAGTGTCAGGCTGTTGAATTCCCCATCATTTCCTGGCACCACTGCCTTTAATTAGGCCTTGGATTGATTACTGCCCTTGTTCTCCATTGACCCACCACTGACTCTGACAAGGGTTGTATTTTCCCCTGCTACAATTAGAAGACAAAGTTCTGAGTGTCAGCAAGCATTACACAGGCAACCAGGCTGCTTAAAACTACAGAGCCTTTAGAGAAAATATGTGTTTCTGACATTAACACACACTTCTTTCTTTAAAGGATACAAGTCAAGGTTAATTTAAGTTTGCCAGTGTATTTATATGCAGTGTATTAAAAAAAAAAGAACAGGACAATATAGAATCCTGCAATATCGAATCTACCTGGCTCTTCTGTAACCCAAAATAACATGAGAGAGAGTGGAAGAGACTGCTGTTTGAGCATTTAATTTGTAAAATAGCAGCAACTAGACTGGACAAAGTTATTTTGTATGCAGGCATGTAGATTGCTTTATGGCAATCTAGAGCATTATGGATATCCACAGAGCTAAAGCAGCAAGGCAAAAATACATTAAAGAAAGTAAAACCTGAAAGAATTGAACACATAGAAATTCTGTTTCCACATTTACTGTTTTATGTTTCATGTTTTGGTAGCACTTAGAGGCAACAGCATAAAAGAAATTAAAAAAAAAAATCAAGATCCCTTGTGCCATGCACTGTAGAGAGAGACAGTTTTCCCACTGAGAATTTAGTCTTAGTAGAGAGAAAGAAAGGAATCAGGGCAAAGAAACAAAAGTAAAAAACAACTTGTAGGTAGCATAGTTTTTTCAAGGCCACGTGATTTGTCTGTGCTACTACAAGAAAAAGAATTCCAGCTTCCACATAGAAGGTTAGCAACTAGTCACTGTGCCACATTGCTTTCTGTCATTAAAACACAGGTCCTGGGAATTGAAGGCTCCTTGTGACAAGTCATTTCACTCCTCCATACCTTTGATCTCTAGTCCTATATTCCCCAGGGCAGATGAAAGGCTGGAGGATAATTCATTAATACTTGTGAATTATTTGAGTGCATTTTCAAAACTGAACTAATGTATTTATTACCAGAACTAAGTCCACATATTAAAAAGTCTTAATGCATTTTGAATAATTAAACTGTCTACTACATCAGTCCTGCCACCACTGCAGGCACATACATCTCCTACTCAGAGGGAAAGCCATTGTTGGAGCTCATTTCTACCTCACCAGTCCATAGTTACTATTTTGGCCCAAGAGACAGCTGCAATAAGTAAGCTTACAGGTTTGCTCCTTGGAATGGACAGGGGTAGAATCAGAATCACGTGAATTCGAAAGCACGCTTGCTTGGTTTCTGGCAACCAGGTCTGAGGTTAGTCCCACTATCGCTTTAAAATTTGACAGTTAGAGGTATGGGTTTATTTTTACCAAGAAGCTTCTGCAAAGGGACTTGGGGGTTTTTGTGAGCTTGTCAAAATAGCTACAATTCCAAAAAGAACTGAGACACAATCACTGGGTGTATGGGGTAAAAGTGTTAACAAAAGGGCAGTGGATGATGCAAGAGAAACAGAGCAATGTTTACTCTGCTCCTAGGATTCCTTGAACGTGTTGAAATGCCTCTAAACAGGTACAAGCAGCCCTGTATTTGTATTAAACCCCAAAGTATGATCAGCAGTCACAGCCAGGGGACTTCCAACTAGTTTTGTTTTTCCAACTACAGCTGAATGAAAAAGAAAGCAAATTAGCAGCACAACAGCCATAAAAAAAACCCAGAAACCCAATTTCACTTCCTATCTACTCCCTGCATCAGTGAAACACCATGAGCTTCAGTGGAGAAATCTTAGCCTACAGGACCACAAGATCAGCTTAAGGTCTGTGGCTACTGGAGACAAATAACAAAATTATAACAAATATATTATTTGTTATAAAAAAATTAAGTTTTGAAGCACAGTAAAGTGCCCAGGATATAATTTTTAGAAGTGCAGTGGCATCCCACAATAAACTCACAGCCCAGGAAGAAACTGCTATTACCAGGATGTGTTATTTTGTGGTTAATAAGCTGTTTTTTCAGTAAGCCCCCTGTAATTAAAATGCAGATGAGTTAAATAAATCTCATGGGGCTTTAGCAAAAGTCCTCAGCTTTCACAATACATGCCCATCCATATTTTGAACATAAATTGTTGAGCCATTGATACTTTCCAGTTAGCAATGCAGATCTCAGATTTTAGCCTTGCTGAACACCAGAGGGATAAGGCAGAGACTTTCAGTGACTGCAGATTAAGAAATGCTGGATTTCTGTTATAATTGCAACCACTCAGTCAAATATGAATTTGTTCTGTTGCAATGCAGTGTTTGATTCATTAGATAGATATTCCTCTTCGCTAATAGGCACAGCACAGCAGGGGCAAAGGAGAAGATTGAACACATAAGGCATGTGTCTCAGGGGAGCTTAACAGCTCCCTGCCTGTGCTGACCAGAAATACAGAGCCAAGATCAGCCCCATGCACTTGGTGTCACACTCCCTCCCAAAGGCAGACCACCCTGCAGTAGACTGTTTACCCACTTAGGAAAAACAGCTCTAGGTAGAAGATCTCCATGTTGTACAGCCCCAGAAAAGAAGTTCTCTGCATTGGACTCACTGTTAAGGAGACAGACACCAGGACAGCCCAGCGTAAGCACCTCCATCTCAGCAGGGTTAAATCACATCTTTTCACAGTCTGCACAGGGGGAACGCAGATGTGCCTGTAAGATGCACTTAGGGTTTTCAAGCACCTTTCCCCTTCTTATAGGCCTTCTTCAGTTAGATGCTATTTAATCCACTATTTGTCACTGCAAGCAGTCACTCATGGCCACACATAAGCAGTGCATGAAACACTATTTAGACTGTTACTATCGTCAGTACTATACTTGCCTGTCTTCTTGCATTGCCATACTAAATTCACTGCCATCAGACCAATTCTAAGGGCAGGCGTTCTGTTAATCAAATTGGCATCTCTGCCAATTTTTCTATCACCTACCAAAAAAACCATGGGGAATGCTAACAGAAGTGTAATAACTAAGACTGCCGCATCTGAAAAGGCTGGGTTATTTTTCCTTCTAGTTATGAGTACATTTTTTCATCATGCAGTCATAAACTGTGCAGGGGGGAAAAAATCATATGCCTGTGGCTATATGTAGTCATAGCATTTACAAATATTCTGATGTTAGATGAGCAGCTCATGTCTTAATCACTCAGCTGGGTGTAGATACTTGGCTCTAGAAAACACAAATACCTTCACACTGAAGGAGAACATAGGTGAAACAAGGTCTGATTTACTGACTAACGTATCATGCATTTGTCTCCCTTTTTCTAGTACCAGGGGTTTGGGGAGGGGGTTGGCTTTGCCAGGTCAGCTCCCTAACAAGCTCACAATGACATCAGGCAAGTAACTGCTGGTGCAGGAGATAGGGCACAAACATGCACTTGGGAGGACAGGACTGCAGAAGCAAGGCAACAGGGGCTCAGAGAGGCTGTACAATCTCTTGCCTTGGAGATGCTCATAATTTCACTGCACAAGCCCCAGAACAAGCTGAAATAACACTGAAGTCCACTCTGCTTTGAAAAGGAGGCTGGACTAGGTAATTTCCAGGAGTCCCTTCCAACCTGAAATGTCTACCATCAAGCCTGGCAGCACTCCAGCTCAGGGAAGCTGCACTGGTGTACTACACACGTTTCCAATTCCACAGAATTAGATCAGTGAGCTTGGTTTGAATTTTCCATCTCTGATGACATTTGGTAAAAGAACGATTAAAAGGGGCAATGGGGGTTAAAAAAAAAACTGTAGCTTTATTAGCCCCATGTTTGTTTGTAGGCAGACCTACCTTTCCTCTCACACAGCTGGTTCAGCAGGCTGCAGTTAGCCCTATAAAGATTTAATTGTGCCATGTCACCTCAATTCAGACAGCTTGTTCACATTATCACCTCTGATGTTAGTTGAGAGGTCCTCTTTGATAACACCTGGTACGCAGAGCGAGGCCTGCTTTGAGACACCTGCACACACGCTGCTCACTCCCATTTTGTTCAGTGTTCAAAACTCTTGCTTACACATCTGCTTTTAGTTATTAATAGGTGAGCAAGCTTGCTAAAGACAATAATGTATTCCCAAGGCCCTAACTTCACTTAAAGCTGTATTTTCATTATTGTCTATCAGCAAAAGACAATATTAAGGCTTGGCTAAACACCACTATAAAATCAAGTCTAACATGCAGAAGAAAAAATTGTTTTGACAGCAATTCCAGTTGTAGTTCTCAATTCCTTTAAGCCAGACTTAAGAAGCCTTGTTTACAGAACCACCTAAGCCTTTGCCATTTGCTAGAAGTTGTAAGGAATTTACAGCAACTCTGAAAAACAAAGCAAGGGATTTTGGAGTATCTTAGCCAACTTGAAAATTGACAAGACTTTCACAATAAGTTGCTTTCCTTGCTAATCAATAACAAGATTGAAATGAAGGAAAAGTAAAGTCTGTTCCATTATGGTTTACCAGCTCCTGTAGACCCTGGCTGCCAGGCAACACAGCATGCTGTTTCCTTAGGGTTAGAGTTAATTGCTATAATCACAGAGCCAGCAGCAATCCTATCCAGGTGAGTCATTAGTTAGGGAAAAGAAAATTGTCAAGAGCAAGCAGAAAATGGGGTAGAGAGGTTAAACCAGCATAGAAGTTGTTTGGGGGTTTTTAAAGGAAAGAGGTATACAGCGTGTTTGTTGGTTCCAGGAAGAGAAACAACAGTGTGTAACAATTAGCAACTCTACGTTTTGGGTGCTCTAACAAGCCTCAGACTGCCTGACAGGATCCTTCAACAGACAATGAAGAAGGGAAGCACAAACTCCAATACTGCTTCACTCAACACAGGGGAGGCCTCTAACAAACACTGGAACACCTACAGATACATTTCACCCTCATTTGACACCCTGTAATTTCACCACAGTCAGTACCATTGCCAGAATAAAAACAAAGATGGAGTTTGGTGCAGGATATACAGTTTAAAACGAACATAATTATTTTCCAGTTAATTGTACATGCACTGCAATATGTTTCCAGTGGATTTTCTATCTTAATTCCCATGCTGGTCTCCAGCTCACAGCACACTGCTGGAGGTCTGACATAAAAACAGTATTGTAACAGAGCATGCAGGTTGCCACAGATGGTTTAAATTAAAGGCAGCCTAACAAGCAATTCCACAGACAAAGAGGCAGCACATCCAGCACTGCCCACAGTGAGAACGGTGTCTCCAACCATGCCTGCCTCGAGACACACTGCAGAGCTGATGACCAGTCCCGGAACCCACAGCCACTTGGCTGACATCCAGGAGCAAGAGCTACAGGACTAGACTCTCAAGGCATTGGCCAAGCAAAGCAAGCTCGTACCTGCAATCCAGCCGTCCAGCGACAGTGGGGTCAGCTTCATGGAAAGTTTCTCTCCTCTGCATTAGGTGCACCCAAGCATCAGAAGCACTTCAAAAGACCCTCTGCTGCCTACAGCGCTATGCAACAGTTTTGTGATCCCTACCAATGTGTAGTGGTCTCTGGTAGGCACCAGAACACAAGATGATAAACAGCAACTGAGAGACTTTGAGAAACTTGTCCAAAATATCTACAAAAGTGGAGGCTGTTAGAGCAGCAGCATACACTCAAGAACTCTTTAATTGTGGATGACAAAAGATTTCAATGTTACCTTAAAAGTTATTATTAATGTAACAGCCATGATTGTAAATGTTATTATTTCTTGTTATTAGCATGCTTTTTCTGAAGGATGAAGTTTTCTCAGAAAGGACATTCATCCCCGAGATCACTCTGTAGAATTGCAGGAAAGCATTAGTTTGGTTTCCCGTTCACCTGGCAAAACTGCAGACAGAGTAGCTTGGGGTGTACTTTCTGCCTACTGTTCTCAGGGTCTCAACCTGAGGGTCATGAGGATTACATTCAAGATCTAAATAAATGTTTGGAATACTAATAATAATGCTAATGTTTGGATCAGAAAGGATGCAATCAGAAAAAAGTTACAGAAGCTTTTCTTTGCTTGACAAGTGTAATGACAAGAGCAGTTAAAGCAATACAGTCCTCAATGAAGAGGAAGAGAATTAAAATCTGAAAACTGGTATTTCTGCAGTTTAAACCTTGTGGATAGTGACAGTAACAAAGAATGTCTAGGGACAGGAAACAGAGAGGGAACACTTTTGAGAGATCATGTAAGCCAGTACAAATTGTTGCTTATAAATTCTAGACATATTCTCAAGACAAACTTTTCAAAAGTAGAAAAACGCTTTCATAAACATTTACTTCTCCACTGGCAAGAAAAACACTGAACAATCTATTCCAATTAATGTTCTAACTAATGAAATTACAAAGGCCCCCTTTCTGTTCCTTCAGATAAAGTTTAATAGCATTTATATGTTGTCAAGCCTTGCATCATTCATTTGATCTCTGGAAAGGCAGAGAGGCAGACAGAATACAAAACAAACATTAACAAATACCACATGAATACAGAATGCCTAACAGCACACCATTCACAAGAGCAGACAGCCAAGGACAATTAAATTATTCATAGATATGAACTGTCCAAGGTAGGAGAAAAAAGAAAGAGAATTAGTAAACACTCCCTTGAAAAAAAAAATTGCAAAATAACCACTCAACCCCATTAGCAATTTCTTCTCTTTTTTTTGTTAAATTAACAGCCAGCTTCTGGTACCAATGAGAGAATCGGAAGTCAAGGTCTTTCTAAAAGACTTTTTGTCATAACTGGGTAATTAGTTACCGTACATTCAACTGCCATATTCCAATCCTTTTAAGACCAACAGCTTTGAAATGCAAACCACAACTCCCCTCTTCCTCTCTGTACAGAGTCAGAAGAGCCAATGCTGAGCCAGCATACAAGAGCTGCTGCAGGATGGGGTGGGCAACATTAGCAAGAAAGGAAAAAAACATTAGTCAAGAGCACAAGCATGTAAGAAACCTGGACTCTGTTTTATGCAACTATTCATCAAGTTGCTCCGTATCTCCGCTTCTCAGCTGTAACAACAGAAGCAGCAGACATTTTACTGAGATAAGATCTATGTGTGTACTTCAGTTAACGGGCACATTGATGTGAATATTTGCAACTGTGTGAAGACTGTGACTTCCATGAGCATCTAAGTGTTACAAACCACTTGAATCTACCTCTAGGAGCATCTGTCCTCTTCCATTGAGTGATCAAAAAAGGTTTTTACCTATGGAAACTTCACAGGGGGGAAATCCCATTCTGTATCACAAGCAAACAAATATCAAAGCTTTTTACAAAAAGCCAGCAAGACAGTCAGAAATAGCCTGAGGACAAAGGCTAAGATAGCAAGAAGCTGAGGGCTCCAATAGTCAAGCACCAGTTTAAGAGAACTGCAGCAGTAAGGTGGAGCAAACAACTGTGGACAGCCATCAACACCACAGCAGGGTGGTGGGACAGGACATATATCCTCACCGCAGCTTCACTCAAAATCCCTGTTGGATGTATTTACGTTGCTGGTGAATGCAAATTTTGGCTAAGGTGCTTGTTAGTGTAATCCGGTACCAAGTTATGTGTGCATAAGTCCTGCCCTGACACACAGTGACACCTTTCTGCTGCTCTGTCACAGGTTACCATTTTATATCCTTGCAGCTGAACCCAGAGATGCTCATTTCTCAGAGCCCTGAGGTTTGACATATTGGCTGAAATTCAGAAGAGCAGGGAAAAGCAGGGAACTTATCTGCATCTTTATGTACTGGGAGTATATGCTAACAACCAAACATCGGCTAGTCTCAGCTTGTTTTCTAGGTTGGCCTGAAATTCTACCCTGACCTCAAGAGACCTTTCCATCAAAGCTTAAATTACCAGAGTTTCAGTTTCAATGACAAGTTATTCCACAAAATCGCCTCAAAGAAGTCAAGAAAATACATATTGAAGAAAGGCAAAGAGCAAGCCCGATTCTTTTCATGCATCAGTGACGTCCAGTGGCAACAAGGAAAATACGACAGGCTTTACTTCAGCGCAAAATAGATTTGCAGACTGCCTCACTGCCCTTTGAGGACAGTAATCATGATTCTTCAGAAAGGAAAAGAAGGGAACCAAGAACTTTCCCCTTTCTTTCCCAGCCACCACAACCTCTACTAAATCGACCACAACAAAATAAAATAACAAGAAACAAACCATGCTTATTACTTACCTGAATTACACATGTGTCTGGCCAAAGAACAGAACACATAGAACACATTTCATTTTAGGCTTCCAGAAGTAAATAACCTGTCCTTTACCCTGAAAGCCATTTTGTCCCATTTCAAAAAGCTGTACGGCTAATCAGTGAGAGGACACTGGGAGTTCTGCAGCAGTGGCTGTGGAAAGCAGTGCAGAAAGAGAAATATATACACACACATGCAGATACATGTACATAAAGAATATGTACATAAAGAGAGCAGACTCATAAAAGCTGCACTGAAGCAATGAATCCTATCCTCTCATTTCATATGGAGGTGGGTAAATAATGGCACAACAGAGATTTCATTCATGCAGAGGTCTAGGGTATGCTGGGAAGTCTCAGTCTGACAATTTGGTGCAGATGCTTGCTTAGAGGAGCCATTTATCAGTGTCACCCATGCGCATTACTACACACTGCTTCCTCGGCAGCATGATTCCACACCGGCTTCCCACATAGCGCACACTGGTCCTTGATATTTCAGGCACAGAAACAGCCCTTATCTGAGCCTTTGCAGTGTGTGCTTATTGAAATGATTCCTATTATCCAAAGTGCATGTGTTTGGAGTAGGAAAGGGACAGAATTTGTTTCCTTTGCTGATAAAAAGAACAGTAAATTAAGAGAAGTCACAACAGTTTTCCTTCCCCTACTCCCCCTCCTCTTTATACCCCTGTTTAGCTCATTGCTTATAAACAGCTAACACAAGTATTCACATCAGTAGAGCTGACTCCTGGAGGATACAGGCATCTTGGATGTTTCATCTCTTGTTATACTTAAGTGGAATATTAAACAGGCAAGACAGTGGCAGACCAAGCTAGAAAGAACTAAGTAACTAAGACTGACAAAGAAGGTTGGCAATTTAAAGCACTTCATTCCATAAAGTGTTTCATTTAGAGCCATCAGTGCCAGTGCATTCAGCACTCATGTACAGCCCCTCACCTTTAGCTCTCATACCTTAAGTCTTTTCTATCCTGCTTTTAAAGTATTTGGAATAAGTACTACTACTTAATAGCATGCCATTAGAGTGTCCAATATAATATTACTACAAAATTAGTAAGATCAACACTGTAAAAATTCAAATTGATGTGGAAATCAAACTTATTTTTTTTCCTTCAGAGACAGGCACAGGGAAAGGAGATGCCAGGCTGAATTCATAACTATTGCTGATCCACTAAAACATATGTCATTTATTTGCTATGTTGGGTGAAACTGTTCGTGCAATGAGTTGAGTCCCTATTTTATACCAAGTCTCAAATTGACAGTATGGAATGTATAGGTCTTCATGACTGGTAAACAACAGAGAAGTAAATGAATTAGATGTAAGAAAGAAAATCTAGTTACATCCTTAGATCACCGGATGCACCGGTACCTTAGTCTTTGAAAACCTAATTTCAGAATGAAAAATACTGAAATGCATTAAACCAAAGGCAACTGTTCCTTTGCTGCCTGGACCAGCCAAGGCACACTTCATTCCCTGCTTCATTTCTGTCTCCATAGCCTGTCGTCTTCCTCTCAAAGGCCCCTACTTCTCCTTGCAGTGTGCTTGTCCTATTGTCACAGCAGCTTATATCTTTTAGGGCACCAAAATTGTATTGGCCAAGCTGCTGTAATTGCCTACCCCCTCACCCCTTGAAACTTTAAAAATTGTTAACAATGATGTTGAAGCCAAACACCCAACAGTTCACCAGTCAAGAAAAGGATAAAGGAGAGATGTGATCAAATACTTCTAATGATTAAAGACGATTACAGTGGGGAAAACAATTCTGAAAAGATTATTTTTTTATTAGTATCAGAGTTCTCATCAAGAACTTACAGAACCAGATCCCAACTGTTCATTTCAATGAACTGTCTGTCCCATCTCACATTCTTAACCAAACAGCCTCTTTGCAGGAACACTGGATCAATGATTTTACAAAAACCAATTCTACAGTATTTTTCAGAGCCTTGTTTTCATGGTGTTGGGCTAGTGTACCCAAAAAGCTCCCTTAAACCAGTTTCTTCTCTTTCCCACCCATCATAACGTCTTTCTCCTACCTCTAAATCTAAACCAAAATCCACATAATCTTTGTCAAATCCATTATTCAAAAATGGATTTGATGTGCAGGGAAAAAAGGAAGTCTTATTTGACATGCTAAAAGAGCAGCTCTGGATTTAGGCTTACCACCCATGCTGCAGAACTGCTTACAAAGCCATCACTAATGGCTTTCCAGCTACCCATCATTTCCCCACGCTCAGTCTGCCCAGACAGCTAGCTATTCCTTTCTAACAAATACCATTTTAATTGCATCTCCCACTTTGTTAGCCTTCTCGACCTCCAGTAAAAGCCATCTACGGTCTAACAATCTCTTAAATCTGACACTCGCACCAACTCACACACTTGTATGCCTTCCTGCTCAGTTCACATGTATGCAGACTTATTGTCAAGAATTTCCTTCCATTAGAAATGTAACAGTTATGAGCTGAAATGACAGCTTTAGGAGTAGTGGGGAGAGAAAAAGAGGGAGGGAGTGAAAGGGCAGAGGTAAATAGGAAAGAATATGTATGTGTATTGCAAATGCACCCCTGTCACCAAAGACTTCATTGTGCCTTTTCTGGTGCCAGGGCTTCTCCGGTCCCAGCACCTCCCTCCGAGCAACAAATGCCAGCCGCACAGCCTCAGCGACTATTAACTCTTCCTATGGGAACGCTGCCAGCAATTTCAGCAATATTAACCCTGGGAATACTAACATGATTTAGAGGACTTGTTAAATTTTAATGATACCATTAGAAAAGAGGCAAACACACGAGTCAACTCCCAATTTGGTGCATTTGGCTGCTGAATAGGATATTAATGTTTTTCTTTGCCCAGCACTATTAAATGAGCAGTGAAACTAATAGAGAAATGAAGAGTAATGACTTCTATTCTTGCTGTTCAGTGCCTGCTTAAAGCCAAGACTGCCTTATTGCCCACTAGGCTTTCTGGTGGAGTTCATCAGGTGGATGGAGTAAGCAGGTAATTCTTTCAGCATTTGGCACTTAGCAGATCAGAGGTTCATTTAGCCAAGAGGCACCAAAAAATAAAACTGCCCAATTGAAATAGTAGCATGCAATCATTTGGGCTACCTGTTAGAAGGCAGAAGCCCATTCTCCTGAATAACTTCAGTGGAATCAAGTCTGAAGTCAGCTTTGATAAGGCAGAATTTTGCCCAAGTGACTCTTACAGGAGCCAGGACAGAAACAAAGGCCAAGCTCTGCTCCGCTTTTAGCAAAAGGCTCCAGAAGGACCATAATCTTCAGCACTGCAGGAATCTCTTTCACATCTTCAAGTACACCTAGTGATAAAAGGAATGGGCAATTCCCCAACAGAACCACACAGTGGCCCCAAGAAATTGGTTGTATTCCTGAATCCTCATTTCTCTTCAGTTAATTATAAGGGTGGGAGAGAAAAAGGGAATGAAACACACACAACTTGGGGAAAGTTAATTCCACTGCTGAGGTGGGTCTGCTCAGACAGTTCCAAACAAAGTTGCCCAAAGTACTGTGAATTTTCATTTTTTTCTTCAGAAAAGAAAAATATTTACTGTGGTAGATGTTAAAGTCTCCTTTCATTTGCTTTTTTTCCCCAAACATTCATGTGAGTAGAATTTTGTTCCCATGCAAGCCCATAGAATAGAGAAGCTGTTGTGGCTACTCAGGTGCAAATAAATGATCACATCAGAGTATTTATTATTTAGGAGCATGGTGAAATATAAGCTACAGCAGATGTTTGTTATTAATAGATCACAGAAAATCTACAGGTCAAAATATATTTGTAAAAAACAAAATACATATAAAGCAAGTTCTACTTGAAGGCAATTTGGAAGATAAAACACTTAAATAGACTGTATACCCAATTTAAGATTTTCCTATAGACACCAGAGCTGGATGGATGCTTTATATCAGTCACATTGCACTGGATACAGACATCCTATCTCCAGCATACACAGTTCCTCTGACATAGACCATCAGCAACAAATTTAAAATATTTTCCAGAGCCACATTAACATTGGCTTGCGGTACTTTTTTTTTTTACTAGAATTTAAAAAAAAAAGCACCACACAAAAAACCCACCACAACAATTAAAAGGCATTTAACACTTTTTCTGAATCACCAAATCCACTGAATAAGATCATTGATCAGCCACAAACAAAGCAGAAACCATAGGACCTGTAAGTAAATTTCTCCAACTTGTAGGGAAAAGTGAGCTAATTCAGCCCTACTTTGTTTAATAGGAAGGCACTATGAGTATAAACATGCCATACAAAAATCTTATACCAACACAGGATTTGCTTGAATCCAGAAGTGTCTAGTTCCTCCTGAGGAGAGGGAAGTCTTCTGTTTTCATCATGAATTGTAAACGAAGTCTAATTTAATGCCTCATTGGTTCCCTCAGGTCTCAAACCAAATGTCCTTGGCAATAATTATTTCTTCCACAAAGACTACTACTGAATACAGTTTTAGAGGAAAGCTGAGAAGATGAAACAGTCTGAAGGGTTCCTCAGACTGAAATCTTTTTTTTCTTCCCTCCCAGAAAATACAGAATATTTTATAAGAAATGCAAGATCAACCATAGACTACATGATTGAATAGTATAGATTAAACAGAATAGCAGGTCTTAGTGGCAACTAAAAGTAAACACAGTTGAAGATAAAAATAAATTTTAAGAAGCACACCAATGCTGAAATTGTAAGTAGCTTTTAACAACCTTACGACACTGTAGTATTTCAAATAAAATATATTGAGTTGTGATGTGATAACATTAAATCTGAGCTGCAATTGAACACACCAATTTCTTAAAACTGATTCTTTTGTATAGCTTTTATCATATTTTCCTTTACTTTCTCTTTACTAAAGTAATTAAAAAGTAATCCCTATGTTCTGTACTAGTTACAGCTGAGGTTACGGTTGGATGCATTGTGCTGCTCTCATCAGTACCTTTCTCAGAGATCACTGCCTCCTTGCATCTGCTGTTGTAACAGCACATCTAGTCACTCCCTGACCTTTCAATCAAAAGGATCTGAGTTCAGAAAGCAGCCCTATTGAAAGTGTTTGAACTATCTATCATTTTGATAAGAACCAAGGCAGGGAGCAACCATGGTGTATTCACACAGGAGACCTGCAGGGATGCTAACTTATGACCTTCATATATAGAGGAGAATGAAAACACACACTGGGAAACCCACAAGGGGCCAGGATCTCTTAGCCCTGCTCAGCCCGAGCAGCATGTCCAACTGCTGCTTTAAATGCATACAAGTATTCCCTGGTTAGAGCTATTTGACAGGCAGAGCCGTGGCCTAAAGGAAATCATGCTGATTTCACTGAAGTCAGAAACTTGTCACAAGGGCCAAGTGCATGTACGTCAGTAGACTGAGGAGGTTCAGATCCAGACCTCTTCTCTCCACTTCCTGCTTCTTTGCCAGTTTTATAACCAACCAGTAATAGTTCATGTTACACAAGGAAAAGACCTTTCAACATCTGACATTCCTTGCAGAATCTTTTAAACAGTCTCCCTCTCAAGCTTAGAATGTCCAGTCAACATTCCCCTGCCCTATGAAGTATCTTGTGTTGTTCTGTGTTTTTACTTGGAGAAGCCTCAAAAACACTCATCCAAACATCATTAAGCTATACTGGAATATCATCTAAAGAGGGGAGTGGAGAGTAAAGAAGCATAAGCAAATGTATAGTCTGGTTATAGATGCTACAAGATATTACAACTGTACCAAGAAAGTGTTTGATTATATTTCAGGTTTCAAAACAAGAGATCGAAACAGTACTTAGCAGCTTATTATACTCATAGTTGGGTTGGGTGGGGTTTTTTGTTTGTAGTTTTATTTGGGGGTTTTTTGTTGTTGTTTGGGGTGTGGGTTTTTTGTTTCTTTAAACCCTGGTTTAATGTAGGAAGGTTGCAATAGAGGGCAATTGAAAATAAAACTGGGCAACACAACTCACTGGGGATTTGAATTCCATAAACCTATGAATAAGGACGTAGCCATGGTGTGATCATCTAAAACTCAACCTCACTCCAATGAACACACCGTGTTAACAAACTGTTCAAACACTGCCACGTCTTTCAAACATGCAAGCTGAAGCTTCCAAAGAAAAGCAGTATTTCAGTGTGTGACTGCAGCAGACTGCTTGCAGTCATTGCTTTTCTACAAAGCGGTAGTAAAGTAATACCTTAATTGTGACTCACATCAGCGTCACAGTGCCACCAAAATCTGGTCCAATAATGGGAAAGACTGTGGAAGACACTTCCAGAACTTTCTACTCTTGGGAGACTACTTTTAGAGTGCTGTTGCATACTACAGCTTGCTTAATTCAGAATAAATATGCAATCTGCTTTTCTGCAATCAGGGATAGTCCTCAATTGCAGCTTCAGCAACAAATAACATGGACAAGGAATTATTTATCCAATGGATGGGAGGAAGCCCATATGCTTATATTGCTCACATTCTTATTAACATACACACCTCTCAAGCTACAACATGACACTTTAAGATCTAAGGTAGCAATTTAACTGAGACAATCTCTCACGCTTTTGACACGCAGACCACACGTAACAAAACACTGCAGTTCCTACAACATCATTATGTAGAGCATGACAATCAAGTTTATTGCGGTGAAGGGCTGCAAGTTCAGTGCTTGGAAGCACCCCAATTATATGATGTCAAAGGCTATGCGCTGCTGATGTAGCAAAACTGCAAATGTCTTTCAACCCTACATACACAGCACTGCACCGTTCCAATAATCTGCTGACGCAGGTGTGAATCCCATTACATGCCAATGGCCTGTAATAGCAATGTGTGACATTTTTTCTAAAACTGTCTAGGGAATTCAGCACAGCCTACTTTTCTTCCCCTTCCTCTTCCAAAATTACACACCAAAATCCTATGCTTGTCATACAAGATTGCCACAGATTTTGCAACATTTACTTCTAAGAAAATAATAAGAGTATCTTAAGATACAAGGTGATTTTAGAGATCGGTGCAGCATTCATGGCATGTATAAAGCACCTTGAAGGAACTCTGTCACTTAATAATAGCCCAGCATGAAGAGGCCAGCTCCAGACTAAGTGTTGACTATGTATTTCTGAACACAGTATTTTCAGATGCCCAGTCAAATCTCTAAAAATTCCAATTTGATCAAATTTTGCTCCTCCCTAGAAATTTACTTCAGATAAAGTGTCAATACTTCTTCCCCCCATCAACAGCTCTGTCTATAGTCTCCTAAAAGTATTTTCTTCTCCAACAGGAAAGACACCATAGTCTCAATTCATTAAATATCATCATAAGCCTGTTCCTAATTTCCAGGGCACTCAGTAATGGCAAGTCTTTTTGATCCCATGGAGAAAGCTGCACAGTAATAGTTTTGACAGCTTCCTAAAAAGCTGTCTTTAATATACAGTACCTTCTTCACCCTTACCTCGAAGACATTTGCAAGCTTGAAAGAAGTATTTATACCGTTTCACATGTTGACATTGTGGATTGCAGCAGCAAGACAGCAAGACTTCCAGCTGCTCTGAGAAAAGGGTTTACATTAATTTGTCAGAGGTGAAGGCATATCCGTTTGTCTGCTCTAGACCTCTGTAAGCAGCTGTAATTCCAGGGCAAATGAAGTAGCTTGTGGTTTCCCAACTTGCCAGGAAACATGCAATTGTAAGAAGATTCGTAGATGAGTTATGCTAAATGTTTGGTATTGTGATCTGTGATGCAACACAAAAGAATGGTTGTTGTTGTCTAAACTTTAATGGAGTTAATCCTTCCAAATGCTGACAAATTACTGCCTCAGGCCATTTAAAATCACATTTCTAATGCAATAATCCTATCTGCATTACAATGAGTTGGGATGAAATGATTAGGTGCCTGAGATTTTTGCACAGTGAATTAAGTCACCATACAGACTGGCCGTGCTTGTTCACAAATTAAAGGTCTGGACGGAAATGAAATTCCATTATTCTGCCACTTGCTAAGCTCTGAGGAAGGGTTTATTACTGTCGTGTCTCTACTGGGAATGTTTCTAAAGTAGCTACGAGCTACAGGAACCTATTTTTCATTGGATCAGGTTCAGGGCTTTCTTTATTATTAATAATTATTAGTCCAGGTTTTGACTACTGAATACCTCTGAAATAGAAAAGGCCAATTCAACAATATACAAGCAAAGAATGAGATAGAGTTTCAGTAAATTTGTGAAAAAAGAAAACAAAACTGAATGCAAGTCCTTCCCCCCTTCACACACACACTGTGCTAAGTCAGAATTTACCTAGTTCTTACTCAGAGGTACAGACCTTTTAGCAAGGGAACAGTCCAGAATATAAACCATCTAACATCAGTGCTATTCATCTGCAGCATTTAAAATAGTATCCTTACTTCCTGACTCAAGCTGCCCAAGCAGTTATTCATGTCTACACATTCAGATTGCCTCTTGGTTTAAAGGCTATATTCAGGATTTTTGGAATCCCATACTGACAAATCTATATTCACCAGCTTGAGACTATTCTTATTAGCATTCAGTTTATTATTTACACATGATATAGTTTGATACATACAAATATAGCAACTCTTCAACTAAACTTCATGATTATTTTTGCCAGATGCCTGTAAGGTTACTGTTCCATTGAAGCCAGAGGATAGCACAGGTTTGAACTCAAGACAACCAGATTTCACACAAGTTCTGATAAACGGGGAGTATGAGGCCATGAACTTCTATGCTAGAGCTTTGTCTAATGTACCTCTGAAAATATAGCTTCAGAAAAAGCTTAAAATGAAAAAAAAAAATCAATTTTCGAGACAATCCTTATCATCATGCAAGTGTTTGACACTATCAAAAAAACCCACAAACAATGGTCACCAAATGCTCCAAGATCCTTTCAGTTACAAACTGCAATGTGCAACTATAACAACCACTTGTGCTAGTCATTTCCCACGGGCATGCTTCACATAGGGGTTACAATAAGATTTCATTCTCATAAAACATAACCCCTTATATGCAGATAATTGCTGTACATCGTTAAGTCACATCTGTATCACAAAAGAGAAAAAATAAACATCAAGCTTTTAGCATTTTTCTTTTTGTAATTGGCAGGGAACCTGGCATTTTAAATTGTTAAATTAAAAAGTAGCACGACTATAACTATATATTCCTCACTTTTGTGCCACACCAAAAAGCAATCCCAAGTTCTTGGTCCTGTTGACGTATTAGGAGAGAATGCTTCTATTTAAAACTGAAAGCCCAACACCTCAAAGCTAACAATGAGCTAGTCAGAAGCAGTTTGCTCTAGGTTAAGCGTGGCTTTTTCTGTATCAAGTGAAAAGCTTCAGTACATAGTTCCATGCATAAAGCCTGGTCTGATTATGCAGCAATTAAATATACTATTACACTTTACAGATATACACAAACCTTTACATGATTGCACACTGTAGGTTCACAATCAGATAGGTTACTGCAGATTCCAATATCTGTGTTAGATACATGTCAAAACAGATAGCCTTATATTCTGCTTGTTCTGCAACACACAATACACCATGTTATATGCATTTCTAAATACAGTGTAAATTTGAAACAGGTGCCACAGATTATATTTATAATGCTAATGAAATTTCTAGGCTGTCTTCAACAACACCAATAAAAGTTAAGTCAGCTAGATCTGGCTGACTAGAAGATAACTGATACATTTTAAATGCTCCATTTAATTGTTCTAATAAAGGTATATTGCCAATTAGCTGTGTCCTACTGGGCACCACAGTCTTGAGTTATAAGATGCTTTGCAAGTTCTGAGGGAATACCAGGAATGTGATCTGCTCCTTCTTCCACTGAACTCAGGGGGAGGATCAGTTCTACCCCCAAAAGCATATTCCCATAGCAGCAATCAAGAGCAGACCCCACAGGACCCTGAAAAATGCCAGCTACATTAACACAGCATGGTAGACTCCAGCCTCAACCCAAACTGAAGTAAGTTTTCCCCAAACACATGACAGGTTTCCACATTCTTGCAAGAGATCCTGTACATGTCGCTGTCAGAGGGCGACCCCAGAGCATTACTGTGGCACACACCTGCAAAGGCAGCTCACAGGCCCTGGCAGAGCCCATGCCAATGCCCTGCTTTCCCCTAAGCAGACACTGCTAAGGCTACCCCATGGATACCAGCAACAACAAACTTGCAAGATTGGCACAGCACACCCAATCTAAAGAAGTCAAGGGCACTGCCCATGATGTTTGTATCCTATGTCACCTAGACCAAAGCCTCACTGTGCTTGGCAGTGTCTGCTGAAGGCAGAAGTGACAAGCCCAGAAAGTTCTTAATGGTTGTAAATAAGCCAGAAAGGATGAGAGGGATGCTTCTGCAAAGAGCGACCAGCAGGTAGCACCCATCCACAGAAGGAAACTGTGTGCAAAAGGCTGGAGTACCTCAAAAGGACTGAGCCTCAAGTACTGTTAAGCATAATGAAAAAGGCAAAGGGTCACCATAGCCCACAAAGACCACCTTACTTGTGCCTCCTTCCTTCTGTCTAAACACACACATTGGGTAGCAGTAGTTTTGTAAGCAGCACTGGAGGGTTTGGAAGGAGGTGTAAGAAGAAAAAAAAAGAGAACATAGGTAAGGGGTCTAAAACAGAGAAGTAAAGCTTATAGTGATGTGAATAAAGATCGGTCTGTACAACACCATCAGCTAGACTATGTGAACAACAGAACAAATAACAATAGTAACACAAAGGTAACATCTCAGGAAAGCGAGGATAGGCAACAACCAGCACTGTTATAATGAGAAGCCTGTACAATCCTCACATGACTGCAAAATCTGTCAGTTTGTTTAACACTGTGCAAGGGGTACAAAGCCTCAATGGCTTACATTTTATCCTCCCTCCATCCCCAACCTCAGTTATTCTGATGGCTCCCGTATCTGTATCAGTAGTTTCCCACCTATACCCACAGCTGGCAATGACACCACGTCACGCAGCCTGAAATTTGCAAAGATTTTGGTACAGAGCCACTTTCCAGGGAATCAACCACATATTAATATGGTTAAACTGACTATCAGCTGTGGTGCTTCAACCTTTGCCTTTTTGTGAATAATTCAGTTAAGCCTGGTCTTGAGACAAGGTAAAAACCAGCCCTTGAGTCTTTTGTTCAAGAGAGCACCAACTCCCTCTCAAATGGCACATAAATAAATAATGGAGAGTACAACACAACAGTAATACCAGGCACCCTTTCTCAGCAGTCAGCTCTTTTCCATGATACTTCTTTATTGTAACCACTAATGAAAACTCTTTGAAGTGGAAGAGTAAATATTATCATCTGATAGTACCTGGACCCAACAGAGCAAACAAAATTGCATTGTATTACATTCTGGGAGCTGTAGACCCATTCACAGTACAACACTCACAGGGTTGCCAGGGAGGAGTCCAATGCTTACCATTTTGGTAGCATGGGGTCAGCCAAGGGCTGCTGGTCACTTTTTTTAGGGCTGTTAGACTTAATTTTAATATACACAACAAACACGGAAAACAAAAAACAATGCCAAACAAAACAAAACGGAATTTCAGAGTATGCCTTTGGAGGTACCAGATTCCCCAACAGAGGCAGAAAGCAGACTTCCAACTCTATCCATGGCCACTCAGCTCTTAAAACCTGAGGCCAGATTTCAGAAATGCTTGCATGCTCAGAATTATTCAAGCCATCACTCAGGGTCCAACAGCTTCAAGTATTTTTAAGTCGTCTTATTTGAAAAAAAAAAAGTCTAGCGCTTCTCTAAGAGAGAAGCATCACCAAGTTGTCCTTGTGTTAACAACATCCTGGAGAATTGGGTTCAATGCTGTGGTCTGCCACAGCCTCCCTGGGTGACTGATCTTTGGGTTCACATAGCATTTCAATGCCTCCACTGAACCTGGAGCTACAGGAGGGTCTCTGCTGCACCTGGCCCCGCAATCAAAGTACAAACCATGGGCATCAGACCATACACACCTCACCACTAAGCTGGCTGCCAAGTCTCAGACTATTTTGTAAATCCATCCTGTAGGGATCAAAGAGAGCAAAAGGGGAAGGGACCAATGACTCCCATGTGGCATCCCCACCCCTGCTTGCCCTTCACTGGGAACAACAAAAAATATACGGGAAATAACACCACAAAACCGCTGTCAATGGAAAGAAGGAGGCAAGGAGCAAGCTTGAGGGACTGTCACAGAGCCACCCCGCAAAGCCTGGCAGCCCTCCGGACACGGAGGCACACTGCTCCACATGAAGTAGGAGGACGGGATGGGAAAAGGGAACAAGACCAAGAAGGGGAGAGTCCGAATAAACCCTAAAACCCTCAGCAGCGACAGCGGCAGAGGGGAGCCCAGGTGGTCGGCAGCCCCAATAGGGAGCCGGCTCGCAGCCCCACCGGCCGTAAGGGGCCGCTCCCAGGCGGCGGCGGCGGCGGCCCGGCAGCGCCCGCGCCGGGAGGCACACGGATCTCCCCGCTCCGCCCCGGCCCCTCGCTCACCTTGCTGCTGACGGGCCCGGGGATGAGGAGCTTCAGCGCCTGCCTCTTCAGCTCCGCCAGGCGGGCATTGCAGTGCTCGCACCAGACGCCGCGGTCGGAGCCCGGCGAGGAGCCGCCGCCGCTGCCGGAACCCGGCGAGCCGGTGCCGAAGCCCGGCGAGCCGCCCAGCGATCCGGGGGAACTGGTGCCGATGCCAGGCGAGGCGGGTCCCGGCGAGCCGGTGAAAGAACCCGGCGAGGAGGTGCCGGAGCCGGGGGACGGGGTGCCGGAGGAGCCCAGGGCAGAGCCGGCTCCCTCCGGGGCTGGGCGACTCCCCGCCCGGGACTCCTCGTATGCCTTCCGGTACCAGCTCTCGGGGGAGAAGGGGGCGGCGGGCTTGGTGGGGGAGCAGGGGTCGGTCACCTGGAGCGGGAGAAGGAGCAACGGGTCAGGCAGGGAGGCCCGGTGACGCCGGCAAGTTTTGCTCGGACGCTCCGCGCCCGCGGCGGCCCCCGCGCCTCGCCCGTCCCCGTGGGGCGCCCGGAGCCTCCGCACCGCCCCACATCGCGCCGGAGAAGTTGAGCGGGGCGGAGGGACCGATAGCCGGCGGCGCCGGTAACCGCGCGGCGGAGGAGCCCCGGCACGGCGGTGGTCACCGCTCCGAGCCGCCCCTCCGCCGATAACTTACCCCGTATTTTCTGCTCCGCGCCGTGACCGCAATCCTCTCCTTATTTCCAGCCACTGAATTCATGGTGGCTTCGCAGCGCGGCGGGAGAATTTCCTACAGGTTTCCCAATCCGCATCCAAAGAGAATAGCCGGTCCCGGGAAGTCTCCCGCGGAGCGGACAGGCTGCTACCTCCGCCGGGCGCAGCCTCCGCCGCCTCCGACGGGATCGCTCAGCCCTAAAACACCGTCAGTTCTCGGGAAAACGCTTGGGGTCGGGGTTTTCTCCCGGTCGGTTTTTCCTCATTGTCTTCCCTCTTATCCCCTTACAATCCTTGTTTTCACAGAAACAGCAACATCCACAGTATGAGCATTCCCCCCGGCAGGCAGCACAGCTTTCCTCCCCAAGTGAGGCGAAGCATCCAAGGTAGCTTTAGGAAGGTGAAAGAGGGAGCGGGAGCCGCGCTCGCCCTTAGCAGAGACGCTTTCTGCCTCCGCTACAGCGGCAACTTGTTTCCTTCACCAAGGTTTGTAACTGAGTTAAAATAAATCCTCCAAAAATATCGGGATCCAGACTCTGGGAGGAGCCTCCACGTCCCTTGCAGCCAATATCCTCCTGCCCATTTGTGCCTGACAGTTTTGCAAGGCAAAGGAAGGGAAGAGCCGGGCTGCGGAGCCCTGTGCGCTCCCCGGTCAGCGGCAGGGCCGGCAGCGCTGGAGGCTGCGAGCAGACTGCCGGAACCTCCCCACAGGTCTGCGCGATGCCTCAGCGGCCAGGAGGGTCCATTTTATTTTGCAGTATTTCTTGATTGACGTCTGTGATTTCCCCCCCTCTTCTTGAAAAGGGCGGGGGGAACCTTGTTGCTTCCACCGCAGTTATTGGTTAGTCGCCTCTATTCAGGGCTTTAACGAACATGATTTCACAAGTGTTCCCAATCCTCCCTAAATAACTAGGAAAGAAAAGCAAGCTGTGTTTATGACAGTCACTGGCACCTCTTTTCCATGTTGTAATTTTATGTGTATTAATTTAACTTGCAGTCAAGGGCATAATAAATTTATCTCGTAACAATGAAATTCTACAGACTTGTGTCCCTATTAGTCTTTCCCTTCTAATTATGAATTCTTTTTGTGGGTTATGTGTATCTTTTTTTATTTCAGATCCTGCAGATAGCACAATCATCTGTAATAAATCATCTTCCTCAAAACAAGTTGCTGATTTTCTCAGAAAGGGATGCAATAGAGACCTAAATGCCAGATCCCCTGATAGGGTCATAACACGGATGGGTTGATGGAATTGAGAAGGCAGAACACGCAGGGGACTTGCATCCACCTTTCCGCTCTCCTTTTGTTACTTCCATATAAAAGCATCCTTCCAGCATCCCTAATGTACCTGGGCTGTAACAGCCATGAGGAAACAAAACCAGCCCACTGCATTACTGAGCAAGGAATCTCCCAGTGCCTTTCTGTTTTCACAGGTACTCTGCCAGTAAAGGTGTATAAGATGCTCCGCTGTGTTTTAACTTGACTAGGTTATCACCGTTAGAGCAGAGCAGCCATTCCTGATCTGGTTAACAAAGCTTTAATCTAAAGCTGACAAAGTGATGCCACCCAAGGCTGCATAAGTAGTGCCTTATGCAAGTGCCTCCAAAAAGCTGACCAAACAGGCAAACAAAGGAGGTGTACCCTAGCTCCTACTGCGTGTGAATGGGTTTCACATAAGTCCGCACACTGAGATCCTGCGTTTTGTTCTGGAGAGAGACACGATAGGGGTGACAAGGTAACACAGAAAAATGCTGTGCAAGTCTACAGCAGTACAGGACAGGTATACTCCATAGGCCCCGAGACACTGACTGTAGGCAGCCACATGCCGTTTGTACCACGGTGTGTAACTTCTCATTTTCTGGTCTCAGTGATTCTGGTGGTCAACTGGCAGATTTGCTTTGGTTTTCAGCAGACCTTTAATTACCAAGCTGCTAGCTATGCCTGCCTAACCACATCTGCTCTGTCAGGGATCATCATCCTGTGTGCAACGCCTGCCTCCCTGAGGAGGCGATGGCTATCCTGTGGGCAAGGGGCAGCAGCCTGACGAGCCTGCTGACATCTCCCAAACCACAGCCCAGGGCTCAGTCGGGACCGGGAAGCCGAGCTCTGCCAGCACCCCGGTCTCCGCTTTCTCCACAGATTCTCGGACCGGGGGCAGAGCGCGGACCCCCTGACGGTTCAGGCAGGGTCAGCGAGGCAGCACCTTGCGGCAGGCTGGCGGAGCACGGGGAATAAAGCAGCCTTTAAAGGCTGGGTGGTTCCTAGCTGCTTGGAGGGGGAGAGCGGAGGGAAGGAACCGGCCCGCTGGAGGAGAGGCGGACTGCAAGTGACCGCGCTCCTGCCCAGCTCCGGCGGCAGGTTTGGGGCGGATGCCGCTCGCCGAGTCCCCAGAGGCACCGCCGTGCTGCGGCCAGTGCCGGCCGTAGGGCGAGCGACACGGCTGACCGTTAAACCGCCAATTTCCCGGCCCACCTGGGCGGGAGGGGGAGCATGGCCGCGTAACCCACAAGCGAGCGGCGCCGAGGGGCGGCGGTGGGCGCGGCCGGGCGGGGCGGGGCGCGCGGCCCCGCGGCGTTGACGGGCGGTGGGCGCCCTCTGCCGGCGGTGCGTGGCGGCTGCCGCTGGAACGGTTCGGGGGCGGTGACCGTTGGTGCCCGGCGGCTGGGCGGGCGCGGCCGTGCCGCGTGGGGAGGTGCGGGGAAGGGGGCGGTCACCGCTCCCTCGGCCCCGCTCGGGTGCGGCGGGCGAGCAGCCAGCTCCGCCTGGGCACGGAGTCCGCCACGGGGTGCCGGGGCCCGGCGGGGAGCAGCGCTGTCCCTCCTTCAGCGAAATGTCCGCCGTGCCAGAGGCGGGGGATCTTTCTCCTCCGGGCACGGCTGCAAAGGTCTGTCGGAGCGTGCCTGTTCCCAGGGTTGGACTCCTAGGGTTTTTAGGATAGGAGATGTTGCCGCCCCGGCAGGGCTCAGTAACAGGGTTCCTCTGCCCCGATACTCCCGGGGGGGACAGATCCTACCGGTGTGCAGATGTGTGCTGTGCTTCCCCAGAGAGCTGGGCCTGTGGTGGGGTGCCTGCTCTCAACCAGCTCCCGCCCACCTGGCATCTCTTCCTTTCGTTCCTGCCTGCTGCCTGGCTGGGTACTGCAGCAGTAACCCTAACGAGCGGGGTTCATACCCAGGGCCTCGGGAGGCACTGGCAGCCTGGGTGCCTGCCAGCAGCATGGCTGAGGGGAGGTGATTTCTGGCAAAGGGGCAGTGGAGCAGATGGAGTAGCTGAGGGGAAGAAATTGATCCCATCAGCGTGGTAGGATCTTGAGGAGGATGTCCACAGTTTTCTCAGTCCTTAGCTGATGGCTCACGTTGGTTGGATATGAAGTAGAGTCATGACTGGTGAGGAGAAAGAACACCTCCAGTCAGGAAATTAGGAGTTGAGGACATGATGAAATTGTCATTTGAGCCTGAAGAGTCGCAGTAGCAAATTTCTATTTTCTCACCTCTCAGGTTTGGGGGAACTGTTAAGAAGGTGGCATTGAGAGAGAGCCTCTTGCAACAGGCTGAGAGAGTTGGGATTGTTCAGCCTGGAGAAAAGAAGGCTCTGGGGAGATCTAATTGCAGCTTACCAGTACCTGAAGGGGCCTACAGGAAAGATGGTGAGGGACTGTTTATCAGGGAGTGTAGTGACAGGACAAGGGGTAATGGGTTCAAGCTGATGGAGGGTAGATTTAGATTAGATATCAGGAAGAAATTCTTCCCTGTGAGGGTGGTGAGGCACTGGCACAGGTTGCCCAGAGAAGTTGTGGATGCCCCCTCCCTGGAAGTGTTCAAGGCCAGGTTGGATGAGGCTTTGGGCAACCTGGTCTAGTGGAGGGTGTCCCTGCCCATGGCAGGGGGGTTGGAACTAGATGATCTTTAAGGTCCCTTCCAACCCAAACCATTCTATGATTCTATGATTCTATGAACTTGTAGTCTTGCATGACTTTATTGGCCAAGCCTGGGCAATGGCTCTGTTGCTGTTGGACCAGCAGCTCTCTCTCCTGACAGGTGTCAGTATTTACTTACATTTTGGGTCATTCAAGAAAGGCTTTATTGAATAGTGGAAATTTTGGAAGCTGAGATATTCCAGACTCTCAAGTTGGAGGTATTTTGCTGCTAAAACCTTTCTAGTTCTTGTTATTTTGTGCTGGCCAAAGTATAGGACACTGTGATATCAGTCCAGCAAGAAGCTCTGCTAGGAACCCTTTCTCTGGGTCAACACCTTCCTTGTATGGAAGTTGACAAGATTTCCTTTTGCAACCCCTCCTGCTCCCATGTGTCATTAAGGAACAACAATTAGTTAGCAGAATCACCAACATGCCAATGACAGGCAGCTCCACAGCTACCTCTCGATTTCAAGTTTACACATTTCTGCTGTTATCATAACTGGTAGTCATGGGAATCTGCCTTAACCTTAGTCCTGGCAAATCATTTATGCTTGCAGTTCAGAAGTTAGACTAATTGTTGTTCTTAATTCCAGACAGAGCTGAAAAAAATGGAGCTGTTCAGACATTTATAAATAAGTGGACAGGAGCCAAAGCCTTGAATGGAGACATGAGTATCAGAGGTTTGAGCAAAAGCTGGTCTCAAAGCACTGAGGATGGACTTTGATCTCGCTCTACTTATTGCATTGCTATGGACTGTTGTAACCTGTCTTTTAGCTGGTATACAAACTTCCAGTTTCTCCGTCACACCACAGTGCATTTGCAGTGGTGTACTGTCACTCTGCTGCTTTCAGTGGATTTCTTCTGAGTATGGGTGCAATTAAATCTGACCTAGAAGTTCAGCTTCCTCACTCAAATCTGAGGTGCTGGCACAAGCCCAGTTCTATCAATAAACAGCAGTTTGAGAGCTGGAAATGTTGGTTGCATCAAAGAAATCCTTTGAGGTATTCACATTTATAATAAATGTCAGGATAAAAAAGGTGACAGCAACTGTAACTTGAAGAGTCATCACTGCCTGCACAGAAGCTTTGTTTCCAAGTTTGGTGCTAATAAGTCTCAGTATCGGGTCTTACTTACAATTTTAAAAAGCTTCCTTGGGGAGATTTGAAATGCATGACAGCTCCGATACTTGCTTAAAGCTGCATATTAATGAGCCGGAGTCCGTTGGGGGACAGGGAGGAAATTGAAGGCATTTGAGTAATAGTGACAAAGAATTAATTGTAAAGAGAGAAACAGCTAATTATTAAGACCCACAAATAAAATCACCAGAACTTTTCCAGTTTGATATATTTCTTCTCCAAAACCATGCCAGTTTCCGTTCTCATCCCCTTGCCAAAGTATAGGATCATTTCAGCAAAAAGCTCTGTTAAAAGCACATTAAGTCCCTTATCCTTTTGTACAGCACACACATCAACAGAAACACATGTATCCACAGCCTGAATATTCGCAGGATTTAGGAATTCATAGAGTACAGGAGGAAATCAGCTGTATAGACCACATTTATACTTCTGATACTGAAGGTAATGTTCCTTTTACAGTACCCGGGATATACTGTGCTTCTGGAGTGTGGTTTTCTACTTGGTCTTGACAATCGTTGAATATGATATCATGGAGAATTAAGACTAGGCATTTCCTCTGCATAATCTGGCTGCTGAGGCATTTGTTGTAGCACAATTTCTGCATCACTCCCAAGATTAACCTTGTGTATCAGCATAAAAAAAAAAAGACCGACTCTTAAAATGCACTGCTACAATACCTAGTTCTGGGAGGTGTAACATGGGCAGGGAACCCTCTAAGTGGTCCATGTTACAGCTTCTACTCGTTGCTGTTACCAGCAGATCTGCATCAGTACACTTCAAATACCCCAAGCAACAGCAGAGTTTTACTGTCAGCCTGACAAGTAAAGTGTCAGCCTGACCTCCCTGTCTGCTTAGCATAGCCCCTTTGCCTCGGGGCCATTACACAGGTGTTTAGCCTGTACTTTCCTTGCTTCTCAGAAAGCCTCCTTGAATCTCTCAGTAATATAAAAGGAAGCCGTTTGTGATCAAATTTGGACAAAGAGTCTCATTCTGTTGCACACCAGTTGCCTTTAAATCCACCCTTGCCTGATACCGTAATCTATTTTCCGTGAAGGGCTGACTATTTGGATTTGGAATGGAAATTTTTTCTGTATCTCAAATGTAAAATATCTCATAGATTTTCTAGAAACCGCTTTAGTAGTTTCTGCCACACAGCACTGCCTACTTTCATAAATCTTTATGTTCTCAGTAAAAATCAATGCCTACTTATTAATACAATATTGATATGTGTTTCATAAGTAATAAAGGATGCGGTGTTATGCACACACATATACTCACAGAGCAGGGCTGCATGGAGAAGTTTACAGTCATTTTATGCAGTGGGATGCATTGCAATGACGAGTCTGCAGCCAATTCTGGTTAAGTTCATAAATTCAAATACTGAAATTTGACAGAATCCCATTTTCTGTTCCTCAAGCACAATAAGCATCCATTGCAACTCCAGATCTACAGGCAAACCTGAGAAATGGAACAAAGTGAGAGTACCTGTGAATCCCAGAGAGCCAAGCCCTAAGAAATACACATTTTACACAGAACAGCAACAGAGCAAGAAAACATTGGCGTAACAACAGCCAGAGTTACGGACTCCAAAGGAGAAAGATGTGAGCTGCTGCTTGTCTAGAAACCCTGCTTGCATCTGCAGGCACATGGAAAAGCCATCAGCTCCTTGCTGTGCTGGGCTTGGTGGAGCCACAGCCAGGGTAACGCTTTAGCAGCACCCGGCATCTGTGGGGTTGTGACCGAAGCCCCAGTGAAAGCATCTGTGGGCTGCCTCAGCCAGCGGAGCCTGAACTGCTAGAACCTGGCTCTGGCATGCTGCTAGCGATTCTCCCTGAGCACAGGGACACCAGCTGGAGATATTAGAGGGCAAAGGATTACTTTTAAACATGCTTCAAAGACTCTCCGAACTACCTCAGGGGCAGAGGAAAAACGTGCCTTCCAAAACAATTATTCTCAGTAATCTTTGGATAGAAGAGGGGAGAAGATGGTATTATAGGTATTAACAAATAACGGTATTAACAGGAGGACTACAGGCCAGCATGTGCCGATGTTAGAAAACGGGCGAAGCGGCTGCTGGAGGTTAGCGGGAGCAAAGTCAGTGCAGTGCGCGTGCCTGCTTTGCCCTAGGAGCCAGGGACAGAGGCAAGCAGTGCAGATGGCGTGGAAGGAGATAAGCAGAAGTAACATAGCAAAGTGAACAGGCAGCCTGGAGAAACAAACAGTGGAAGCTTTTATATCAGCACATTTTTATGCTGTATCCTTTCTTGTTGCAGGAGTAATTTATAGCAGTACAGATCAGCAACAGAGCTGGCATCACAGGCACTAGTCTATCATAGTCTTGAATGTGTAAATGCCTTAAATAACACTATATAAAAGGCAGCAGGCATTTCTTTTCTGCCCCTCGGCTCTCCTGAGGTGAACTAATTCAACTCAGTGCTCAAACAACAGAGAATAAGTCATGATAAGCTATGTCAGAGGTCTCACCCCAGTATGTTCCTGAGATTTTTGTAATGGTAGGCACTCCACATCTGTGAGTATCTCTTTCATCTGAAACTCTTTTTCAACTCCTTTTCGAACATTTCATACATTTCTTTTATCATCAAGTATAGGTTTAAAAGTGAACCTTACAGCATGCAGATTTCCAAAAATTTTAATGCTTCATTTTTCTCTTTGCTGTACATCATTCCATGCTGATTATATTCTTTATAAAGCAACTGTAGAGGACTGATGACTGGCTTATCTGCCAGCCATTTCCCTCACACCTCTTTGTTACCTGCCACTAGTTTGACATTGCCTTCAAAGTCACGGTTTGGTCCCTGTATCCCTCTCTTCATCAGCTCGCTGGCAGCTGGGGAGGCAGCGCCGGATCTGGCACCTCCTGTTGGACACAGGTCAGTGGCCAAGTAAGGCATAGAGAGCTGCTGTCTGTGCCCTTCCCTGTCTAGCACAATGAGTTTTCCTCCAGCTTATTCATGCTCTCCTGCTCTGGCTATATGAATAACCCATTGGGGGAGTCCAGGAGGGTTCATGGCTAGACCCAGACATCAGCGGGTTTTGTGTCTGCCCGTCAACGGACGTTGAGACTTGGCAGCACAGCTCTGGAGTGCTCAGAGCAGGGGACGAGTGAGGCATACCTGTTCCTCAGAGGGACACTGTGAGGCCAGTGCTGTGGGTGAGCATGGTTTGCCGTGCACGGGAACTTCTTTAAGGTCTAAACAAATGAGCAGTCTTGTCAATGAGCACAGAACTCAGCGTGGGGGAGATGACTCCAACAGCCTGTCTGTGTGCCCAGGCAGGCTTGGGTAAAGTCTTGCTGTGCTGTTTCAGGGCTGGAATACTCACAGCTTTAGGAAAGTCTCCGTCTGTCTCCTCAAACTGTGCTCTGTCCCTGGAAGCAACACAAGCAAGGGGCAGCTGTGCTCAGCAGCATGTCCCCACCCACTGCCTTAATGATGTGGCTCTTTTCTGAACCATAACTATTTTGTCAAACACTATGACAGAGGGAAAACAATCCCATACCTTGGCAGCTAGCAACACAGTTTCAGAGGTGGGCTGGCAGCAATTGATGGGCATTTCTTTCTACTGCGGGAAAGCTTTTGTAGAGTGAAACGCATTACCCTGTGTTAGCAAGTTCAGCACAACTGAGTTCTTCTGTTCTTTAGAGAGGGCTTGCCTGCTTGTCAAATTTTTACCAATTTAACAAAACGGAAGTTTAAATTGCCTTAATGAAACCAGTGTGACCTTCTTGGATGGTTATTTTTTCAGATTTAAAGTGCCTTTTACTGGTTACACCCATTTAGCTTGTACTCATGTGAGCAGGTGCAAGTTGAACTGGAAAGAGCCAGCTTAAGTTGGTAGCAATGTTTAACGTAACAGCCATAACTGCACTGTAGAAAGATGAATACTTTGCAAACAACTGTGCTGGTTGCTGGAGGAGGAGGTTAGCACCCAATGCTCCTCACTGCCTCTTTCCCAGAGGTTTCCCTCTTTCAGACCCATCAGGATGTCTCTTTACGCATAAGACAAGGCTTCAGAGTATTTATTTATAATCAGCTACATTTTAATTTGGTTGTTTAGCCTTGTCCGTATTAAAGAAGTGTTCACCATGCAATTAGCCTTATTGAGCATTTTGACCAGTGCTAGCCTCACCACCGTATTCAATGCATAATGTCTGATCTGCAATGACGCCACGACATCAATTTACCGTAAATAATTTGGTGCTAATTTCCTAGCACAGGCAGGGTGAGAGTCTAGAAAGTGGCTGACGCTGCAGGAGAGTCACACGGCCATTCTGTGACCAAGGAGTTTGGGACAGCACTCAGGTATTTGGTATGAAAATGCCATAAGCTGCAGCAACAGCTGATGCTGGTCCCATCTGAAAGTACAGACCAATATTCTGGGATGATCATTGCTGGGTGAGGGCAGTTTTTAATAATTGTAATGTTTACTGAGGAGCCCTGAGTGCCAGTACATTCACACAGTTATGTCTCTGATGAGACTGCAAACTGAAACAGGCCTTTGCTGCAAAGGAGCTGGAATCTGTGCCCCAGAGCTGGCAAATCTCTGTGTTTGTGAACATGTACGGATCGCCATCCCGCACCGCCGGGAGCAGCTGGGGCTTCATTGTTCACTAAGAGGAACAGAGTGGGGCTGGGGAGGCAGCCTGAGGACAGGATGCCTTTTGGATCCCAAAGGCTGAGGTGATGTTGTATTGATCTCTGTTCTTGGTGGTGGTGGGAGGCTGGTGTTTGCTCCCATGTTATTTACACTTTAGTCTGTATGATGATGGTGTCTTTGCTAGGTGGATAACGTACTGCAAGCCTGGGAGGTGTGTTCTTTTCAGGCTATTTACGCACAAATAAACAAACCAGTACCAGTGAGTGGGAGATCTCAAGATAAATGGAGTGTTTCTGTAGCATGCTAGGTTTGCGTAAAACAGAAAAGGAAGAATGTAGTGATTCTGACTTTTTTTTCTTGGAAAAGCTGCACTCTGCCTCAGGGTGGTGACAAGAGTTGATGTAAGGATCACCTTCTAGAGAGAAATGTATGTAAGGTTGTATCATTCAAAGAATCTTCATCTTATTTGGGCTTCAAGCTGATGTATTTATCACAGGGAAAACACTTTTGTTGCTAAAAAGTATGATGAAAGCTCCAGAGGATCCGTAAAGTGTATTGCCAAAATTTCTAAAGTTGAAATGTTCCTATTACATGGCACGCAGCTGTGAAGTTGCATTCAGCAAACCTGCATGGAGATACAGCCTATCCTGTCAGAGAGCCACCCTCTTCCCACTTGCAAAGGTTGATGTCTCAGGAAGATGGTTCTCAGAATTACCTGGAAAGCAAACATCTTTGGCTGACAAGTATAGTGGACTGACTTACCTTTTTTTTTTTCCCTGTGTATGTCAGGTTTGTCCAGTTGCTCACATTCTTTCACATGCTTGACTGGAACAAATTTTCTTAGACTTCAAAAGGAAGGTTGTAACCTTTTAAGGAAGTGTTTTAGGAAGCTGCTCAGATGCTAACTAATCAGTGGGGGGTCCATGTGCATTGAAGAGGCTTTGTTGAATGAGTCTCTGACAAACCAGGAAGAAAAAATTGCTACATACAGTTCAAGTCAATCTGGAAAAAAATGGGCAACTAGGGCCACATGGCAACTTTAGAATTACTAACTGCCATGCAAATAATAACCTACAAATAATTACAATAAAATGAAGGCTACAAGCTTGTAGGCTTCTTCAGGGGAAGGTCCTGATGACATTCAGGAGTCTGGCAAAGGGCGGGTATGTGTGTTTCTTTGTGCATCTCTGTGTTTACCATTTTCTGTGTTGAAAGAAAAACACGTGTGTCTCCGCCTAAGATGAACTGTTTACTACAAAGGCTACCTACCTGCCTAGACACCTGTTGCTCTTTTTTTTTTAATAGCATACTAATGAAATGAAACTGGGTTTAATTAGGCATTAGAGTTGTACTCAGTAAGGAGATACTAAAACTTTAAGAAGTGAAATAAGAAATTATTATACATACTAACAGTAGTTATTTTACATGTCTCTTAATTATAAGCATTACCAGTAATGGTTCTGTAAGCCAGTCTTGAATAATGATCAATTCACATTCCTTTGAGCAAACAGGCCAAGGAGGTGTTTTTTAATGGATTACATAAATGAAGTTAGTTTGCCAACTAAACCAAACATCCTGTATATTCAACATTGCTCTCCAAGCTGTAGCCACATAAAATACTGATAACAGCAATCCTTAAAACTCAAGAACTTTACAGCTCTTGTCTTCATAAATGAGGATAACTTGCACACATCACAACCACAAAGAGTTTATTTTTTTTTTCCTCATGGAGCACAAAACTAATCCTGAAACTCTTCTGCATGTCTTCTTCAAGCAGGCAAGAAGTTCCTTACTTTTAAATAGGGTCTGCATTTTCTTATTCATACCTGCCAAGTGGTTGGTGCCAGGATGTGGCATCTTAATGAGACTTGTTTGCTGGTGCACTTTGACATCACATCTGTTGCAAGAAAGGGTCCAGCCTACCTCTTTTCCTTCTCAGGCCCAACTTCTTTTTAGGGTCCTGAAGATCTCAGTAAGGGGAATAAATATAATGAATCTGTCTTAATGAACTCCACTTCTTACAAGGAAATAACTCCCTTTGACCCATGGACTAGATGATTGGCAACCACAGGCCATGCAAGAGAAAGGAACATGGATCCCAATTAATGAATAATTGAAGAATTGTTCTGCAAAAATGGAAACAATTTCTAATCTGTGAATGTAGCAGTGCGTGGCGTATCTACAGATTTCTGTAATTAGCAGGCATCCAAAATATGCTTGTTGACGCCACCAGAACCCCTGCAGAACGAGGCGTTCTCTCCAGGAGGAGGAAGATGGCAGTCAAAGTATGCTCTTGCACATGAACTTTTGACCCATCCAAGTACTGCTGAAGAAGGCACAGCTTGCACCCTGAACTCTCAGTGTAGGAAACAACGATGTCCTTTGGATGCAGCAGTGTGAGGACAGGTAGGAGACGATAAGCAGTTTGGCACTGTTGGTTCTCTAACGGCTCGAGTCTGGCACATTCCAGGAATCAAGAGAGGCAAAGACAACTCAAAGGAAGTACTAAGGGTTGCAGTTTTTAGAGCAATGACAAAGAGAGAGAGAGAGAGATCCACACAATACTATGACATTGGCTAGGTTAACCATGTTCCCCTCATTTGCCTCTGGTACAGCTTTTGTCTCCAGTAAACTGCTCTAGCAAGGCACAGACAACAACCCATGAAATTAGGCTCCAAGCTAAACACCTTGTGGTTCCCATAATTTGCACTTGTGCACACTGATGTTGGTTAGAGATACAACAAGCGAAATGGTATAGGCGCTCTTCCTCTATTCCATAATATACAGGTCCCTTCAGCAACAGCCTAATTCTGCATTCAACAGTACAGGTATTAAAGGGCCAGAAAGTACTTGTACGAATCACACATGTAGCTCAGTTATACACAGCTTTCAGAGACCAATTTCTTCTCAACATGATTCCTGAGTAGGCCACTATACGTGGACACAACCAGTTGACTTCAGATTTATATGAAAATAGAGGCTATGATGTGAACGCAGAAGGTACAGAGCTTGCTGAATATAATTGTGTTAATTGTGAGCCCCTCTGACAAAGACCTGGGAGGTGGGAATTTTGAGACCCCTTCCTGGCATCTCTAGACGTACCTCTGTACATCTATATGAGGTAAATACCCTCAGTATGAAGGTCAAGCACGATGAAGAACGCTGTACTGTCTCTGTGAGATGCACACTTAATGGAGAGTAAAGCTGGCCCTTTATGGAGTCTTGTAGTAGGTTAATGACGTTATTGGTAACATGAAGGTAGCAATGAATGTGGAGAGTTTATCTTATTTTTACAATTCTGAGTGAGAGGAGTGTAACTTTCTGCAACCTGGCCTGTCATTAATGTTATTTCTTTGATATAGTTCACATTTCTATAGTCAGTGAAGCAGCAGGGGCAGTATGAAAGTTGGGGGCTGATTTCACCAGTGGGAGCCTGCTGGGGCAGCTGTAGTGGGGCTGTAAGGGGGACAGAGCAAGGCTTTCTCCCCAGGTGGGGAGCAGCGATGGTCTGTAAATGCTGCTGTTCAGAGGAACGCTCACCAGTCAGCAGGGATTGAAGACAGCCATTTCTCAACAAATTTATTTAATCCACCTACTATCTGAAAAATGCCCTGTAAACAGAATCTTATCTGTTGTTCTTAAACAAATATTGTAAGGTTTAACGATTTCATCATCAGAGCAGAAGTTTAGTGCAAGAGTTTTACCTTACAGTTTATATGTGGTTCAGAGCATAACAAAAGGAAAGTGAACCCAGCTGGTCTTGGCTGGGTGCACATGAGTGCTGGACAAACAGCAGGTAATTCCAAGAGAGAAAGGGGAAGAATGTTCCTCTGTTGCCCTTTTTATTATCCCTGTTATGAATTTTCATTGCCGAAAGGTAAGTTACAAAGTTAAATTTTAGCAGTGATGAATGCATTTTTTCTTCTCTTGCTCCTTGAGATACATTCATTACCTGATGCATAGATCTGGTTCTCAGCCAGCTGTTTGAAAGGCCAGGCAAGCTTTCTGTGTGTGTGAGAACGCTCTCATCTTCTTCCCACCACTGCTTACCTGTAGTTTCTGATGGTGTACCTCATAGACCTCACTGATTATAGAAATAAGAAACATACTTGAAGAGCATTAATCAGAATTTGGCTTCCAACAAAGGACAGTACAACACACATTAAATATGGTTAGAAAGGCATGCTGTAGTCTTCCAGAGCTACTTACTTTCAGACCGTTTTCACTATTTTTGAAGCTATTGCCAGAAGTGAGGAAGGCAGATTATTTCTTATTTCTTGTTTAAATGAAAACTGAGAGTGAGTTTGACCATAAGCTTCTAAAACCAAGGCCTTCATAAAGACAGAAATGTGACAACTCTATAAAATAGATATTACAAAACTTTTGCACCAAATAGTTTCTCACAGATGCCAGTGAGAACATATTTTATTTAAAAGTAAAAACTGTTTGTACCACAAGCATCTCCAGAGAGGGGAATACATGTATTTTTACCTCTGAAATTATAATTTTTTCCTCTCCTGAATTTCCTTGAAGATGCATTCATTTTACTGAGGTTTCCATGGTTATTGATCTCTTGAAGTTTTCATATTAGCCCAGGCAGCCACTGTTTCTCTGTGTGCCTCAGTCTTTCAGTGCAGGTGTTGGTTCTTCCCATTTTCTAGGGACCCTGTTCGGCAAGTCCTTGTCACTGAATTGGACTTTACTTCCCATCTTGATTTGTGTATGAAGAATTGTTTTCCTGAGCTCACCTTTTTGTAAGCATATAATAGTATAGAGATAATTGACATTAGCTACCTTGGGCGTCAGCTTTGCACGTAACAGGTGTATGGGTTGAACACATGTAGGTCATTTTTTCTAATTCTATGTTTGTCCCAAATGTCTGCAGTTTATCATTCATCATCTCCCCTTGTGACCGTATCACTGCAAAGCCTTTGCTTCCCCAGGGAGAATGGGCAGGGAGTGAGCAATGATGTTCAACTTCTGTGTTATCCTCAGAAAACAGAACAGTCTTTCTCTTCATTTTATAGCTGTATGCTTCCAGCTGACATTGCCTCCTGTGGGACCAATGGTTTCTGGCTCTGAGAGGCTGGCTTGCATGGCTTACAAAGGGGCTATGTTCTTCCACAGTTAGGGACTAATGTCTGTGGATATAGGCCATTTTCAGAACATTTAAATGGTCCTTCCCCCCCCCAACGCCAAGTGCTCAGGTTCTGAAACAAGGATGCTACAGAGCTTATGGGGCTTGTGGGAATCCCTTGCTAAAATACTGCTATCCCATCCAAAAGAAGAGTTAACATTATTCCTCTCTGTATGCTGGAGCTCATCGTCTCAGTGGGTATCGCTAAATCATCTCTGCCAGACAGAGCGTGCCCTTGGCAATTAGTAAAAGTCCATATGAAGAGATTTATCTTTTGCTCCTTTTTTTTTTTTAGCTCTTCAGTGTCTGCTACTGTCCCTGGTGTAAAACCAATGTTTACATGCATTTAACAGTTCCTTCTACCTCTGTTTCCAGTGCATTTTTACAGATGTTTTCAGGATATGTACTTTGGTGTAACACCAAAAAGAAACCTGTCTTGGCAAAGGAGCAACAGAGGAAACTCATAGCTTGTTTATATAAATTGTAAAACACTGTAATTAAACAAAATAACTATAAAAAGAGTATGTAACTGGTTGTATTGTATGTGTCCCCTGCTTTTCATCATAGATGTCCTTAGATTAGATAGTTGGGATTTTTTAGAGCATACGCTATTGCAGATTTGAGCTTCGTAGGGCTATCGTAATAAAAAGGCGAATGACAGCAGCACCGCATTGTGCCTCCAGATGAGGAGGCGTCAGAGGAAACTACCAATGAAAACAAACTACATTCAAACAGCTGAACCTCAAGCTCAGGCCAGCCTCTGTAAACTGAATAATAGCTATCTTCAGCAAACAGAGATGTCTTATAACATATCCTGAAAGTCAACAAACTGTGGGTCTGGTGGAGCAATGGAGATCTTTCTTTTTCTCTTTCTTTCTAAGAATGGGTTGAGCCAAGGGCCCTCTATTTAGAGTGGTCTTCTTCCCACTCCTAGATATATGACTTGTTCAGGAAGTTCTCCCCTACTGATGTCAACAGTTGAGGGTAAAACATCATATTTAGCTTAACAAACTATATCTCCACAACTTTGATGAAGTCCAAAAAACTAGAGACAGGTTCTTGGTTTTCCATCAAATTTGAGTTGAATTTGAATGCACCTGTGTTTAGAGGAGCTCTGAAGAATGGCATTGCTTCTCAAGGCAACAACACCATATGAAAACTGGCTACATTGGGGGCTTTTTTGTTAGTTTTGTCTCTGCAGTATTGAGTGCAACTTCACCATGCTAATAGGTATTTCAACAAAGTTGTCCTTTAAGTTGAACTACTGAGTTTTTCTGGGCCATGTTACTATAAATTAAAAAAAGCTATATTTCAGTCTTTGCTACTAGTTTCCATCTGAACCATACCACATCCTTAGTATTGCATCACTGTAAAACCTAAACTATTGTAATGCATAGAACTTGGATAACTTGCACATGTGGAAGACCTTAGATAGCTTCATTCTTATATAGCAAATTCTAGTATCATCAGCTCCAAAATCACACCTCTAGAAAACCTGAGAACTCCACTTTGGTTATTTTAATCACTAGGCTGGTATCTAGGGGAAGACATGGCTGCGTACCATAAAGCAAAGCCTAGGACCCGTCCTGCACTGAAGGATGCTGTTATCTTGGCAGGAAAGAGACTATGGTTGACAGCAAATATTCAAAGGCTTTCCTCTACCTGAAACATTTCATTTCAAACTGTTTCCTTTTATGCTGTCATTTAGGCAGGTATTTGCAACAGGGAAGCCTATTGTAAAAGGGCTTCTAAACTGAATAGTTAAGAGTCCAGGATAAAAGGAATTCTTTTAGCATATGAAATCACAGCAACAACACGTGTGTGTTTTAAGGCTGCAGTGTTTCCAGGATAATGGCAGGAAGAGGTAATTGTAAGCCTCCCTGCAGTAGCCTCCCTAGATTTTACTTTTTGTACTCTGAACAATATGGAAAAGTTCTGTCTGCTGACACTTGCTGAATCTTGCCTGCTTGCATTACTGTAGACAAGAATTAACTACCTAACCCCCATGGTTTTATGGTTTTGGTCATTTCAGTGACACAACTTGCATGCTGGTTGCACATCTCTGTTAGATCTTCCACAGATGAGGCTTCGTCTAAAGAGACAAAACAATTTTTACAGTGCCTTGTGAGCTAGTACATCACTGTTTCTGAAGCTCTTCTGCAGACAGAACTCCCTTTGAAGTCAATGGGAGCTCTGTCTGAATAAGAACTTCAGGATTTGGGCCTCAGGATATAAATGCTGTGATCAATCTTTTGAGCATAATGAATAACATTTTCTTGGCTTTCAGAACTATACTAAGCCAAGTAGTAGCCCCAGGGATTCAAAATGGGTTAAACAGGAGAATCTGCTTTGTTTCAACCTACATCTTTATTTAGCTTTTAAATCAGCATAGTCCCTATGCCTAGTACTGACCTGCCTGAAAAAACCCTCCAACAATAAGACCAGATGTTTCAATAGTTAGTTTTATGATCAAACCTATCATAGCATGAGACACTATGAAACAGAGTTGTGTTCAATGAAAAACAAACATATTTGCTATAGACTGACCTGTTTCTAGTTGTGACCTGAACGTACAGTCTGGAACAAAAGACTTGAAGGCTTTATTAATTATGTGACAAGGAGGTCTGTAGGCACTGATTTTGATCAGAACATCATAGTACCAGACACTGTGCAAACATCAGAGTTAGTGATTCAAAAAGTCGACGGTCTGGGTAGGCAATACAGATACTCCCTGTATCCTATTCCTTGTAATGACTCTGACTTTATAGATGGAAAGTTCTGCCAGAGACAGATTATACGACTCACCCAATACCTCTCACAAAGTCTAGAAGGAACCTGACTGCCAGCCCGGTGCCTTACTGTCGAGACTACGCTCCCCCTTTTACACAATGATAACAGTATATTACGGGACTTAAAAAAATCATAGCTTCCCATCCCCGTCCCAGCCTTGGCTGAACTCCAGCATCCCTCCCACCTTCCCCCTGAAACTGAAGGCCTAAGGTTCTTCCCATTACCTGGGATGAGAGTTTTGCCAGTCCTGACTTCAGTGGCAGCAAGCCTAGATCCGCTGATAAATGACACCCTGATATGGGCAGCTGATTCTGTCTCAGTAATTGCTGTCAGAGCAAGCAGGAGGGCATCGGCAGTGTGAGGCAGAGCAAAACTCTGGTGTTTTCGACCCTCACAGGTTATCATGCAACTGGATTAATGAAACAAGGTATAAGAGGACCGAGAGAAAAGAAAGACTGAAACAAGAGAAAGAAAGAAAAATATTGCAAATTCTTGTTGCTTGAACAGGCAGGCTCTTACCTCTGTGAAACATGGGCAGAGGTGCATAGGTGACAGCCCAGGTCCCTTCCTGGAGTCCCAGATCTGATGTGTCCCTTTAGCATTTTGGTGGAGGAAGTCTTGCAGCTTCTGTTTCTGCCCACAGTCAGTGGAGAGTCTAAAAGAACTGTAAATACCACATTGGTATGCATTGCAATGGGAAAACGTCGAAGCCTTCAGGTGTGAATATATATGGGGCTGTCACTAACAGGCAGAAAAGTGTTTTGGAGAAACAACTCCAAAGCTGATGAGGAAAACACAAGAAGCAATGTTATTACCTGGAATACAAGCAACTGGAATCCCCAACGCAAGTTCAGCAGCTGGAAGAATTTCTCCACAGTATCAATAAGACCGAGGAGAAGGTCTCCACTATGTACCAGATATGCCCTGACACAGCTGAATCTACTTAAAGTTTTAAACAAGTAAAGTCTTGCCCAGCCTACAACTTGCAGCAGTGATGTAAACAGCCTGCTGATTCAGTCGTATTTGTAGATGGTTTCCAGGGTTTGCTGCTTTGATTTCTTCTTTTTCTTTTCTTTTTTTTTTCTTTTTTTATGCCTGGGTAATGAGTTCCCTTGCCTCTCCCTCCTTCAACTAGGTCAAAAACCCTCTGACTTCCCCAGTTTCTTCAAAGCCTTGGCTCTGCTTCCCTATGTGCATTCAGTCCAGGTGCTAGGCTGGTTCCTCCCTGGAGGCTTCCCGTGCAATCCGCTCCCTTATCTTGGTTCCTGATCTTGAGGGATGAGGCAGAACAGCCAGCAAGGAGAGGCATGTACCAAGAGACAGCTCAAGACCACTCAGCAGCACAGCTGAAGTTCAATTTGTCCACCTCAAAGATGAGGACAAAGTCATGTGTTTTTCCCTTCAAATTTAGGAAAAAGAAGGGGGTTTTAGTTATAGCAAAATGGTTCTCTAAGTCTGGGACTTCTCTTTCCCATAGGGTATGGGACCATGTTACCCAGGGAGCACAGAGATGCAGGGCACTCAGAGAGCCCATCCTCAGGAGCTTCGAAGAGTCCCCTTAGGCAGCCCACCAGCACCACAAGGAGATACGTGGGCATGGCATGGGCTGGTGAGTCAGCAAAGACAAAGGCAAAGGAACAGTTGTGTGCAGCACTGCTCAGCTGCTTCTGGGGGCACCTGTGGAGCAGCTCCCTCACAAGGTGGTCAGATCACTGCTACGAGATCCTAGCCAGCAGGGAGCACTCAGCTTTTAGGATCCTACAGAGTCTGAAGTTGGTTCTTGATTGACACTTCCTTCCCCCCCCCCCCCCCCCCTTTGGAAACTCTCTAGGCCATGGGATTTGGTTGCTTATGCCCAAAGTGAAGACTGCAACTTGCTTTTATCTGTCCTATTTGCATGTATCTTTCTTGGGGACAGGTGTAAGAAGATGGGGCTGGAGAAGTTGCTGTGTGATAAATTCAGACACAATCCCACTTTTTACTTGCCAGAATAGCTTCTTCCCTTGCTTTTGAGGACTGTAGGATAAAAAATTATATATATATCATCAAAGGATAGATGTTAAGATCCTATCTGCACTATGAATCGTGACTGTGTTGTGCACGGGCATCCTGATTTAATACAGCAGTAGCTGAGGTGGCCTCTGGGGTAGCACCACTAGAAACAAATTGTGGTCTCTCTGGAGCACTGCGAGCTATGAAATGATTTCCTGAAATAAGCATCTTCCTGCTGACATCTGAGATGAGGCTGACAGTGGCTCCCAGACTGCAGAATATGAATGAAACCTGCATGCATGCCAGCTGCGCTAGAGATCCAGTGCAACACACTGTATATCAAATGGAAGAAGGATTCATCTAGGGAAAATAATTTCAGCCTCCAAAGAAAGATTGAAGAAGGCTAATAAAAATATTTTTTCTTAATGGGCCTTTGTTGCTCTTGCTTTAATCTTCAAAAATCCGTATCTTCACACATTATAACACTAATGATTAAGTTTGTTTTTCATTCTTACTGACAAAGAAATGAAACACACAGTAAACGTGTTAACAAGAGTGCATTGCAGAGTCTTAGTCAACAGTGGCTTCCCAGGTGGAAACCCAGCTTAGAACTAGGCAAATGCTGTTTACCTGCATTAACTCTTTGTTGCCTCACTGATTAAGAAAATATCAGTGAAAGACAATTAGAGAAGTAAAAAGAGAATTAAAAAATGGTCCCTTTCAGATCGCTTCCATCACCACATTTAGATCGTGCTAATCTCTCCTTTGTGAAGCGTAGCAGCTCCCTCGCAGCTATGTATGGAAAGAGCTCCTCTGAGCTTCCAGCTCAGACAAAACACATGGGTAGAGCAGAAGACCTGACATGAGGAGCCCTCTGCTCTGTTCTCTGCTCTGCACTAGAAGGGCATGACGAGGGGTAAGGCATTGTGTTGGTTTTGCGTGGCAAGGTTTTGGTAGCGGGGGGGGCTACAGGGGTGGCTTCTGTGAGAAGCTGCTAGAAGCTTCCCCTGTGTCTGACAGAGCCAATGCCAGCCGGCTCCAAGACGGACCCGCCGCTGGCCAAGGCCAAGCCAATCAGCGCCTCTGTGATAACATATTTAAGAAAGAGAAAAAAACAGTTAGAGAGAGCTTTTGCAGCCAGAGAGAGGAGTGAGAAGATGTAAGAACATCTGCAGACACCAAGGTCAGTGCAGAAGGAGGGGGAGGAGGTGCTCCAGGCGCTGGAGCAAGATTCCCCTGCAGCCCGTGGTGAAGACCATGGTGAAGCAGGCTGTCCCCCTGCAGCCCATGGAGGGAGGATGAGGGGGTGTAGAGATTCCACCTGCAGCCCGTGGAGGACCCCACACCAGAGCAGGTGGAGGCACCTGAAGGAGGCTGTGACCCCATGGGAAGCCCGCGCTGGAGCAAGCTCCTGGCAGGACCTGTGGACCCGTGGAGAGAGGAGCCCACGCCAGAGCAGGTTTGCTGACAGGACTTGTGACCCCGTGGGGGACCCACGCTGGAGCAGTTTGCTCCTGAAGGTCTGCACCCCGTGGAGGAGACTCACGTTGGAGAAGGCCGTGAAGGACTGTCTCCCGTGAGAGGGACCCCACGCTGGAGCGGGGGAACGATGAGTCCTCCCCCTGAGGATGAAGAAGCGGCAGAAACAACGCGTGATGAACTGACCGTAACCCCCACTCCCCGTCCCCCTGTGCCGCTGGGGGGGGCGGAGGTTGAAGCCGGGAGTGAAGTTGAGCCCGGGAAGATGGGAGGGGTGGGGGGAGGTGTTTTTAAGATTTGGTTTTATTTCTCATTCCTCTACTCTGTTTTGCTTAGTAATAAATAAGATGAATTCCCTCTCTAAGTTCGGTCTGTTTTGCTCGTGATGATAATTAGAGAATGATCTCTCCCTGTCCTTATCTCGACAGTATAATATCTTATTCCGTTCATTGTACTTTTCTCCCCTGTCTAATGAAAGAGGGGAGTGATAGAGCAGCTCTGGTGGGCACCTGGCCCTCAGCCAGGGTCAACCCACTACAGGCATTCAATGCCTCCGTGTGTCAGTCTTCCCCAGATTTCACCAGCTGATAAGACTGTGGATGACACAGAGCTGGGACATGCAGTTAAGCCCGAGGGGTGGTAGGACACTGCACAGGAGTAAACCAAACTGGATAGAGAGTAGAACACCAGAAATGGGGTGGAAGGTGTGGAGCACAAAGTGCAAGATGGTGCCCTTGGGGACCAGACCACAGAATCTTCTCCTACAAGCTGAGACCTCACCAGTTGAGGGCAACCTCTGGTCACTTGTTAGAAGATGATGTACAAGGCAAGAACTCGAGAGGAAAGAACTTGAGCTCAAGTTAAAGGACAACAGTACAGTAACACTCAAGAAAATGATTAAGCTAGAAATGAGAAGAGCAGTGAGGTCTGCGGTGGTCTTCTAGCAAAGATAGTTGAGACATATTCTACACTAACATCTTTCAACAAATGGTGCTTCATCAGTTTATGAAAATCAAATTCCAGTCCTATGGTCCCAAGTTTTGAACAGTGTAAGCTTCTGACTTTCAAACTGATTATGAAAGTGGAACTGTTTATTGCCTATAGTAACAGAAATGTTCTCAAGGATTACTCCATTTGTAAATTTGACTATGGCAATGATGTGAGTGTTACCTGCATGTTTGAAATGGAAGCAAAATATCATGTGCCAGTGGATGAGTAACATAAAATGGAACTTACTGGTCCAGTTTAATTGCCTATGGTAAACAAAACACAAATATTTGACAAAAACTAGAAATTGTAGAAAGTTTATTTGATTATATTATTTCAAAAGGAGTACCCTACCTGGTGCCTTATTAGTTAAACACAAACAGGGATTACATTTAAATATAAAAGCTTTATCTTGGTAGCATGTCTTCACAATTTTAGTCACCTTAAGGTACTCAATTACCTACTTACTACCCGCTTTCACAGGTCTCATTTTCCGTTAGTTTTTCAGAAGCAGTTGTAAAGTCATTTCTTGACTCCTTATTTTTCAAACCAAATTCTGTGATTTCTTTTCCAGACCTTACACAGTATTTCTGTCAAGAGCTCTTTTTCCAGGTGTGAATACATTTCAATATGTATACAGAACCCAAGGAAATATAGCTACACAGATTTTATTTTAATTAGAAGCACAAGGTCAGAAGCTGAGCTTCGTTATACTTTAAAATACATATTTCAACTAACTGCCAAGCTACACTGCTGTTACCAAAAGGCATCTCAAACACCAAAGGGGAAGATCTTAAGTTTCATCTACTACCATCATTGAAATGTAGTCTCTGTAGCGAACAGTATTTGTTTCTGGATCTAGAGCACTGGAGAGCATGTCCTCCATTTCTTCCTGAGTAAAGGGCTCACCTGAAAGACAGCAGAGAATAACACTTTGTCTTGATAAGTATTCTCCTCAGGGCTGGGAAATTACACTGCTTTTCCCTTGCAAGGATCTCCTTTTGGTCCTCACACAGAGGAGAAAAGGAGCAATACTAAGGATCCAATGCCTTCACTTTTGCCAATTTAAGTCCTGCACACCATGCGAGCTGGTCTAAGGGAAAGGAGAGAGAGGCCCTGGATCTTCTGATCTCCTCCTAGTTCACAGACTCCAAAATAGCCGTTTCCTCTCTGCCACAGGGATTTCGAAACAACCCTTTTTGTCAGAGTGAATTCTTCTGATGTGAACATTAGAATTATTATCTCTCATTTGGCTAGCCTTTCACTTGCATTTACATCATGAAAGGTTTCTGGTTTTTCTCTTTCAGGAGCTTCGAAGCTGCTGATGGCTTACTGCATCCGTCTTTGAGAACAAGGACCTCATCTGAGGACAGATCTTGTGCAGAGCCTGCACATCGTTTTGTACTTGAGGCAGGCAGGCGTGAGTCAGCCATGCAAGAAAAGCAGGCTCCTCAAGGGATATCAAGGATTACATGAAATACAACTTAAATCTGGTCTTTGAATCTCTTTGTTTGCATACAGCACTAGAATTAAGATCAGGATAATGTAAGAATGAATGAGCAATGAAACTACCTGAAACTTCTGGAAATCTAAAATACAATTTTACAGGAGGACAGAAAGAGTCACATCCTTAGGAAGCACGAAGATGTGCAGAGAGTCATAAAATATCCACACAAGATTGAATGATGACTCTTAATCATAATAATATCTATCTTTTAATGTCTGCAAGCAGGCAGATAAATGTTCTTTCCCTGCATTATTCACCAGTGAAATGTTCTAGTCTGCAGCCACTCATCACAGTGTATCTACTCCTGCAAGTTTTGGCATGCAGAATGAGGACCTCAAGGTGCCATAGACACATGTAATGTTTATTTACTTAAATACTGATATTACAAAAATCACATTACCTTCTTCAGTCAAATATTTGATCAGCTCCTCTTTAGTAATATATCCACATTTATTCTCATCCAAAGCCTTTAAAGAAAAAGAATAAAACTTGTGGTTTTAACAATATCGAATCAGGGGATCAGCAACTTCTTTCCAGCAATTAGGTACTTGAATATTTAGTTACAGACCTCAAATGCATGTAGAAGAACATCTTCTGGAATAGGCTGGTAGCTGAAACCATTGAATCAGAAAAGTTAAGTCATTGTTTGCCAGGCTGCTGTATTATTCTGAAAGAATAAAATATGACTAGTAGAGGAAAGAGAAAATTTATTTTCTATGAGAATTTACTAAGTTTGTCTACTGAACATTTAATTCCAGCTTGACTTTTTGGAACTGTCCATATCTTCATGTCTTTTATTTACTCCTGTTTAATTTTCATTGTGCTAAGGAGCCAGATGAATGGCTTCTGCATGTCTGGGCTGGCTGAGTGGGTTAGCAGGAATCAGTAATAGCTGAATCATTCCATGTAGCCAATGCACTGAACAGAAGATGGCCAAACCAAGAAAACAAAGTTTTGTCCAGGTATGCTGGTAGCTAGGCAGCAGATCACCTAGTGGCACTTGGACAGCCCAATGAGCTGATGATGAGCAAAGGAGGCTGGTAGCTATAAAAGAAAAGGTCTGTCACTAACAGTTTCAGAGAGACAGGAGAACTGGGCACGTGTGCGTGCATGTGTGTGCATGCATATGTGTGCCTGATTTCAGAGCTGAAAAGGAAGCCCTGTGCAGCAGCGGAGACCTTCCATATCCCAGCAGACTCTCACCAACCCCCAAGAATACTAAGGAGAAGACATTGAAGCCAGGGAGGTTCTAACTGCTTGATTGTTTCATCCAGACCCACCTCGCTCTTTTACTATCTCAAAATCAAATGTGCTAAAAAGAGACCTTGTTTTTTGTGATCCAAATTTCATGTGCCCTTTGATAAGTCAACTACAGACATAGTGCCCCAAAAGATAAAGCGGGTGTTGACATGCAGCCCCAGGATGGACCCTGCTGCCTCTGGATGGTGTGACACCATTTTGGGAAATCCTATAGCTATTTCATGTGCAGAACACCCTCCTACCAAAGGCCCTCTGTGTGCAAAGTAACTTCTTGGTGTTGCGCAGGACTGAGTTTCCCAAAACCCTTGGCTACCATCTTTAAAAAGAAAGATAAATTCCCTGTAAGTAATCTTGCTTTTACTGCAAAATATCAAAATAGCACAAGTTCTGTGTACATGCAAATATTTCTATGTACCTTTGAATAATGAACAGTGTTTTTGTTCTAGACTTTTAGATGGGCAGTCTTTCAGAGTGCTAGTTGTTTACATTCAACCGTACCCGGCAGTCACTTTGAGACATGAACATGAAGCTGATTTATACAATTTATTAAAAATACACTGTAACAGACTGTGCTTCTCAGTAACTGTAATTCATATGTTCATAGAGAGTAATGGTTATGACCTTAATTTGCATATAAAATATTTCAGAGATGCACAAAACATGTTGAATAGCAAGTTAATTCTGATTCACATTAAAAATACAAAAGCTACACATTATCACAATTCATGATTATAAGCTGGTATTATTTATATCATCCGTACAACATAATTTTATGTAGACGAAGCAATTTTGAAACAAAATCTATCAAGGTAATGTAAACTGAGTTTAAATAAGAAAAAAATCTGTACTCCTTCCAGTTACATAAAATTACTGTAGATATATTTATTCAGAATCAACCCTGTCAATCTGAAATAACCTACAGACACAGAAAATCCACTTTCCATTACCTTCTGTTGAGTAGTACTTTTGTCATCACTGGAAGAAATTTTTTCAGATGAATGTATCCAGTTGGTTCTTCTTCTTCTACCTAAAAATAAAGCTTCAGTATGGCAGCTTATATGACTCATTAGCAAACTAATACGAAAACCAGAAAATTGGGGTGGCTCCTGCATTAAAATTACAGAGTTAGATTTTGAATATTTATATCGAGCTTTTAATATCACATGGCACCATAACATCTGAGTGAAATGCTTGTGATCAACCAGAAAGAAATTTGAGGAAGAAATAATATCCCAGGTAAAATACAAGCCTGCTATTATAGACACTTTCAACAACTCAATATTGCCCTCTTGTGCTTACAAACCACTCATGCAAAAGAACTGGATGCCTAGTAACTGATCTTATCTCCCACAATACCTCAGCAGAGGTTTAAAGATTCAGACTGCATTCATACTAGCAAAGTCTAGTTGGATCATTCCCAAGCAGTGTAGTGTGACCACTTGTAACAGCAAACCATTAGCACATTCCCTGGCGTGATTTTGGCCCGTGCCACCAGCAGTCACCAGGCCTCGATTCGACCTTAGGGACTGTTCTCCGGCAGGCTGCTTTGTGCAGCCACTCCGCATAAAACGTTTACCCAAGTAGACATGAGCTGCTCTGTGCCAGCTGGCTTCAACACCCAAGGATGTTTCTGGGCACATTTAATGTGCTGGTTTGGAGATAGCTCCAGCCTAGTACACCTCAAGGATGGAATCTGTTGCCTCCACATGTTTCACAGCCAGAGAGAGTTGTCAGGGGAAGGACCAGAGAGGCAGGCAGACTGAGTCAGGGCAGTCTGAAACAGTCATAAGGCAGCCTATAAAATGCTACACAAAGAAAAGCTTCCCTTTGCCTCCCAAATAAATTAACAGATTAGTCCCAAAACATTGAGGACTTCTAGCATCGTTCTCACTGCATTCCTATACTTCCACAGGAGATAAGTAACGTGGTAAAACTGCTCCCTATCATCCCGGTGCATCCGTTCCCTGAAAATTTCAAGTTTAGTCCCAAAAAGAGCCCTCAATGGAGTTAGCCCGTTCCTGTCTGTGTTGAAACTGGATGCAAGCCTTGTGGTCTCACATGGCAGCAACGACACCTTGCTAGGCTCTCCACAAACACAGCTCAGACTGAATGAAGAATCAAATAGGCACTGATTTGAAATCTCCTAACTGAACCAGAAAAAGATGAAGAAATTTTCCTCTTGAGAGCTGGGTCAGAGCTGGGGATGATGCCCAATACATCCGGTTGCTCAAATGGAGAGCTGTAACTATCGCTGCATGCTCTTTTCCAGTGCTCTTGAGGGTTTTGGTTGCTAAAAGCAGGCAGTCACCACCTCTTGCTGCTTTGGAGTCAAAATTGACTTGAAAAAGCTCTTTTTGCCTTCTGTTTGGTGAGCATAACGGAAGGGATCATTAGCAAGGAAATTAAGCTGTTGCACACTTCATGCTAAATCAAATGGTATCTTTTACCATTACAGAATCATTTGTTTTACTGCTTGATTTGATTGAAAAGATGTAACAAAATACCTGGCAAAACTTAACTTCTTTCCAGTGACATAACAGTTAGTCAATACACTGAACTATTCCATGCATCACAAATATTGAGATGTAAACATACACAGGATGTTTTCAACTGTATTTCAACTAGTATTAGGTCAGAAGTCCACAGAGACAGAAAAAGAAATATGGTAGTTATTTACTGGAAATAGATAGATGTACTTATATTAAGCAGAATGACCAAAAGCAAGGACCCAAAACATCCATCAAGGATGTTTAAAAGCCAAAAAACATTAGATCTGCTCATCCAAACAGCTGAAGGTCATCTTGATTTTCATACCAGAAGAACTCACTGGCAATGACCACTTCAGAGCTCAATGTAACAAATACCTGTGAAAGTGTCAGCCTTTACTGACAAATATAATCCAGATTCATCTCTTTTTATTGGTGTTCTATTTGTATTCCACCTTCAGAAAGCAGCCTGTGGAAGAAACGTGTCCTTCCCGACAATGGACCTAATCCTAGGAGGTGATGAGCAACCTCAGCTTCCTCTGACCCAGACAGAACAGCTTCCATTTCAGCGGCTCTGCATAACAACTGTACTGTAGCACCCATTATGTTTCGTATCTCTACTCTCACAGCCATACTATTATTGTCTACATAACATTTGGGGACTTGAGTCACAAAGAAACAAAACCATCTTCCAGAGTTATCCAGGAGATCTGTGGCAGAGGAGTGTGCTGAACCTGGGATTTCAAACTCCAGGCATTGTAGGAACCCTTGGATTAGCTTTCACCATCTCTAGGCTTAGGAGGAAAAGCTGGAGAGGGACTGTTTACAAGGGCATGCAGTGATAGGACAAGGCGTAATGGCCTTAAGCTGATGGAGGGTAGATTTAGATTAGATATCAGGAAGAAATTCTTCACTGTGAGGGTGGTGAGGCACTGGAACAGAGAAGTTGTGGATGCCCCCTCCCTGGAAGCATTCCAAGGCCAGGTTGGATGGGGCTTTGGGCAACCTGATCTAGTGGAGGGTGTCCCTGCCCATGGCCAAGTGTTTGGAACTAGATAATCTTTGAGGTCCCTTCCAACCCAAACCATTCTGTGATTCTGTGATTCTGTGATTCTATGATCATTTAATCTTAACTTTGTACGTAGGCCAAAAGATATGATATTAAGTATAGTATTTAGCATGAGGCAATATAGGAAACAGTATATGATAAATTTTAGAGATAAAATAATTATATGAATGCTGATTTGGCAGATATGGATTATTTGAAGGCAATATGCTAGTTTAGCTACAATAAGGCTAATACAAAGGTGACATGACTGAGAAACACAAGTAGCGAGAAATAGAAATGAATGACAGCTTACAATGGGCAAAAAATACTGGGGAAATAGCTTGGTTACAAACTGGCCAACAAAGACAACTGCTACTTTATGCAGATTAAGATAAAATGGTATTACCATAGTCAATGATAATGTATCTTATATAAATTAAGATATATTTGTGATTAACATAATATATTAAGCATTCTACAAGAAGACAGTGTTCTTCTGGTATTAAACCTATACCAAGGTTTCATTTACAGGCACCATGAAACCTTGTTTGAGATTTAACTTCCAGTTCAGTGTTCTTTAAGGTTAACCATTACTCTTGAATGTATTCTTTCTTCTTGCAGTATTTGTACTCTAATTTAATATCCTTATAATCAACAAGTGCATACATGTTATACTGTTGTATCTGAAGAATCTTCCACCTCATAGCTGCATTGCATTGTACTTTGTTACGCATTACTTATCTCAGATTGTTAGTAATGCTGAAGATTGAGAAGAAAAAAAAAAATACAAAGTCTAATCTCTTTGGGGGGGGAAAGGAGAGCCTTAAACTGTCCTGGTTCCCCTGGACTGGGGCAGCGGGGGAGGTCAAAGCAACCCCTTGCTTTTCTCAATTCTGTATCTTGAGTCAGTTGCAGTGTTCCTTTGCTGCAAACAAAAATCTCTGTGGGCCACTAAAAATATCATCTATATTAAGCACCATAATTTCTCTTTCCATTTTGTCTTGCTTGTCAGTGGGAGCTGGGACAATCTGGTACTGAGAGTACAGAACCAGAGCAGACAGATTGCAGTATCATGTTAAAAGATCTTTCTGCTCTGGTGGTTCTTTGCACTTCCTCATCTGAAGCAGCTGTGTCATTTTCACAAGACTTAGCACAAGATTTCTTGCACTAAATTCTGATCTACAAGAGACCAGACAAGCCTATTGAGGAGAGACTGCTACTGCAACCATCCAAATTTTTGTTGGGGACAGGAAGAAGAGAGATCAATTCCCAGTATCCTGACCTATACATGTAAAAGAGAAAAACCCTTCCCCCACTCTCAGCCCCAGAATCTTCCATTGCTTAAGGCAGTACATCAGTCTGCAAAAAAGAATGTGAAGTCTTTTTCCCACTTCTTTGTCCCATTTATTGATCATACCCTGCCAAGGCACCAGCACACCATCCTTTCCAGTATAAGCATGAGGTAAGGAGACAAAAATTAGTGTAGGAAAAAACTGTGGAGAAATGTGATTGAAGCTCCTTACCCCTGTGTATCACTGGAAGAATGGCAGGACCGCTAAGTCTTGTGAGGGTTTATGTCTGAATTCTGACCTACAGGCTTAAGTAATAAAGTACAAAAAGATTACTTACCTATAACTGAGAAATCTTAAGACTGGGAGAGACCTCATGAAGGACAGAAAGTTGAGAGCTCTGGCTATAAGATAGCAATAACAGGATCCAGTGCAAAAAATAGCAGGTCTTCCCTCTGTGTATTTTTGGAATTTGATGTGTAATTTTAACACCTGCTCAAAAACTAATTTTTATTACTTAATCATCCAGTGTGTGTCCATGGCATGTCCAGAAGAGTGAAATGGTTAGGGTTTGGATATCCTAATCTGACTGAGGCTTTGGACATTCTTTTTCATTAGCCAAAACCAAATTTTCCTCCAAGCCCCTCCACCTTGGCACAATGTCACAGCAATCTTCTGGGGTAAAAGAGAGTCAAAGGCCCCTCATTTTAACCCATCAACGTTGTTACCTCTTCGGCCTAAAGGCTTGCTTCAGGGCAACCTGAGATACTGCTTGCCTGCCTGCCTGAATCACTTCCATGACACTTCCAACCTCTGGGAAAAGTGCTTAGGTTTCCCACACAGCAAGGCAGAAGGGCCAAACTTGTGCAAGTTTAAGACTGAAAAAGTACAAAATATCTAAACATTTACCTTTGCAAGCAGTTCATGTAGTTCTGCCTCAGTTGGGAAACAACCCAGTGACCTGACAATTGAACCAATCTCTCTGAAAGAAAGAAGGAAAATATCTTTGTCAGTAAATCTGCAATACAAAAGTGTCTGTGGAGAATCCAGATACCAGTCCAGAGCTTGCATATAGGAGTGTGCATGTAAAAGCACACAAGCATGTACAAGCATATGTATGTTGCCTTTTAAGATGATGTCTCAGTAAGCAATGTCTATTTTTACAGACATTAAATATTTTGGAGCTTTTTAGAAGAGTACAATTGTTCTTGTGACTTTCCCCAAAAACTCTTCTTTACCATTGTGTTGCAGTGTACTCTGTGCAGGTTACTTTTCAACTACTGTCCTCTAATTGTTAAGCTTAATTTCAGTAAAGTCTACATTTATATAGTTAACAAAACACTTGGGAACCTACTGAGATGAAAGCTAACAAATAAAACATAGGTTTACTTTAAGTGCTATAAAGATACAAATTCTAACTGCAGTAAAGAACAATTACCAAAGGTCAGGAAGGAGAAAGCCCTGCTCTGCCCCTGCTGTGTTCTGAACAAGTCAGACAGACCAACAGAGTGGCTTATCACCACCCTGTTTAGGCTGCAAAATATATTCATAGCTTGCATTTACTGCTGAGCCTGGTGCAGTTGTTCTGAGGCTCTCAATAAAATTCTGACCAAATTGGCAATGCCTCAAAAAAGTTTAAGATGAACAACATCACAGACGAGAAACAAAAGTACTGTAAAGCTGTAAAGAAGAGTATTAATAAGACTTATGGTATGATTGAAAACAAATAACAGAAGCATCAATCTTGCTTGTGATTTTCAGTCCAATTCTACAACACACAAACTTAAGCACATTTGAATAAGTATCCACAGTGCTGGTGGTTCCCATGAGTCAAACCTCTGTGGTTTCTTCATCTTCACCAGTACACCTGGTGGAAAAATTAAATTGCCTAATAAAAACGGTAGATGCAAGAAGCAATAACCTTTGTAAAATCATCTTAAGGCCCCAAATGTGGCACACCACACACACATAAAATTATACAGGTCAGCCTTTGGCCTCCTCAGGTCCCAAGGAGCTCCCATTCTGGCTGAAAACATGTGAGGAGCACTACAACAGACAAGAGGGAGAAAGGCTGGCTGCACAAAACCAGTTACAAAATAAAACCCAATCCTACACATACAGTTGTTATGAAACAAAGCCATCTGCTCAAATGACCCAGCGAAACCTTGTCCCCCCCGTGGATGTGAATGGAAGTTTGACCATTGGCCTCAATGAGGTCACACATTTAGTCCTATTTTTATAATCCTTGTCCATGCATCCTATTTCCAGTATGGATATACTGTATTTGATGCTCTCACTCCTGCACTCCCTCATCTTTTCCAGCTAAAAGATACTTGTAAATAATCTCTGCCTCCCCCAGAGAAACCCCCAACCCTAATCACGCCTCCCTGCTGTCCCACACTATTTCTACTCTTACAGACTACCAGAGATGGGAAGGTTGCCATCATCTCCTGCCTCACCTCACACTCAGCAAAACTGTGACATAACTAAGGTAAGCCAGGCCCTGAAAGAGTTTGCAAAATCTGGCATTGTTGGCTGCTGTTTCTGACAGCCTGTGTGTGTGCCTGCATGAGGATATTGTTTGAAGTATCCATGGTCAAAAAAGTCATGTCACATTTGGTAATGACATGGAGTTTAAAGGACCCAGATAGGAAATTGTATTTTCCTCCCAGCCACTTCCTCTCCCTTAGTTCAGCAGCTGTACTTTCTGCTGTGTAGTTTCTAGCATACAAAAATTATGGTTAAAATGAGTTTATGTTCATACAGATTTTGTAACACAGATGCAATAAAATTTGGGGCTGTAGTTTTCACCCTACATATAATGCTTTTGATGACAAGATTCGCAAAATCATGAAAGCCCTTGACTCAGGGTGTGTTGTAAGCAGCATGAAACAAAACCATCTTCCTCATGCTTATTTTCTTACTAACTTGTATTTGCATTAGGAGTCATGCAATACCGATGGCCTGTCAAGCCAGGGTAATTTTCCATATTCTTCACAGGAATCTGATATTTCAGGCAATAACATTCATACAATCTAGAACTGTGGTTAAGAATTGTGCTGTACTGCCACCTTCTGATACAAGATAATCAGCCATTAATAATCCCATTATTGTGATACTGCCCTGCAATATGAACCTCGGAATAATTAGACAATAAATTGTTGTTCATTGTCAGTAACTGTACCATGATAAAAATTAATGTGAGATTGTGCATTTACTGTGTATTGTCTATTTATGTTAAATAGACTTTTGAATGTCCTCTCTCACATGTTATGACTTACTATCTGAATGAATACATTTTTAAGAAAGTCTATTTGTATCATTTCATTGTTGTAACACTTTCTCAAGCTCTATATCCATTATATAATAGAGTGAGGAGCGTAGAAGATTTTACAGCTATTTAGCCAGGACTGCAGATGTAAATGACAAACACACAACTAGTGTGTCATGGTGCAGTGAGGTGTAGGGGCTCCCCAGGGCCGGTGGCAGGGCAGGGCCCAGCAGCCAGGGCCTGTCTGCCAGCACCTCCCTGGGGACAGGCCAGGAGATTTAAGTGAGCACGCTTCCCTAAGAGCCCTATAGGCGAGGGAGCAGCAAGTGTACCGTGTGGAGACGTACCCTATCTAGTATAACCGAGAAATCATTTCACTGCTATGAAGTACCCACAATTTCTTAAATTTAGAGGCATTAGTAAGCATGCATTGCTAAAATCGTCACATAAATATTTTGCACCTCTCTTGCCTCTGCCTCTGTTTTGTAATGTAGAAAAAAGTGTTTGGAACATTTAAAGATGTTTCCAATTTGGCTTTGTGAGGAATATCTAATGACAACAATTTCACCAGTTCTCTTACTCCTTTGTAGTGTTTATACTCAATAATTGATTTATAATTAAAAGCTCTGGCAATATTCTTTTGAAAATAGTAATTGGAAATATGAAAAATTACTTCAGTAAACTTTAATGACAACAACTTATAACAACTTCAGAACCTGCTCAGTGAGACATAAAACATGTGGTTTATGTATTTTATAACAAAACCCATATTGTTATGTGTATGGACGTTCATGTTAAAATGAAGTTAAAGTAGCACTGTCAAATATTCAAACTTCAAAAATACCAGAATTAAAATTATTCAGGATTTTTTAAATTTTACTTCCTTTAGCTCTTTATCTTGTAGCCAGTTATGCCCTGATCAGTCTAACAGTCCATGTTTTTATTTTCCATGGAACTTTTTCTTACTCCCTCAGACAGATATTTTATTTGTATTTCCATAACATTGCATGCTAAAGGTATAGTGCGTGCACTTCTCCCTCCTGACTCCCATCTGTGCATTCCATTCCCCCAGTCCTGGTCACCCCATTTCACAAAGGAGAAAGCTGAGCAAGAAGGAGTACAAAAAAGAATAGGTAGAGCTATGGAATAGGATCTCCTAAGTGATTAAACACATCTAGACTCTTCAGCCTTGAACTACTGTGATGGAAGACAGATGTGACAGCTATGAAATCATTAATGGTGTCAAGAAGATTAATAGAGAACAATTGTTTGCTATTTATCATAAGACCAGAAAAAACAGGCACCTTTCAAACCATAATGTGGCAGGTGTACAAAAAAACTCAAGAAATAATACTGCACATTTGCTCAATTCTTTATATTCCTTCCCTAAGTAACTGCTAGTAGCTCAGATGAGGGTACTGGGCTAAATGAACTTTCGGTGCAATCAAGTATGATCGTCTTTATGTTCACATTATTGTTGTTGAAGATGATAACAATAACAACAATAATAAATTATATGCAAGTTTCTTCCAAGTCTCCTTAAACCACCTCCCTGTCAGAGCAACATGCACCTCCCGCATTACCCCAGAGGGAGGTGCAGGATGCATTGCAGCTGGAGACACACCTCCTGAGCGCAGGTGACTGTGACACATGCTGCTGGGATACCCCTTGATGTGCTGGGACGATCCTGAATGCAAGGGGATCCATACAGAATCCAGGACCAAATGAGCTACCAGAGCAGAGATTTGCTAGTAATAACTGTAGCCTTAGGCTTCTTGTCTAGCTGCAGTTTCCTCTTGCCCCTTTACTATCCCAGCCCCAGCGCCCCTCTCTCAAGCCACTTTCAGTCTTCAACCACTGACCAATGCAAAATGTCTATTAATCAAGCAAAGACGTAATTATCCAATCAGAGCCGCAAGGACTGTTTCAATCACATTTTCTGATAAAGCAGATGCAGGTTTAGGGAGTTATTTATCTCTATACTAGATTCTGTAATATTTCTCTGTGAAGATATTTACAAACCTGACATCCACAGTTTTATTGCATTCATGGTCAAACACCTCAAAAGCTTCAATAATTTTTTTCTCAATTTCAGCTACTGTGCCATCTGAAAAAAGAAACATAAGAAAAGAGAAAGCACTGAGCTGTTGCAACTGATTTATTTCCAATTTGAGAAATGCGACAGTAGAAGCACCAAAACTGATAAAGGGGTAGACAGAAAAGGTACTTTGAAAAAACAGAAGTTATTCTGAAAAATAAAAAACCAGCAAACCAGTCTAAATGCAGAATCTGCCATTTATATTAGTCATATGGCCTTGCTATGCTCTGCAGCTACATCAAACTTGGTGGTAATGGTGCATCGCAGCTGCATGATCACCTAGGTGCCCAGGTGTGGACCCTGCTCAGAGTGTGCCACAGCTCCTTCTGGCCCACGAGCCTGAGCCCTTCCTGGATACCGTGGTGCCAGTGGAAGAAGCAAGGTGAACGTGGGCCCAGGCTTGCTCTGAGATGGGGCTGAGTCACTTCATCCAGGTTCCTGCATCCAAGGAAATATAAGTGCTCTCATGTCCACTAAGTTAGCCATAATGTATGAAAGGCTGAAAACCAGGAAAAAAGAGAATGCTAAGATACCTGCACAGTGAACATGTCTTATGGTATATAATTTATTTCAACAGTTTGGAAAGGAAGATGATCTCAGCAAAGGGGAAGGAGTCATTTGCTGCATGTGCTTTTTATATCTCAAAGAATGGGGAAAGAAGAACCACAAGTTATCACAGTTATATGTTGTCTAAAGGCAGAAATTGTATTCTTGGGGTACGGGAAATACCAGGAAATAAATTCTGAAGAGAAAAATGCAAAGACAGGAAGGGGTCCATTAAAAAAAACCCTCCCTGGCAAGGAAGCCAGGGTAAATAAAGAGTGAACTGGTTAGTCTATTTGTTAACGTTAGACTCCGAAAGACAGAATATAGGAAACAAAGTGATATGTAGTTGACCTTTTGGTTCCTGTGGCTAAATACAGCCCCAAACTCGAGTTGGCAAACCAACTCTCAGGAGGCAGCATTTCATGAGCTAGCCCCATGGCCTCCACAGAGATGCCACAGGGAAAATTTGAGTGACAGCCAGAACATGAGATTGGTATCAGGTACACTTCTGTATTTTCAACATAATAATTAAAACATAGCTTTCCTCTATTAGATGATTTATTTTCTTCTTTAGGCTTATCTGGTGTTAAATGTTGTTGAGCAGCTCTGACCAACACTAAACCACTGGACCTTGTGTCCACAGGCATAACAAATCCATGCCTTGTTTTCTGCAATCCCAATCGTTTGGGAATCCCTGGGGCTGCAGTGTGCAACCTTTTTTTTTTTTTCATTTGCCCTCTTGCCCTTATGACAGAAATGTCTGTTTCCTGGCAAAGGGTATCAGAACTGAACATAGCTAAACAATACAGTGGCTTTGTGATCTCCCCATCTTTATCTCGACCCATGAGGATTTTCATTTTATTTTCTCCCCCTGTGCTGTTGAGGAGGGCAGAGAACAGCTGGAGTGGGAGCCCGGCAGCTGGCCAAGGTCAAGCCATCACAGGCTGTGAGCACTTCAATATAGTAGTGGATTGACCCAGATAAGAGGAAACTTCTTCATATAGAAGACAGGTGCCTCCCCTTATAAAGATACAGGTGCCTGCTGCTTTCCATCTGTGTTTGGTACTGAACTCCCCCAGAGGATATGTAAAGAGAAGAGAGGTAGGAATATATCCTGTATTCCTCTCTCTGACTTTATTCCCCTGATGGAAGCATGGGCAGGTACGTGTGTGATGGATTAGAGACTGGAGCTCACTGAGAAAGAGCTCTGTTCAGTCCTCAGACACAAGACAAGCTGCATTCTTTTCGTAGCTTGACAATAATGCCTACCTTTTATGTGCCTAAGCAGTGAAATCCACATTTAATTCCTTTCCAAAAAACACAGTTAAATATAAGTGGACCTAATTCCTTGTAGAAGAGGCCCTAAAGGCTCTCAAACTACTAAATTTGATGGGAGTTTTTTCAGTGACTTCAACAAGTCCTGTATCCAGTCTCCAATGTAGACTGTTGGAGTTTAGTTCTCGAGATCAGGCACTTCAATTGTACACTCTGTCTTGCAGTAGAGAAATGCTGAAGGAGTATTTATAGCTGTGTATTCTTGGCTTGATGAGTGAGCCTTCTGTAGAAATAAAAATTAACCAAGGGGAGGAAGGGAGAGATTTCCCGTACTGGAACTATGTAGCCATCCAGCCTTTTCAAGCTTTGCCTTCTGTGAAAACAGTATAGATTAATCTTACCTGTTTCAAGAGGCCTGTCCAAGAAAGGTCCTGAAATGAAATGAATTTGATGATTTAATCTAGGTACCAGGTAATCTATATTTCTTCCAAGAACTGAGAGGAAGTTGTGATTAAGAGCCATATCCATGGAAGAAAACATAATATACTGTAGTCCTCTCAAAGATTCTCTGTGAGATGCGTGAACACCTAATAAGCTATTGCTAAATCTCTCATCCTCGCTTTAGGAATGAAAGCCAAAGACAATCAGCATAGTTCAGGATGGCAAAGCTAGTTATCTGAAGACTTCTATGATTCACTCTAAACCTCTCTTTGGGAGGAAGAAAAAGATGAATTCCAGCTCTAAGATAAGTAATGGATAAAGGAGTAAAATTATACCTTCAAGAAGGGCATCAAGAGATCAGATGTGCCGTTAGCAGATGTGATGCTCTAATGTACTGAAATCTTTCTATACAAGGAAGCTCTGCTTCATGGGTAGGTCAATGAAAATTTCATGTTGCCCTGTGGAACAATTTTTTAGCAGTTTTCAGGACAGAAATTCCTGCACTCTGATTGAATAAAAGATCACATTCATTTATTCTACTAACTAGAAAACAATACATAGTATCAAAGATAAAATTATCTGATTACTTCTAATGGCCTAAATAAATAAATATTGAAACATACTATGCCAAAAAAGATTCCAATACTTACAACTACTTATTCTCTCAAATGCATCCTGTAGAGGTGATATACTATTTCCATTTTTATGCTGCTAAAATGCTTCAGATACCTGTCAGTTTTTTCTCATTTTCTCATTCTCATTTATTTTCCTACCACATATGCAATAAGAAGACAAAATGTCTTAAAATTCATTTCTCAGACACATCAACTGAAAAGTGTATTCACTATCCGTTTCCCTTCCTGTATTATCCTTTGCTATTTTCCCAGTTTGTTTAGCGTGAACTAGATAAAGCTCTAGATGCTGCCAGTTAAGTAAGACTGGCAGGGAGCTGGGACTCCCAAATTAATTCTGCTAGTTCTTTCAGACTGAGTTGTTCCTCTTCAGCTTGTCCAGACTGTTCCCCAGCACTCCGAGGCCCATTTGAAGCCAGCCCTTAAGCAGCACACCTGCCTCATTCGTGACATTTCTTCTTCAAAGACTGCAGCTTCAGTCTTTGTAGGGAACAGAAGCAATTAAATAGATGTGGCTCTGCCAGACTCTTGAGTAATGAGCTTTTTGAAAAGTTATTTCTAGTTGATACAATTTGCCAGATTCTACCATTCTTTTAACTGTATGAGCTTGCTTTCTTTTCCTCCTCAGGGCCAGTTGCTCTGACCGTTCAAAAAGCCAACCCTTCCTTTCACTGAAGAAAAATTATGTACAGAAAAAGCAGTATCAAAAGAACAGGTAGGCCAACAACAATCAACCACCTAAAATTCTGGGGATCAGCATCTGTCTGCTGCTCACAGCAAAAGATTTTGTCCCAATGCAGCCTGATGACCCTATTTTCACAATGCGATACTCTGAAACTCTGAATACTCGTGCTATGTGAAGAGTAAAACTAAGGGATGATTTGTAGAAGCAGCAGTGGACTTGAAAATGTGAATGTTAAAGCCCCCTGCAATCTCTATTCCAGTGAACCTTCTCCTTCTGCTCACGAATCCAAGCTACAGTATTTACAACCACCCTCCCCACACTGCTCCAACACTCTTCCATAAGGCCCCTATGGCCATCCTTTGCAAATCCTAGCTCTTCCCATCACCCCCAAAATCACAAGTAACACTCTGTCTTGTCATACAATGGCAATCAAAAAGGAGAGGTGAGAAGGTGGTTGAGGTATGGGGAATATCCAAGCCAGACAGAGGGGTGGAAAGGTACAAAAAAGGAAGTGTTTAAAATCTGATCCTACTGCACGGTCAAAAAAAAAAGTTTGGCCAACAAGCAGAAATAGCTAAATAGATCTTACTCCTTACAGTTTTAATATGGAGTTAAAATCCTAGAAATGTGTCAAGATACAGGAACAGTTCCCCAGTAGGAAAGGAGACCGGTGCTGTTCCTAAAGATGTGACACCAGTACCATGTTCCCTTTAAGGGCAGTTCCCAATTTATTATCTAGGTATACAGGGCAAAAGGATGAAAGACATGAACTAGAAAGCAAAAAAGATTTGTCTTTGATTTTTTGCAGCCAGCGTTTCATCTGACCTCTTCCAAAATCCTTCACAAAATCGCTAATGGAAATAAGGGCATAAGAATTGAAAAAACTCCAACAAAACCAACCACATCTGACTGTATTTCTAATGAGAAGAAATGTACAATGTATATTTGCCTAAATATGAAGCAAAAACACAGTAAGAGATGTCACAATTGCAACTCTGAGGAAGTTATCAATTAGCTTTTATGAGATCTAATCAGGCTTTAAAGCAAGTGTTAACAGGACCATCACCTAGGTCAAGATATTAAAAAGCAGTCACAACACTCAGCATCACCAGCACAAGTGACAGACTCAAACACTCATACACTCATTAGTTTTATCAAGATGTTGTGTTTCCAGAACAAAAAGGGAAAGCCAGTGTGGTGTCATAAGATGAATTCTTGTGGATGATATCAGCATAAGGTGTTCCCATTCTACTGCTTCTCTTTCCTAACTCCGAAGCAAAGTACACAACTCCCTAAATTATTCTGTGATAAATGTTTGTGTTGCCTTCATGTTAAGTATGAGGAGCTAGACTGACTTAAAATAATTCAGAAACCTTGCCCCACCCCAAAGAAGAAAACCTTACAGTATTTAACTAATTCTATTTTAAAGGAAATTACTGAGGAAAAGGAACACAAGGAGAAAACAAAATTGTGGCCATTTGAACCTGATTTATTGGCAAGACCTTTCTGCTCTTTAGAAGAAAAGGCATATATTAGATTTTTTCGAGTGACTTTCTTAATTCCAGAGGAAGCTTAATGTACAGTCAGCCCAATATGCTGAAACAGTAATGGCATCCCATGCTCTAAAAATATTGAGCAAAAGAAATATTATCTTCTCTACTCTGTACCTCCTATAGCATGTATGATATTAATATATTATATACCAGAAAAGAAATGAACAACATGATTAAACTGTAAGCTTGCAGAGTATGCAATGTTATTTCTTTGTGTCTTGTGATACATAATGAAATATTTTAAGATATGCATTCATTGAAGAGTTTTCATTCTGAAAAGACAAATCAAGCAGATTTTGAAGAAGAACAAAAGGTTTATAAAGCAGCTTGATTCCTCCAAAGAAGGGATAAACCCATTCCTGAACTGCAATCTGAAGAAAACAGGATGACACAAAGTATTGATGGCACCAATGGGAAATGCATCACCTGAGACTAGCCATTCAGACTGAATGAAGAGATAAAAGATGCAGCTTCATGACATTTGGTATACATCAGTTGCCAAGAAATGACCAGGTTGAGGTCTTCACTGACAGTGGTACCTACTCCAGTTTGGGGATCCAAGCTATAGCCTGCAGACTCAGGAAAGGGATAATGCTTTCTCTCCTGGGTGAGAAGCGTCCCATGTTATCACAGATAATACTTAGGCAATCTGAATTTTAGTCTGTTTCCTGTGAAGAATAAAAAAGCTTAACTGGTTTCTGCAGAGGTCAATTTCAAGCATTCTCAAAGAAGCAAAAATGAAGTCTCAAGAACAGCAAAAGCTTTTTCTTTCATGTTTTTCAGAATTGTTGAGAACAACCCATATCATTGCTCCCTATTGTTTATGTTTGTGGCAGCATACACTGTGTGGTATCTAGATAAACAAGCAAACCCCATCATTGCTGCGAATCAACAAAACCAAAGCCCTACACTCATCATCATGTATGCAAGCAAGCTTGGGCTAAGAGCATAACCTCACCCTATTGTCACACCTCTGTTTCTAATGGTAATACATGTGAGAGCTGAAAAATTACCTCGTTGTTTCCATCACAGTAACTACTTTACTAATAGAGAATAAAAATAAAGGGACTATATTTAAAAATAGATACACAGAATGGAGCTCTCAGAGTGGAGCTATCAGAACAATCTTCGCACAGTCCCATGGCATGTAGTGCGAATAACCATGAGAACAAAACCACCAGCAGCAAATGGGGGTTTAGAAAAATCAGGTAATTAAGTTGATGCCTGATAATAAAATACAGGCTGTCAGTTTGACGAAGGCTGTGGCAAAGTTAACTGCAAAAGCTACTTCAAATTCTGACATAAAAATATTAAACACAATTTTTCCTTTTTGTCTACTTTACATAAGACAATTGTAACATGGGCAAAATATATAATAAAGTGATGTAAAAAATTAAGCACTATCTTGACTCCAGCTTTGGCTATGGAAATGAGATTATTTTATAGAATGACGCAAGTAATAAAAAAATAAAAAGAGTTCAGATCAACCACAATGGAGATATTTTGGTTATTTCAGTTAGAAGTTGATAAATCCATTAAAGACTTTTAAAAAACGATGTATCAGCTGTGCCTTTCAACCTCAAAGTTGAAAAATGCAAGAATACACCAATATGCAAAATATATCCAGTTTGTGATAGTCAGCTGGTGGCAACTAATGGAACTACAAGTTGCCAGTAACTTTACTTGATGAAACAAGATATCCTGAATATTATCCTAGGTTTTGATTGTTCAGTAGATGGTATTTTAAATGCCATGGCATTCTAAGCTACCATAGATTCAGATGTTTAAATACATGTGGGAACCAAAACTAACAAAACTAATGGGGCAATTAACAAACTAATTCAACTGCTGAGAAACAAAGTAAGAATAGAAACTATTGCTGCCTTGATAAGCAGTCAAGCTTCTAGCCACTCATAAAATTCTTAATCTAACTGAAACTATAACATAGAGCAAAACAGGCCATGGAGGATGCAACATCAAGCTGGAAAAGAAGCCATAAATAGTCAATGCCCTTCATCACCTAGTTTATCCAAAGGTGTTTAAATCCATAGTTCACACTGCCTCCAAAACACAGTTCGTATTAAAGTGTCATTGATTTGAAAGGGAATACCCACCATTCACAAAGTTCTTGCCCCGGTTATCTCTCCCCTGAGGTGCTGGAGTCATGGTCAACCTTGTCTACTGCCCTCCCTTCTGGATCAAATATGGTTCTTCATCAATGGAAAAAATATTTCTTTCCCTTGTGATACACATTCTTGTAGGTCATCAAATCCATTTTAATGCTGTCACTTCTGGCTGCTCTTGCAAGATGCTATTATTTTGCCTGGTCTGTGCTGGGCAAACAGCTCCCACACCAGTCCACAGAGATCACTCTGTATCCTCAGTACTTGATAAGTCATACCTATCTGTCTTGATTCATAATGATAAAACCCCCTGAACAGCTGCTGTATTAAACCTGACTCCCACATCCTTACCAGGATCCTGTTTGCTTGCTCTACCCAGAGCTTTCACTGTATTTCTTAAAGCCAGGGGATGCAGATGGCAAAGTATGTCAGCATGAAGCCCCAGTGGAACTACAACTACTGCCCGGGCTTGCTGCAGATAATGCAATTGCATATGGGAATGGAGAAGGGCAAATTACGAGGGACACCCATGCTACCTCTAAAAATTCCTTGACAGATGCTTGCTGTAACACAAAATTGTCCATATGTTGGAGGGGACCAATAAACAGCTATTTTCTGCATCACATCCTATACTATGACCCTGAGAGCCTCCCTGTGTCCAGGCTTCTGTAACAGAGACATTAATTTCCCCGGTTCCACCCAATTCTTTCTGGAGGTCCCACGAATGGAGGATTGCAATTTGTTTGTCAAAGAAATAAAAGGCGTAAGGACTTCCTACACACAAAACACAAACCAAACTTACTCTAAACTTACTGAAACCATTTATAACCAAGCAGAACTTGCAAGTGAAGGGATGAGGGGCAGGGAGCGTTAAATATTAGGAGTGGCTGGGTGAACTGGGTCCCAGCAGGAATCCTGCTAAGTGCTCTTCAGGGCTGGACATGTGGTGGGTTTGCTGGTGGGGAAAGCATATGGAAGACAGACTGCAAATTTGGTGCCATTGAACAAAAAGCAGCAGCACGTGCTGAGGATGTGGTAAGGGACACGGCTCTGCGCTTCCTATTATGTGGCTGAGCTCCTTACACAGAAATGCACGTGGGCAGAGGTGGCTGACACTGCCAGCTGACTCTGCTCGCTTTGCCCTGGAGCACTGTTCCCTCCAGGATAGCGCTCCTTTGCTCTGCTGAACCTCTTTGCCAGCTTTGTGCTTTTGTCATCATAATATTCACATCTCTTCAGGTGCCGCATGTGACTGTGTCCTTAGCAGTCTAGGTTCAGCTCCAGGAGACAAGACATTTTTCAGGAAAAAGCCAGGAGTGATTAGTCTCTCCCCTGTCCTACAGGAAAGAAAATCCTTCCTCCTTGCTGTTCAAAGAGTTCCTGAGCAGCTTGTTCGTGAGGGCAAGCTAAGTCTACACAGCCCTGAGACATACAGGGGAAGGATACTACAATCATATGGTCTGCTAGGGAAAACTCCATTCTCTTGTAGGCACTTAGTCTGAGTGACGCAACACAGGTATATATCAATGCATGTCAGTGGCAGCACTTCATGCATCTCAGGAAAGGCTCAGCAAAATATGCCCTGATGTTTTTACTGTACACAATCTGTGCAGTTATGCCATACCTACATATGTATCTATATATACTAAAGCACCAGTCTTTATAAGCATCAGCAGAGAAGCCTACAATCCTGCGAAATGATCAAAGAATACCACCTAGCCATACTCAGCTAGAGTTCAATTTTCTCAAACCTCTGCACTAGCTGAGGTTTGATGAGTGATCAATTTTTCAAATGTTTTTTTGGTGGGATGGTACAGACAGAGTCCTTTCTATTTTCACTGCACAAAACAGATTTGCGATTTGGTCTGCATTTGCCAAAGACGAGAAATGGAGGTGCAGTGGCTGGCTGGTTGGTATGACCATGCATCTGAGATATGGCATGCATCACATTCCAAATCAAAGCAATTTCAACAAGACAGACCCTGGCAGCCATTCCTGATCCACCGCAAGCCCAGGCAGTGGCCCACAGCAGCACCCAACTGAGACACGCTAGTCCAGGCCTTGGAAATGCAGGTGTGCAGGCTGGGGCCAGGACTTGGCTACAGCACTAGATTCTCCGGCTGATGAGGTGTTCTGGACCTAGCAGCACGCCCAGAAAAAGTGTCAGAAAAGAAAACCACAAGTTGGCCTAATTCAAGTTAAAATTGCAAGACATTCTGACATTTTCTAGTGTGCAATTTGTAAGCCATGCTACAGCATTCCTCTTACATCTGCAAGGAAAATGGTCCAGTGGAGGCCATCACCCCCTGCCTCACTGGTAGTAGTAGGCAGAAGCCCTTCCATCAGGAAATGGCAATGCAAGCTGGATTCACTCACACACAGCGGCACAGGCAGGTTTTCTGCTCTCTGTTTGACCAGCCAGAACGAGACTGTGCAGGAGGATTACTACCTGTAAGTAGCAGGGAAATGCATAAGAGCAAATACTTGGCACCCAGCCCTCTTGCAGCTCCAACTTACTGTTGTTCTGCTGCTGTTCTAAGGACTGAGAGCAGTTTCACCGAGTCGCAGCCCTGAGCTGCTCCTGCCACCTCCCACTGTCCCCCTGGCTGTTGAGGGGACTGCAGCTGGAGCCCAGTGACAAGCACCTAGTTCGTAGCTCTGTGTCTTGTACCTCTCCCTATAGCTACAGCTTAGAGATTTTTATCACCCTGAGTACAAAGTCTCTCTGAGCTCTGAAACAGTCAATAGTGAGAGCTAATGCCCTGACCTTCTTAAGCGCCTTACTCCTTGTATCCTAACTCACTGTCACCCCCGTATTAAATAGCGCAGGGTCATGCTGTGAACAGTAACATACAGCTTATTGCCTGTATCCTCTGGAGAATACAGAAACAGAAGGAATGCATGTGGGGTATGCCCTGTGTATACCCAAACTTCAGATAAAAAGTAAGGATAATCTCTTAGAGCTTGAAAGGATCTGGAGTCATCATTACTTACAGCAGAAACACTTGGCAGTCCTCCTGAGCATCTTTCAAAATACAACAGCACCTACCCTGACCATAACAGTTTCTCTCTTCCCAGCTTTCACACAAGTCTGTTTGCCCACACTTTGTGCATTTGTTGATGCAGAGTCCTTACAGAAAAGCTAATTTCTTTTTTTTTTTTTCCCCCTAGTATTTGGTCACGTGTTGAAACATATTTTTTTCCTCAAACCTGTTTTGCCTTTTCGCACTGCTTGGAGGGAAGGGTTGGATGACATGGGCCTCAAGACTCTGGGATAGGACAGTTACAGTGACCTTACAGGACAGAAAAAGCTATTGAGCCCTGGATCATAATGACACACATTTTCATTTCATAAGCTGTCAAGCATTTTATGTCAGGAGTAGCTGTAACATTTTTAAAGCCACAGTGAGGACACAGCATGAACTGTTCAACTATGGCTCTCAGGAGTTGGCCCTGCCTGTCTTCCCAAGCGGTTGGCCATAGCCGTGCTGCTTTAGTTCCACAGGCCTCTCAACTGTTCCAGATTATTACTTTGGAAGCAGTATGTAATAAGGACTCTCAGGAAGAAACACATGGCTAAATTGGACCTAACAGGTCTCAATTATGACCTAGATTTCAGCCAACCAAGCGCATCATCATTTTGCAGCTCCTCAAGTGGTGGCTGAGTCTAACTTTACAAAGCCTGAGGCTTCATGAGCCAAAGCAGCAAGCTCTGAGTAATATCCCTCACCCTAAGCATTTCCATAGGTTCAGCTCTGACAGCAGGGCTCTCCTTCTGCTAGTTGGTGTCCACAGACAAGCTTTCTTGTCTTTCCACAGACAACACTTTCTGTTGCATGCAACTGACACTGAGGGCAGTGAAACAACATGCTTTGTCACACTAACTTGCAGAATGATGGGGGGAAATCCTTTCCCTTTGATATAAAGATTTTCTCTTCGGAGCAGAGGATGTAGAGATATGCCTCCAGTCATCCAAAGAAAGCAAGAGAGTCCCATCTATGCGTAGATCTGGATTACCTCCCATACGCCTGTGATTCACAGATAATATACAACTAATATACTTCTTTTGAGGAAAGTCATGATGTTATCCTTCCTACAGTGAAATGAAAGAAATGCCAGCACTTGACATTTGTTAGCCTGCAAAAAAATAATTGTGACGCTTTTTTTAAAGTCAATATTGGCTGCATGCAGTCTCTTTTTTCATAAGGCAGGGATAAGTTCAGCATAAATCTCCATTAAGGATGTCTCCACATCCCTGGATTCCCAACTCACAGTTGCACCAGTCAGCACTCCTGTTGCAGCTCAGAGCTGGCAAAAACAGTAATCTCCACCGTTGCAATTTGTTCCCTATCTTTCATCTCAGCCACACCTGGGATATAATGAAAGAGTTATGTCTAGCCCATATTTATATTCTCTTTTACCACCACCAGCAAACTGCCCTGCAAGGATATATAGCTCTCCTGGTGATGCTGAGAACCTTGCTATACCTCCAGCTGCTGCTGAAAAGGAAGAGCTTGCTTAGGCTGCGACACCAGCAGAGCACAACCCATGCTGCTATGCTGTGTGGTCACAGAAGGCATTTGTCTCCATTTTTCCCAGACTCTCCACAGTGCAGGCCCCAGAGGCAGATGGCAGAGCCACAAAGGACAACTCTGACACCCACAGCCTACAACACACACGCCTCACACCAAGCTCCACCAAAATGCAGTAATGCACAGGCTGCTGTATGCCCCCCAACAGCGGCTCGCTCTGCCAATGACGCGGGAAGGCCCCAACAGGGCACTCTGTACCTTGTCACCAACGGCGTGCAGGTACATCTGATTGCATGTGCGGCAGCACCGAACATCTCATAAATTGAATGTGCCTGCTAAACTGCCTCTGCACGCTGATTGCTCAAGTGGTCAGGAACCAGAGACTAGAATCAAGTGGGTATTAGTGCTCTGAGAATTAATTTGCTTTAAACATAAGCCATTACAAAGTTTAACTACAGCACCGCAGTAGCATTGCTAGAATACAGCAGTTTGTAAACTTTCTTCTTTTGAAAGAACCATAATTGTCCACAATACAATGGGAGAACGAGGGTTTTTAAGTATGACTTTTAATACGTGCTATTATTCTGTAATGTATCACAAACCCTTCAATTTACCTGACAGGGTCTCAAATGGGATTAAAAAATACAGTTTCTAGGCTGGTTGCAATTCTGTCCACACTACTCTGGCTGAGGACTTTGACCAAGGAAAGGAAGACTGCTACATTGAAACAAAATGACAAGGGATTACAGGGGTTTGCTGCAGCTGCTTTTTTTAAGGAGCTGTCTTGAAAGTATCACTTACAGTGCTAAATCACTTTCTTTGCATATCGTGAATGAATACGAACCTCCAATTTTCTTTTTGTTTGCCTAAGAGTAATATTCTGAATTTGAACAGCATTTCAGCTGAGACATTTACATTTCTCATCAATGGGGAATAAGACTTATTTCTAAAACCATTTGAAGCAGGCTAAGCTAAAGGAGAAAGCTGGCAAACAGGGAAAAAAAGGGATACAAGCTGTTCACGGATAAATTTCAAAATTCACATCTAATTTTCAACCTGACCATCAGCAGTAATGGTCCTGAACCTCCTGTGACCTTCCACCAGTGACACAATAATCCTCATCATTTTTAAGATGGAGCTTGGTAAGGTTTTGAAAGTTGTGGTTGTATAAAGCCCTAGGCTGGACTCAAGGAAATCCCTTCCAATCTTAAGTTCATGGGGCTTTCACATACTACCCATACCTATGTAACATTTAACAGTAAGGATGTCACATTTCCAGAAAGTTGGGAGTCTGTATTTTCTTAAAGATGGACATTTACAAATAAAGACCATTTATAAAAATACCTCCCGAGACCTGTCAGGTAGCACGTAATCCAACCTCAAAAGCCATGGGGGCCAGAGGTAGGTTTTGGGACCTCCTGCCCCTTCCCATGCCAATAGCTTTTACACCCGCACCGGGTAGCTGCAGACTATGTGCAGGGAGCTCCCTGCTTCCCTGGTGACCCCCAGCCCCATCTCTAACCGTCCCGTGCCCTTCCCGATGTTGCTGCCGTGCCGGGCACAAAGCCCGCACAGGCTGGGCTGGACCATCGCTGCTGCAGCTACCTCTCCCCTCGGGACACCTCGCAGGATGTTTAGGAGCTATTTTCAGCTTCTCACACACACACACACACCCCTCAACCATACCCCCATGGCAGAAACAGCAGCAGCGGCAGCTGAACCCCACGGCAGGATTTGGCTGGGGCAGAGCAGTGATGTGACCAGCATCTCCGTCTGCATGGCCACCCCCCAGCTGGGAGCTAAAGCCCACGGGCTCTGCTGAGCATGTTCAGCAACAGGTTCGTGTCAGACCTCAGTTACCCAAAAGACCATTTCCCTTCCACAACCTTTAACCCACCACATCTTATTGCCAATAGCAACGAAGCGGTATCTATTCATAAAAAATAAAGGTACTCCTAAATTGCAAAAACCCCAGCCTCTCAGATCTCAGAATAATTAGTATGTAGACATGGAAATTCTTAATAACATGTTAACTATTGTGGGAAAGATAATTTGTGGGAGTTCTCGAACTCCCTGTCAGCACTGCAGATCTGCTGGTTGGCATTGTTTAAAAGACAAAAAAGTTTAAGGCCTTTCTGCATACCAGCCAATTTTTTTATTCAATAAGTCAGACAGAAGTAGAGCCAAACTGAAAAACTTCTGCCGTTTTATGCACCATGGAAACAAGAAACCTGTCAATCTGCAATTACCTATTCTACATCCATTTGAGCTCCTCTTTTACTGCAGCAGTATAGCCAAAAGGATCCGATCTACAGCCTGCATTTGTCCATGGGAGATGGATATAATTTCTTTTTTGTTTCAGCCTCAAATAAGTACAAATATTAAAACATAACTCAGATTGATGTCAAGGTGCATGTTAAACTGCATTACAGTCTAACAGAAGTTATAAACTCTTTTTCTCATGCAATTTCTCACAGCAATGTCAACAAAAGGACATAAAAATATTCATAGTGTTCATCTGTAAATTCCACTGTGATAAAACTGCACACTGATTTCCTAAGTGATCTCATACACTCAGATTTTCTTCTAGAGCTGAAATATTCCCTGCTTGAGCCCTATGAAAGCTACTTAATTTTAACAACTCATACTAACTTTGTATTTTTTTCTGTAAATGAAACACTGCCACTCTTAAAATTAGAAATAATTTGCCTGATAGACTACTTCAGCCTGAAGGTTTATTGTGAGTGCTCAATCCATAGCTTTTGTACCTTTCAAATGCTGATGCTTATTTGTGAAACCCTCAAAATTGCATTTTAAAATCCTCAATATAGCAAGACCCTTAAATGTACTCATGTGCTTAAGCATCATGTGCATCATATTATCCCATTCAGCAGGATTCCCCAAAGCCATACACAGCTTAAGCGCTTTTCTGTGTCAGGTTTGAAACTCTCATGTTAATTAAGTGTGCCCCGAGCAGAATTAATGGTTACAACTGCTTACAATGCTCATGGCAGCTACTAGGCTCTCTAAGCTTGGACTCACAACTTTATTAAAACAGAATGAGCGGTGATAGCATATTTTCAACATTTCTAGTGATACAGAATGCAGGCAGAGCCAGGTGACATGGAGAGGGAAGGTTTAGATCCTGCTTCCAGAGGCGGGAGGATCTGGCAGGGCAGGTGAAGTAGGGGCAACTCTGCTTCTTTGCAAGAGGGTAGTAGTTGAATGGGATATGTAGCTAGTTCTTACCAAATTTGACTCCAGTAAATCTCTGATTTCCCCAACGTGCCAGGCAGCACACCAGGGCAGGTAAAGAACAGATATATATGTATAATTGAACATGCTGCTACCGTATTTACATAAGGCATGAAAATTGGGGTGAAAACTCTTTCCCATCTCCACTAACAGCCTCCGCATGACTGTTTCATAAGTGGTGAAAAGGATCTGTGAGGCCTGATTACATATCGCAGCTGTAACTCAAACTACCCAGAACAGTAGAACCACCATCGCAGAATGGGTATTCTCCATCTCCGCAGGTCTTTGCGTCAGAAGCAGGTATCTTTCTGGAGGACATCTGTTATCCAGAACTAGTTATTCAGTTTCATATGGGCGTAAGTGGGTTAAAAAGGAGCTCAGTCTATTTAACATACTTCCTTTTGGATTAAAATTCATGACATTAATTGCATTTTAAATATGTGCTAACTGGCACAAAGAATATGGTCTTAGAAAAACTCTAATACTGATCAATTACATAACATTACCATAATGATATAGGAACACTGAGCGTTCTCTCCTTGATGTACTTTCATGTGATTTCGTACATCCCAGCTGGAGAAAAATATGTCTTGTCTTCTGACTAGTTCTACTTCAGGCACTACCAGTCTGACATTTTGCTTTCAGGTTCTAGTAACATCAGTATTGAGATCAGAGATATTAAAACTTAGAAAAACTGACATGTTATGTCAAATTACAAAGAAAGTATCTGAGAGCAAATGGAAGGACAGACTGAATTAAGTAGCAGAAAAAGGGAAAGAAACAGAATGATCGGAGAGAAGATATACGGACAAATATACAGAAGAGAAAGATTAAGCAAACATTCTAGCGTAATCAGATGGGTATGAAGAAAAAACATTAAACAATGTTGAAAACACAAATGTAGGGATATAAATTCATCCATAAAACATGTAGCTACAGATAGTATGGGCATGATCCCATTAACATTTATGCACGTGCACGATTTTATTCACAAGAATTGCATCAGAGCGTAATACTCATGTGAGCAGCATGATGTACAAGAGGTTGCAGGATTTGGCCTTTCACCAGTTTTCCTTGTGTGCATCATGTATATCTGTAAAACATTTAAGCAGGCATTTTAACTTTGAAGAAGACAAAACTTGAAACAAATAGGACCTATGGGAAACGTTTACCATGAAAGCTGGTGGAACTGCAGTCCTACAAAGAACCGAGAGCAATACCCTGAAGACTAATTATTTGGCAATACAACTAATGTTATTGTTCTGTGTGAAGCATAGTAAAGTAAAAGTTGCAGTTTGCATAGATGTGGAATGCTTGTCAGAAGAAAGTATGATTGATGCGTGAATCCGGAATCGGGGAATCCTCATTAACCCTCTAACTGCTATCTGCAAGAAGGCTAATAGCAACTCTGAAATGGGTGTAAGCGACTTACTCTTATGGGATTGCTTCTGCAGTTTAATGAGACACTGACTGTTAGCTTACCTCAACCGTGTTTATAATAACGAGGCACGTTTATAAGGCAATAAGTAACTGGTTTGCCTAATAACAGACTATGATTCTTATGAGTGATGGAAGGTAAGTCAGATGCCTCGTCTGTGTGAGACAGGTTATTGTCCTCCCTCTACAGCTAGGAAACCAAAGCCCAGGCACATGTCACTCTCCGTGACCCATTGGGAAGTCTGGTAGGGCCAGGAATGGAGTTTATGGGTCAAGGTTGTTTAGGACGACAGCACAATATTCCTCAAGAAGATGACATTTGATACTCTTACTTGGAATAGTGTTTTACAGGATGTTAAAAAACATGAAGTGCAAGGAAAAAAAAAAAAACGAAACAAACAAGACAGTCTGTTTTCAGTAATACAGTAATTAAACTTCTTATGTTGTCACTTTGAAAGTACAAAAATGGCATTAAAAGCTATTAATCAAGCAATCAAAACCCGATGACCTTCTTTCTCCAAGAGTTTCTGCCTGTGGCTTGACAAAATGGTGCAAAATCTCACTATCATACATATGGGTGCTCAAAATCTATGGAGCCAGAACTTCCCAATATTACTGTTATCCTGCCAGAACACCAGATTCCCTCTTCTCAGATGGTTCGGCAGACTTCTAGGCTGTTATCCTATCATCTCTATCCAACCCTGCCAGCACTGTGCCTCAGCTTCATTTGCAAAACTGGAAAGATGCAAAAAATATGCTTTCATGAGACTAAACAAAAAAAACAGTATAAAAGAAATATTGCTTTTAGAACAGTCCTCACTGAAGCTACATCAGTCTTATTTCTTAATTTCTGCAGGATCTATACTGCAAAGTGCATGCTAGAAATACTTCTACCAAAATCAAATTACTCATTAAGCACCATCCACAGCAACTATTCATACAGGACTTTTCTAGGGAATATATTGGGGTTTTGTTAAATAATATGAAATAATCCATTAGATTACTTCAAATACAATGTTTAGAATTTGCAAACTATTACAACACACACAAGTTAACTTATGGAAAGGATGGATTTTAGAAGTCACAATATTGTGAGTTTTACAGAAAGCACGTTTTCCTTGAAACGATACTTGAATATCCTTGCAGGAGGAACTACCTTTAGCATGTAAAATATAATTTCTGGCAACGTTCCCTAAAGTAGAACGGGCTTGCCTCTAAAAATAAGCCGTGGTGCTATCGGCAGAACAGATTACTTTTTTCTGGCAGAGCGAGCCTGATGCATCCCGAAATGACTGCAATGGGGGGACGACCAACTGCCTCCAGCAGCTGGTTCAGCCATCCCGGCTGCCCTGGAAGCCACCTCACGCGGTGACGAGGCGTTGAGCCCTGCCGCCATCAGCTCCGGGTGCTCCCTGCGAGGCGGTAACACAACCATAAGGCTGCCAGCACCTGTGGCCATTGCCTGCGGGTGGCATTGACTGCAGCTGGTGGCATCGCAGCGAGCAGCTGGTGGCATCCCCTGTGACAGGGAGGGCTGGGGAGGAGACCCTTGCCCTGAGGCAGGGCAGGCCTGAGGTGGGTGGAGGCAGAGCTGGCCGCCTTGAGTGGGATGGGGGGGCAAGGGGTGTCTTTGTAAGTGTGTGCATGCATTCATATATATACATATACACACACATATATGCATACATGCACACACATAGATGATAGATAGATAGATAGATAGATAGATAGATAGATAGATAGATAGATAGATAGATAGATGTGTGTGTCTCGGTGCGTGTCCGTTTTGCCATCCCGGCAGCAGCCCCGGGAAGGGCAGACACCACCAGCCGCCGCCTCTCCCGCCGCCGGAGGCCGCGGCGGGCCCCACTCGGCCGATGCCCGGCGGCGGCGCGTCCCCCGCGCCAGCCCTCCCGCACCCCCCCGCAGGGCTGGAGGCCCCGGCCCCGTCCGGCCTTACCCTCGCCGCTCCCCTCCTTCTCCGCCATGCCAGCAGCCCCGCGCCGTCGCCATGGCGACGCGGGCCTGGCCGGGCCCTCTCCTGCCGCCGGCTCTCCTCACAGCCGCCGCGGCTCCCCGCGAGCGGGCGCGGCGAGGCCGGGCCGAACTGACAGACGCAGCCGCCTTCTCTCCGCCCTGGGAAAGCTCTTCGCTGGCGGCCCTCGCGGCCTGCTAACGCAAAAAGCAAATGGAAGATGATGGAAATAGTCTGCTGGGGGCTCTGCGTGCCGGGCCTCGAGTACTGCGCTGGGCAGGGGAGCCGCGGCCGCAGTCACCCCGAAACGTCGATCAAGCCCAAAATTTGGATCCCTGTGCGGAGGCCCCAGCCCCTGCCTGCTCCCCAGGCCCCGGGGCCCCGGCCACCCCACGCTGGGGTTCAGGGTGCCACTCCCCGTTGTGCTAAAGCGAGGGAAAAGGAGACCAACCCCCACATGTGGGCTGTGAGGCAGGGGCCCGCGGCCTTGCAGCCAGGCCCCCTGCGAGCCCCTTCAACCTCCCACTCCACAGCACTCCGTTTCTCTTAAAAATAGAGTTTGCCCCGCAATTGCAGAGATTTCCATGTATCTGAGTTTTAGAAAGTGAAAGAACATTTTATTCTAAATATCCTTGTGCCGAAACAGCTAAAATATTCTTGGAGATATTAAATAAAACTGTGCCGTTTAAATTTAGCTGTGTGTTTTAGCAGACATGCTTGAGATATATGGTTCTGACTCTAAAACAACTGTGACAGTAGAGAAAATATAAATATTAATATTCCAGCAAGATGCAACCATATATGCATACAAAATAAATATTTATGAAATTCCTAGAACTAAAACCTTGGCCACAGCAGGTGCTTGTTTGTCAGATGTTAAATTTTTGCAAAGCCTGTGTGGATGACTCCTCCTCATCCCCACCTCTCAAACAAACAGTTAGGACGTGCTCAGTATTCATGGAAGCCTGAAATTTGAGAAAAATGCATTGAAAGCAAATGGGGCTTCTTTGCTTTAAAAACACCGCTTTTTTATAACATTTTAACATTTGCTATTTGCCTTTCAGCCACTTATTTCTGTGTTTTTATTGAACGTGGCTCAGGGTAAAGAGGGTATAATAGATACCCAAGAGAATACATTTTTACTCTGTTGGGAAAACAGCTGATTATGCTCTCTAACAAAGCTGATCCCTCTGAAAGCTTATCTACAGACTTCAACAGTATTAAAGTAACTAAATATTTCAGATTACATGTTTGACTACAGGAGTAACACGGATTTGTTTCCTTTCAAATTGATAACAGAAGTTTTGATGAGAACAGCACGGCAGCTGAAGTTAGAGGATGCAGCAGCAGCAGAAGGAAAGGCCCTTCTCTTTCTGTCTTGCAGGGGTCCCGTTTCTTATTCCCTGAACCCCTCCACACACAAACCCTTTGTCTTTCCTGGTTGTAGATCCAGGTGGTGGTGGTAGATCAGCTGCATGTTTGAAACTGAAGAAAAGTGTGAAATACGTTGCCTGCCAAGCACAGAGCTTGCTTATCGCTTCCTTCCCCTACCCCAGTTGTGGAATTTCATGTTCTTTAATAATGTGCTCTGGTATTAGATTTCTTATGTCATTTTCTGGATCATCTGATTCATCATAGGAGGTTTAGAGCTCTTCTACAAATGCTACATTAATTCAAAGTGTTTACCAGATTTCCCCAATAAATGCTTTCAAAAATCCTGTTCCAGTCACTCAGGTTTTCATGCCAAATCCACACCCAAAATATGAACAACATTGAGCTTTAAAATAGATAGATACAAATATTGCCTAACATGCGAATTTCTTGAGATTCTTGTGTTTTTACAGTAGCCTTTGACTTGAAGTGAGTCACTGCAAATACAACATGATAAGACAGCAACTCCACTCAGGCCACTACTTTTAACATCTCCCCAGCAGTTTCACCAGGGCTTGCACTTGGCTTTCCTCACCACCCTTTCCTATTTGACACACGCTTGTCTTTATTTCCTCCAAGAGGGACAGTAATGAAAGCCGTATGTAAAAGCCGATCAAGAAAGGGGAAATTGTGAAGTACGCAACAGCCATTACAGGTTTTGTATGCCAAAAAATGACCCATTGTAGCAGCTGACTCCAGCGCTCATGAGCTGCTACAATAGCTCCCCGGGGAGAGCATTGTTCCAAGGATATAAAAGTATTGGTCAAATCCTGGATGTTTGTACTTGTTAAGTTTGATACCTTTAGCCTAGCTGCAAAAATCTCGTGTGACCTACAGCTAATACTAATTTCAGCAAACGGTATTTTGCGCTGTCCTGCCCATGTTGTTGAGTTTCCACTCAGGAGAATTACTGTAAATCAAAGTGCTTCTTTTACATCACCTGTTCCAGCCTGGAGTTTCCTTTTGCTTTGCATAGCTTTCACCCAAGTGTCAGCACCTGTTTCCCCTTCTTCCCCCAATTCCTGACACACGGGGCTTTGGTGTCTTGCCTGTCTACAGGAGCAGAACAAAATATGGAATGAGAAAGCACTTCAAAATGAGAACTCACTGCTTTAAAATTTCCTGGCAACATATCTTGAAAAAAAATCTATGTAGGAAAAAAATGTTAACAATTATAATGCAGATCAAATATTGGACCTGAACCACATGACTATTTCCCTTCTAACTTAATGCACAGACATCTCAAACCAAGGGTATGAGTGGGCTGAAACAACTAATCGCATTTTGGCACAGGCAAGTACAAAAGGAAACCCAGAGCTACTAATTCAACAGCTTGAAATATCAGCTGCTGCATGCGAGATCTTTAAAGAGCTCCTCTGAAGAGAACATACCCTTTTAAACTTGTAATTTTTCACTTAAAAAATGTCAGAAAATATCTCAAGGAAAAATAGGGAAGAAACCAGCATTGTTGATATAAAGCCTGAATCCACTGAAGTCTAATAGACGTAAGATACCCTTGCCTCTGCACCTAATTTCGTCACATACATTCCTCTCAGCTATCAGGGTCCTATCACACATTTTGTATATTTTCCATGCATATGTTCAGAAATTTTGTTCAGCAATAAAAAACAGCTCTAAAATGGGAGAAGTGAGGTAAAGGATAAAGCAGTTCAAGGAGGTATAATAACATCCTACAATGCAGTCTCCTCCTGCAGTTTCAGGTTTTCAGCATTTGGCCTATCTTTTCTCTGAACATGTGCTGAAGACCTTCAGTATGGAACTCCTTCCGTGGGTCCTTGGGGACCATATTACTGAAAGCACGAGGAAGCATATTCATTTGCAGGAGTCTGCCTATAACTCCCCTGTAGCTAAATGGGTACAGCCCTGCCACTCAGGAGGTGTTTCTGTGTCGCAGTGCCCTTTTTCACCAATATAACATGAATGACCCAAGTGCATTTGGCATCTCCATTCCACTCTTTCTCTGGGATCAGCAGCTGATTTGAGTGACTCAGAAACAGCTTCTTCAAAACAGAGTATTACCTAAACATTATCTGTTCACCCAAATGATACACAGCAACCAGATAAAAATGAGAAAAAGACTCCATCATTCCTTGCCTGTACTGTATCTTTCCCTTCAGATTTTGGGTAAAATACTCTGAGAGCAGCTACCTTGTTCCTTGATGTGTGGGAAGGAAGACAGCTTCTCTTCTGTCTTGTTCTCTTTGTTACTGCAGACTTTAATCCTATGCTTGGACCAGATGAAGAGAAGCCTAACAGAGTGAGTAGAGACAGACAAAAAGGCATGCCCACCATTATTGGCTCTACCATTGACCTCTTCCAGACTGCTGGTATTTTCATATCAACCTTATCTGTCACCATTTTGTTTTCTTTTTGAAAAATAGAAGTCTTCCTGCTCTGAGCTACAGAACAACAAAAAGCACATAAATTGGCAAGGGAGTTCCTTTATTTTTCGTACAGGTAATGAATCTGAAAGACAAAATCTGATCTCTTAAATAAAATGTCAGAGGGTATGAGTCCATGAGACATGGGGAGTTCACCAATGCTGAAAGGGCAGCTTTTTCTGCAAGTTTTGTCCTTCCTTCTCTACTGCTGGGTGCACATCCCCCTTCTACCTTGTGCTGGCTTCACCATTCACTGAGAGCAGGTATGAGTCACTGAACTAGTAGAAAAACCATCCATCAAAAAGTAAATAGTTTTCTGCAACATTAAGAAATTCGGTAAAGGGTCCAACAAGCATCTGTATCAGCACAGCCAGGAAGTTGGACTGTTCGAACTGAGGGAGAAAGGCAGGAAGGGTGAGATATTCTTTTAGAGGCAGAAAGCTCAGTGGTCGGCTGAGTCTGTAAGTAAAACTCAGAAGGAGGGAAGGAAGGGAAAAAGAATAGGTTTGAAGGCCACTTAGAAAAGCAACATCTCAAATCCTTCTTGGTCCACGGGATGGCATTGGAGCTATCCTGGCAAATATCTCTTGCTGCTCAGCTCATATACAGCTCTGATCCTATGGATCTTTAGCAGCTCCTGTCCAGCTTCAAAAAAGCTGCATTTGAGAAAAATTGGCTGAACATGCATTAAAAATGAGTTACTAGGAAAAAGGAAGCATTTCTTTCCCTCAGCAATATTCCTCAGTGTCAAGGAGCTACAGGCAGGGCTTAGCCTCTGGGACTACGTCTAAAGAGCTGCAGCAGAAAAGAGCTCTCGCTTTTATATGTAAGTGCCAGGATGCTGTTCCCCATCCCACCCAGGCACAGAAACGGCCCTAGAGATCCACATATTTTAACCTTCAGCCTTTATTACCATTAATTATATCTAGAAGTGAAGCAAGGATCGCCGAGAACACTGTGGCGGGAACAAAACACAATCATCCATCTGCCTAGCAACACAGGTTGCCATGAGTACTTCTCCCCGTGCTCCACAGCCAGCAGGGTCTCACCACTCAACACTGAGCCAAGTTCAAGGGCCCCATCCTGGTAAAGAAAGCCTGCTTCCTTGAATGAAGACCTTGGTTTCCATGTCCGAGACACCTGTGTTCCTCTGGAGCCTAGAAGGTGTCAGCCAGCAGCCTGATATTCAGGAATGAGGGACTTCTGGAGCAGCAAGACGTCTTCAGTGGAACTGCTCTTGCAAGAGACAAAAGCAATGATGTTGGCAACATGAATGCAAACTCCATTCTTCCCTTCTCCGTTTCTTTTGAAAAAGTTCTTTGCATGTGTTTCAATACCGTGCCAAAAATTCCCCATATAATCTACTATCAAATCACTGAATTTACGCACTTGGGAAGAAAAGAAGAAAAATCCATGAGTGGTACCGAATACATGGAAATACTCTTTAATGTCCCTAGCTCAGGAGATCCTTGAATCCCAAAGCATTTGTAGGAGGCTGAGAAAGTATTCAAGATACCCATTTCCCTGGTTCTCCACTGAGCTCCTGCTTTAGGCCTCACTAGGAGAAAGGATGCTCAGAGAGAGGGACCTTTGATATGATCCAGAAAGCTTGTTTTGGTGTTCTTAAAAATCAAAAGACTCTTTGGTTGTTGTTTAATATTTAAGGGAGGCCCTCTAATAATGTAGTTATCCAGAAGCTGTGTAAAAATAGATACATGAGAAAACCACAAAATCGTATGTTTCAGACTGACATTTGGACAATCACAATTGAATGGGAATATTGAATGCTGGAATTATGTTCATGTTACCAATATTGTGAATTGAGCCTTTAAATAAAGCTCTTATTTCATTGTTTGTTATAATGATAACATGCAATTTAAGGGTATAACGGCCATAGCGTGGGTAAATTGGCCCAAAGTACATTTTACAAAGGTATTGCTGCACTCACTATGTTAGTAATAACCAATATCAAAATGGACCTGGGTATAAGAAAACCCATCAATTTAAGCACTTAATATTTTTCCTGTTTTCTTCAGAATGCGAGTTTTCATCTATTAAAAGAAATTCTAGACCATCTGCTTGTGAAGATAATGTTTGGAGAATTTATGTAGCATTATTCTTTTAAATCTACAGTAGGACCGTAAGGGAGAAAATCGTATTCTATAACACATCCCATTAACTTAATGTGTTCAGGATTTCACTTTACAAGTCTGACCCCACTACCTGCTCATGTTACCTTGAGAATTTCAGTGGGAATAAGGTTAAAATCTGTGGGACTGATCTTAATTTGACTCACAATTTATTCATCTCCACTGACAGACATGGCACAGGATTAAGACTAGTGTTATAGCATAAGCATCACCTCAAAGCTCCTTCATGGCAGGGTTTTTTTATTCAGAGAGCTAATTGCATGGCTAGCTTGTTTTTCCAGGTTCGTGGTATTTTCTCATTACTTAAAAATAAGCTTTAACTTTGCAGAGATTAAATTAATTTCCATATGCAAATAATGTTAACTCTGATCTAACTACAGATACTATATAGAAAATATTTTGTAAACTTTCCTGTATAGACATACTGTTGTAAAATGAAAGTCACTTTGAAATAAAATACTTTGTCGCATAAGAGGGGGGAAAAAGGAACAGAATTAAGACACATCCAAGGACTATTATTTCCCTGCCTTTAGAATAAGAAAGAAATTGAACTCCTGTTTGATTCTCTCGTGAGGGATAGGGGACTTTGATGCACTGTGACCAGAAGATAGGTAACTGCATTAATGAAAATCTAATCTGTGCTCAGAGACTTTGCATGTTGGCTATGAATGTAAAATATTCATACCACAATAGACTGTTACACTGACAAAGGCTGAAGTTTGGCCAATTTTACCAGAAGAGTTGACATTTTGCTGTATTCTTCATTCTAGAGAGCAGGAAAAATAAGCCATCAAAACTGCTCCTCCACTTGTAAATTTTGCCGGTGTAACTATTTAGATATGTCATAAGTCTAGAAACAGGAAGCGTTTGCCTACTGAGCCATTTAGACACAGTAACTCAAGCTGGGAGAGGTAACAAACACTTTGGATCAGCCAAGAGTTTTCAGTGGCCCTGTGCCAGGAGGGCAAGCAGAGGCACCACCTGCTTTTGTATGGCCTCCTCGCCATGCCCCAGGGCACGGCCATGAAAGGATCCGGGTAGGAAAACCATTCAGCTAAAAAATACTCTCTTTGTTGTTGTTGTGGTTGCCAGGTTGTGAGCTGGGTTAGCTCAGCAGAAGGGACAGTGTAAGAACAGCTGACTGGGGCTGAGGAAACACAGACCTGCCACCAAACAGCAGCCTGACGCTTTCGGCACAATCCTCCATCAGTGGGTGGAAGGGGCTTTTGGTCCATCGCTGGCTTGCCTTCTCCCAACTCAGATGCCTGCCATCCTGAACTAGCTTCAGTCATGCTCTCTTCACAGGGAGGCCCACCGAGGAAGCAAAAGTGGGGCTTGAAACAAGAAGCATCATCATTTATAAGACTAGCTGACAGAGCTGGTGGGGAAAAAAAAAAAAAAAAAAAAAAGACAGACTGATTTTGGAAATAGAAGTTGCATCCTTCAGCAGAGTACAGCAGCCACCATTTTAAAACAAATTTATTATGTTAAATCATTTGGACTATTGGAGTGAAATGGCCAGTTGGTACCTGCAAGGTAGAGGTGAGTGTTTGCAAAGGAAGACATGATAAGGACATTAGCCTTGTGGGACAGAAGGACAAGCAGTTATCACATGCAGAGCCCTAAGGAGTGGGGAAAACTGCAACATGTTAAACTGATTCTAATAGATACTGTTGATAGATGCAGATAAAGGAGACTTAACAGAAAGAGGCACTTAAATATCCTGAGAAGGCCATTTCAATTGTCTTAGGGTTGGACATTCAGAGCTGTATCACTTCAGCGTTTATGAAGCTGTGCAATGAACCACACCGGGGAAACGACAAACAACCTGAAAAATAACCCAGGAAAAACAAATAGGCAACAAAGTACTAAGGCATTATTTCTCCACAAGATGAGTTCTCACTTGCTGAATAGCCACATAACTACTCACACAGCATAATGTAGGGAGCAACTGCTTAAGCCACAGTTGCTGATCAGTTGCTGATCAGACACACTGATCATGCACAAATCAGTGTGTAAGATTACTCCAATATGTAAAGATTTGCAGCATTAGGAAAGCTGTGATCAATTACCTGCTCACTTAAGGAAGTTGTGGCTAAGATTATGCAGGACAGTGAAAATTGATTACCTAATATATGCACGAGTTTTAAGCTGCTAACTGAACTTTACAAAATGGAAGTACGAGTTTAATAATCCATCTGAAACTGAGGATCAGTAAACCCTAGATAGATAACCTCTTCCCAGTTTTATGTCATTGGCACCATGATTTACCATCAGGAATTGAATAGCTATGTAAATAAACCTAAAAGTGGTATCACTTACAGTGTGAGATAGTTATTTTCTTATAATTGCTTATTGAAGTATATAATCAGAACACATCTTTTATCTGCTTTATATGTATTTTCATGATACAGCAGTATTTATTGGCATTTCTGTATACATCATCGCCACCTTGAGAGCTATAGTTACTGTCAGTTTAGATTAACTCAACCAAACCAAACACAGAGTCTAAGAGGGAGGGTGAAGACCAAACCTTGCTGCAGTGATTTGAGGCAATACTGTTGTCTCCTGGTGATCTTACCTCCCACTGCCAGCTGGCATCTCCCCCTCTGTAACAGAAGAATCAGATAGCAACGGGTATGGATGCCCCAGTATGTCTCCTTCCACTTCCTTTCGCCTCACCCAACAGCAGCATTCAACACAGCACAGCATATTTAATACTTTAAATTGATAAACAAAGCTGTGACCCAGGGAGTGATCACACATCCCATTTTGTCACTTCTCAAGGAGTGCAACTGCTGGGACAGTAAGATCTTAAACCACTGTAGCAAAACTAGACAGAATCTGCCAGTGAAATTATTAAGTGCTGTTTCTTTGTTACCAGACCTCAGCTGTGACCCTGGATAAGTCTTTTAACCCCCATTTTTTCAAACACTAACACATGTAAGTGATTTTCCATCTGTAGCTATCTACAGGATTAAGAACAAACCTCCAAAAGCTCAGAATGCCTTACCTGAAAAGTGATATTGTATCATTTATCTGTTGCATGTGGGCTAAGTGTTAGTGTTGTATATTTTAGGATATCTTTCAAATAGTATAGAATAGCTTTGAGATAGTATTTGTACCTCTCTCCCCATCCCCTTTGCAAGTAGTTTGTCTCTTAGGTATAGTGTGGAGCATTCAAGACACGTTGAAGATACATGATTGAAGACAGAACTAAAGTTTAGTATTAAAGAGATGAACTGAGGTTAATTTGTAGAAACAAGAAAACGTAGAATAAGAAAACACAGAGCTTGTAGCAAGAAGGGAGGCATGTGGGAAGAATACTGGAGCCAGGGCAGATGGCATACCCTTTTGAAACGGTTCTCCTTTTGTGCCCTGTGTGCCTCTGTAAACACCCAAAGATGCTCCTGGAAGAAGACATATCCTTTATGTCTTCCCTTGAGTGGCACCACCACTTCTCCTCTTCCCATAGTGAAACACTTGCACACTACAAGTCCAAATTTCACAGAGATGTAGACAGGACCATGATTGCCAGATCCCAGGATACTAAATGCGCCACTTTGTTGATCTCTAGCCATCACAAGGTCAAATAGCAAGGTGGTACCATAACATGTCCTCCCTTATGACCGATGGTCAAATACATTCAGCCTTGGTCTCACCGGCAAGCCTGCATGGCTACAGTAGTCTTTTCACTAAGCAGTTTACCTATGAAATCTTCCAAAATGGCTACCAGAAATCTGCCAGGATGCTCACGAACTGATCTGGTAGCCATGGAGATACACAATTCTTCTCATCTAAAATTTCAGAAGTCTGAGAATCGCTTGTTCTCCTAAACAATTCCAGCAGCCAAAATTTTCAGCGTATTTTCAGAAGTCCAGTTTCTGGAGTGACTGAAGGTCTCCTCAGTAAATATGACACAGTCCCAGAAAGGACTGAAAGAGGTTTCCTGTCTTTGTGGGATTACTTTGATTCAATAGTAGAAGGAAGAAGCTGATTTTTAGAGCTCTGTTTTTACTACTTTCCAACCTATATTCATTGCCATAAAATATGAATGCATAAAGTTATCAGCCTAGAGCTATTGGCTTCCCTATAGATTTGAGAAATGAGAAACACAGAGGAGAATCTCTGATTTGACATCTGAAAGAAGTAAATACCCATCTCTTTCTCAGTAAGGACAATCTTCAGTAATATCAGAGTTACAAAGAGGGAGAAAAAAACAGCTCCATAAATTCACAAATTGTTCAAAGCTGTAGGCCTGTTTTCTGGATCTGCATATGGTGTGGTTGGTTATGAAGGAGCCAGTGCCATTAGCAGCAACCCAATGGTTGATGTTGGGAAGATGTCTTCTGCTTTTAAGAGAGCCATCACCAAATTCTTTCGTCCATCTTCCCAACATCCTTCAATAGCCTGGTGGATTGCAGCCAATAAGAACTGATTTTATATTAAGCATAAGGTTTCACAGACAAACCTAGCTTGTAAGAGCTCTTTTTTGTCAACTTTGTGATCACAAATAGTTGCGTGGAATTAATCACTTACTTACACTGTCACTTGGAAATCAAGAATAAAAGTGCTAATATCTGGAAGCTGGAGAGAGAGAGCATATGTGTTATGTACTGAGAAAGACAGATAATATGCACTGGGAAGAGAAAAGATCTATGAGGTATTAGTGTTAGAAGAACTAGAATGAAACCTAAATGAGAGGATTTCAAAACAGAACAAAAATAAAGTACAGAAATAAGAAAACACAGTCAAATACTTGGAACAAGCATCAGAAAACAAAAGGATGAAAGAAAACCTGGATATAGATAATCAGATAGAAAAGTTGTATATGTCAGAATGATATATAAAGGATCTTTAAGTTTTGAAAAAAAAATGAAAAGAGAGGAGGATCTAGTGATCCAAAATATCAGCATATCTAAATGGCTAATGGAAAAATCCCAGTCTCATACTCAATCCCAATCATGAGGCATATATGTATGCTTAGCTTTACCTCACACAAGTAACACCAGTGAGTTAAGCAGTAAGCTCCACCAATGTAAATCACACTTCTCCCTCTCTTACACCCCCAGTTTCAGCAGACGCAGGCACAGTAAAGACTGGAAAAAAAGAAGACAAAAATCAAATGCAGTTTCCAATTCAGATAAAACATCAGACTGTTAAAAGCACTGAAAGAAAATACTTGTCCTTTACCCTTACAAATGTGGTTCCAAATATACCTAAAGGGCAGAAAGGAGAAAATTAACATACTGTTACCCAATTTTAAAAGCTTTTATTTTAAAATATAGGCTCTTAGGATTTTAAGAGACCTTGGTGCTCTGCAACAAGCAACTTTATTGCTAATTAAAATACTGTGTTTCATAAAATTCCCTTTCTTAATTCTAAGGAGTTTTCTCATTTTTGTTATTCTCTAGAATTAACGGAATCTCTGAAGTGATTCCAGGAGAAGCAGTAATAAATTAGTTTAATAAACTCAACCAAAGAAGCAAAGTAAACTTTAGATTTCAACAAAACTGCTTAAAATCTAGAACAGACTCTGGAAGAGCAGTGTTTACCACTGGTATTTATTCAATATGTTTTTAAACTTCACTTTATTCAAACCCATTCTGGCTATCGCCCAAGAAAGCACCCTGTAGCACCCCTGCATGAGGCTGCTGACAGCCCACCCCTGTTCAGGCAGGCAGGCAGCCAGGCAGGCATGCTCCTCGCTGCTCCACCAGTCCTTCTGCTTCAGCCGCCCAGGGTGGGCTGCTCCATCATTTGCCCTTCACACTTTTTTGTCCTGCCCTCTGTTTGCAAGCCACAGCCTCCCTGTAAGCCCATAGCACTCGTCCCAACCAAATTCTTCCCTTTCTTGCATCAGGTGGCAGACTTTTTCCAACCTTGGCTCCGAGGTGTCTTTGGCCTCCAGGTGCTTGTTACCTGGCAGAGCAGGCCCAAGGCGCTGCCAACTGTGGGTGATGAGCACATACCAGCCCTTGACTCCCGAAGGGTTTCGGCTAGCTCTCTTGCAAAGGGAAGCACTCTGGCCCCAGCTCCACAAGTCCAAGTTTCCAATGCGGTCCCCATCACACCCGTAACAGTTTGCATGGGGGTGGAGGAGGAGGAAGACATGAGAAAAGGAGGAGTCTTTTGACCCTTACACAAGCTTCCCTGCTGAGTATCCAAATTGGCTTCTGTGGATATGTTACCTGGTCACAGCAATGAAAGTGAAAAGTGCCTCAGCACCCATGTCCATTCACTTCCTTCCCAGGCTGTCAGTTGGGGGTTATCTGGGGCAGCCTTCTCCAAAGCAGCCCTTGTTCACTTGGAAGCAGATGGAAATCTTCAACTCATTTCATGTGGGCTGCCACACGCTGCGATCTACTGCCAGGGCGAGTCAGGTTCAAGCCAGACATTTCAATGTTCCAGCAAAGTGAAGTTCTGCATCATTATGGTGAAGTATTTTAAGTATATGAATGTATTTGAAATACATACAAATGAGGGAGAGAATATAGGGAAAGCTGTAAACCAGTAAGGGAGAAGTACAAAGGAACAAAGGAAAATATTACCGGAAATATTTCCCCGTAATAAGGGTGCTTCAAATAAATGGTGGACCTAAAGCTTTCTTCTGATTTCTTGTTGGTTGCTAAAGCATGGCATTAGGTACAAACTCTCATATCTCTCAAACTTGGACAGGGATTGCTAGAGTGAGTTACTATGGAGTTAAAAACAGCTGTTGGCTTTTGTGATGAGTCCAGCTTCAGAGAAGAAATAGGAGATAGAGGAAAAAAGTTGGGTTTAAGCATTCATTTAAAGATTTACCATCTGAATGCTCTGCATTCATTTTCTTGAAAGCTGATCAGTTATAACATTATTTTCTGTGTATGCATTTCATTTAAAGCTGATCAGTTATAACTTTTTCTCACGCAATGGCTTCTTTTTCAAGTGTTTTGGGTTTTCTTTACTTTTAATTGCATTTTGTCTGTCATTATATTAGAATTTCCTAGTGCTGTCCATAACTATTCCCATGTGGAATATATTGGCAATAAACACCCTCCCCAACTTTCTAGATATTGCAGACAGTCTGATTCTTCTCTGTTTTGAAGGTGTGAGAGCTATTCTTGGAGTGCATGTGTCTTTTTTTCATTCCTTTAACAATAATTTTGGTTTTAAGTTCTTGACAAGCATGCTATTGTCATTTAGAAACCAGCTTTTATTTTATTTCAGAAACACTGTCCTGTATATGATAATAGGATTGTTAAAACAGTTCCATGTTATGACTGCCATGCTGGGCTCACCTTCTTACTTAATTTTTGCTGTTGGACATCTCTTTCTTTGCTGGTAAGTGGAATGGGAGGGAGCAGGAGAAACATGTGCAGATGCCTCATCTCATAGAGGAACTGCCAGGCAGTTTTGTTTTCTTTTGTATGAAAAAGAACTCATAAAATCCAGAATCTCATTTAGGCCCTGACCCTGTAATGAACTCATCAGAGTCACAGGGAGTCCTGGGACATAGATAGAGAGCCTTGGATTGCCAATACTGATAATTCTGGGTGCTGCACAAAACATATTGGCCTGATGTTACTTAAAAGGATGGTTTGCTTTATATTTGCTATCAGGAAACTTTATTTGGATAGTTTAGGAGTTTGTTAATTCCTGGATTAGCTCCTTTACAGCAGAAAGCCCCTAGAACACTTATAACCCTCTCCCCCCCTCCCCAGTTTTGCTGGCACTGTTCCTTTAAAGCAGCGGGACCTGATGGGATACCTGGCTGGGGTTTATAATAATTGCTGGAAGGGCTGTCTGCCTTCTGGCAAGAGTGTGCTCCTGGGAGTATCCTTAGACTATGGATGTGGAACAGCAAGGTTAGGTGACAGTGCTTTTCTTCTGATACTTATTGTCCAGTAATTGCTCTCAGAGAGTTTGTAGGGGGCTTGCTGAGGGTTTGGATGCTTTCCTAGGAAATTACTTGTAGCCACTTGCTAGCAGTTACTTTATTGTGTTGCCAGAAGAGTTTCTGTTGCTGCTAAGTCTGTCATATGAAATGATGCTGGTTTTCCTCATCCTGAAAATAAAGAAAGGCTGAGCAGATTTGCTCCAGCAGAGTGGGTTAAAGAGCAGTCTATGACAAAATGGCTCTCTTTCCAGGGAGCATTCTACAGTGAGGTAAACTTAATTGGATAAAATGTGGTTTCCTTAAAAAACAAACAAATGAAAAACCCCAATGAAACCAAACCCCCCCTTCCCTCCCCCCCCCCCCCAAAAAAACCTCTGACCTTGTTTCTTTATCCTGCTTTTCTATATTTCTTGATTTATGGTGTACGTTCTTAAAGTTGTCACTAAGGCTTAAGCTTTTGTTTGCTAGTGCGTAGTTAGGTTTTGAGTAGCTTTCTGAGCCCGTGCATGTGTAATGGGAGGCAAGAGAGAGGGCAGAAAGGAAAAGGCTGTTCCCTTCTCTCACTGACTGTGCTGAGGAGTTTTTCCTCTTTTGTGCTGACATATTCTGTGGCCTAACAGAAAAGTCGCTTTGGGATGTGGCTTCCAAAGGTAAGAGTGAAGAGATCTGAGATCCAGACTGTGAGGAAAGGCATTTTTGCACTTTTCCAGTTGCTTTCTGATGCTTTGGTGTCTCCTGGAGCTACCTTACCAGACATCAAGATTTTGTAGCAACAGCCTTGTAGGTCTGCCAGAGCAGTGCCTAGACAAAGTGACCTGGCATCCAGCAATTCTTTTTTTTTCTTTTTTTTCTTTTTTTTTTTTCTTTTTAATGCACTGGATGTATTTCCTATGTAGGAACTAGTGCTGGAGAGATGTTTGAGGTACTGCCTCTGTCTGCATGTACTTGTCTTGAGGCTGTAGAACTTAAAAACAAATAAGCCAACAGCTTCAGGAAGGAAAAAATAAGCATCCTATTGCTGGGATATGTACATTAGTGAATGTTCTGGGCTTCAGCTGTGTGGCGTACCCTCATTACAAAAATGGCCATCTTGAAAGCATGCTAACATGGATTACTGAATATTCAAAAATACTTTGTTTACTCAGCTTTGCCCATCACATATTTAAGGTATTTGGTTGGACCATGGTAGTACTTCTTGTACACCAGTGCTCTGGTGCCACAGAAAGTGTGTGGCTGCTTCCCTTTTTTTAACAAAAACATCACAGGAGGGGACAAAGAAAGGTGTATTGAAGAGGTTTAAAGAGTAAAATGATGACAGGAGTGCCCTGTATGTGCTGTAGAGGGTGCAGAGCATCCGAGGAGGAGCGTAGGACAAACCAAGAAGGTGGTCACCTGGCCATTCAGTGCCTGTGTGAGTGTTGTTTGGGTTTCTTGGGGGGTTTTGTTTGGGTTTCAGGGTTGTTGTTTTTTAAAGTCAGGTTGAACTGAAAAGTTTCATTAGCCAAGAGCTGGTCTGTTGGCTGCCAATTGTGAACTGTCCTGCCACACACACTTCTTGCATCTGTCTTCAAGATCAGGTGGTTTTAGTTACATATATTGACCATATGTTTCTTCTGGTATATTAGCAGGAAGGTACACTGGAGCTGACACTCAAATTTAAAACCTACTTATGATTGTCTTAATAGTCCCTGACTGCTATTCAGGGAGGTTTAGTCCATCTAATTTTTCTGAGTTCACAGCCACACTCTAGTAAATGTATATATGTGGCAGGTTACAAGAAAAATCTCAAGAAACTGTAGGTGCCTGATTTCCTGAATCGAGTATCTTCTTATAAATTAGTTCATATCTAACACTTGATAAGTGTGTGGTCGTTAAACTTCTGAATGGCTCTGAACAAAGCCAAAATGAATCCTGGTTTTTAATGTTGGAGGATGTAGCCTTTTTTCCAAGGCAAGGCTTAGAAGCAGTGTGAGTCTTTGAATGCTCTGAATTGAGACACTGTTTCTCAAACTCCTGGGTTTGTTTTTTTGGCTTTTTTAAGCAAGAAAAGCTACTTCTTGAAAATGGGGAAAGGGGGGATTCTTGTCTCAATGGGGTCAGTGACAAAAGTGGTGACAGATATGGGTTGTGGCTGATTTGTGATGTCCCGGTGTAGCTTTGCAGCCCCTCCTTCTGCTGGGTGGGATTGCTGAAGCCCTTCATCTTCACCTAGCATGAGAAAAGCAAAATGGCATTGGGTTCTTAAAAAGGACTTCTGTCCTGACAACCCACTTGGAGGCCCAAAGGGTACCGTGGCAGAAAGGGGAATGCTATGCAGAAGTGTAATAAGAGAAAGATGCTACTGAGAAGAACTCGGTAACCAAACCCCTGCCAGAAACCTGAATTTCAGTCCCTTGAACGCCTTTAGCTCTTCTTGTAATCAGGCACTAATCATCCTTAGGTCCAAAAGTATCCTTAGGACCTAACTGATCTAGTTCCTGAGCAAATAATAGGCCTTATTATGGGAAATGACCACCTCATTTCTGAGATGAATTGGACCTCATTTGGTGTCAAAGTATCATGGAGAGATTATAGATAGTACAAGGCCAGGTCAGTCTAGTTCAGCATCCTGACTCTGACAGTAAGCAGCAGTGAATGCTGGAGAAAGAAAGGAGCATATGGCAGGTGTAGTGGTATTTCTCCAAACTCCCAACCTCCTGGCAGAGTCTCTACTGATAAAGCCTATCTACAGAGAAACATAAATAGGGGGTTCTTTGGGCTAAGGAATGATCAGAACTGACCCTTTGTCATGCAACCTCACTTGTGACAAATTAGCACTTTAAAAATGTCTGAAATTTTCTGACTGGCTCTAATAATGATTCATGAGGAGAGATGAAAAGGGGGGGAGAGAAAAGACTTGCTCCACATGTTCCCTGCTATCATAAAAGGCAGCAGAGTATTTCAAGAATGATATTCTCTTTTAAAGTAATGGTGTGTTGAACGCAGAACTCTGAAGGCAATATTAATTGAGGGTAGATGGGTTAAGGACATAGAGAAGAGACCAGGAGCATATTGTGATGGTCAGATGTAGGGTAAAGCATGAGAAGAACAGCCAGAAGAGGACAGACAAGGCTGTGAGAGAGCAGAACTAGGAAAAGATAACTGGATGGTCCTGCAACACTGAAGGTGTACAGAGAGGGTCAAAGAAGGTTCAAAGCCCAGGTGAGATGGGAACCCTGAGACTATCTAGTCCCTTCCTGAAAGCCTGCTCTTCCTTTTGTCACTCCTTTGTCACTGCTCCTGGCAAACAGGAGGAAGAGAGGCATTTGGAAGGACTAAGGGTGAATAATCGAAAGAACATTAGGGGTGAGGAGAGCAACTAATTGAAGTCTAAGGGAGCACAAACAAAAGTGAGGGAAACCAGAGTAACTGATCTGTTGAAGGGCCAAGTCCCAGAGGGAGGATACCAAATTACTTTTGAGAGGGGAGACTGGTGTGGAAAGAAAAACATTCTCTTAAGTTAAAGTCACAAAGGAGGAAAATGTTATGGATAAATAAAGTGCATAGAATTGCATCTGTTATGTATGGGTAGATGTCACTTTCAATTTAAATGGAAAGGAAGTTTTTTAATATATTTTGAGACCAAAGAAAGGACAATTTTAATAGAAGACTACTTGTGGTTATCAGCAATGATCTTTTGTTTTTCATATGGCCATCATTATCATAGGAGTAGCAGCTTTGCAAATTAAAGCTAAAGTGCTTTCCTCTAGCACTTTCTTGTTTCAGAAGTTTGCATTGCCAAACACTCATTTTTATGATATGGCTGGTACCTATCTGCTTCATCTAGGAAAGGCTGAGTTGAAGGATCTACTATTTGAATTAAGAGAGGGTACAGCAATGAGGAGAGCATATTCCCTTATTTTTCCCCTTCAAAGTATGAATAGTGAAGAAGCAAACTTCTGACACAGGACTCAAAGAGGACAGGGGAGCTATCTTCAAAGACTTTTCCCCAGAGGCAAATGTGTAAGGAATATATATTTAACTTAAACAACAAAAAACTTAATTTGTGGGGTTTTTTACATGGAGAGGCTGTCATTAAGGTTACATGTTTATATCAGTTATCTGTGTATTTTATGCGCTTAGCTTTATAAGAAATGCTGTTCTTACCACAATTAAATCACCTGGCATCTGAAAATAACTGGGATTTCTCCCTTTATAATAATGGGTAACAGAATACTGTAGTTCAAAAGCACAGTCCTACTACACTTGCAAATATTTGTTTGGTAGTGTAACTGAGTGGTTAGATAGTACCCTTACTACTATGGTATGAATTAATCTCCTTTTAAAAATAAAAAAAAGCTCAGCCTTCTAAGTGGTTTAATAGAGAAAGCCTTAGCAACTTTAAAAAAAAAAATCTCATGTTGATTGTGTTAAATTTCTGGGGCTAGGAGAGCGGTTTTGATTCTTACTTTATGTACTTGTACCTTTATATACAGGCTTGAATGCTTTAGGGTAAGTAAGTAATCTCTTGGTGTGCCTCAAAGCTGTTAGCTGTTTTGTTTCTCCATGGTAACAGGAGTATATAGCAGTATGAGCATGTTACTGAAGTAGGCAGACATGACATTGTTTAGGAATGGGATTACATGTGAGGACTGCAGCTCTAGGGTGATTCTGAATGAGGGCATTTTCTAACACAGAGGTGCTGTGTTAGAATGTGTGCAGACATGCTAATTTAAGGTAAGGCTTAGGGATCCAAAACTACCCTAAAAGAATCTATCAATCTATAAAGTTTGCAGTGGAGAGGGATTACCAGATGATTGGGCTGATGAAGCTCTTCCAGAAACATGGGTCAACATGTGATGAGACCTGTGCCAGATCAGGGTCTGAACGTAGGGCTCTGAGGTTCAGATATAAAGATTTAATGATGTTATCTTCCCTTTAAAATTTTTACATTCAAAATTCAAAAAAACATGGAGGTTGGAGAGGCAGATGACATTAAATCAATGCAGAGTTGTCTGTAAGCTTCACTAAGTCATCCTGCAATATTAACTAGGTGAACCCTATTTACTTTTGTTCCCACCTTGGCAGAACAGTATGTATCAAGAGTACCTCAGCAGACTAGCAAAGATAGCTCTTTCATGAAGAAATGGACAGAGATAACAATTTATATTGGTGCAGCTTGATCATGTACTGACTTACCTCTCCCTAGCACTGATGCACTCTTATTCTTTTACTCCCCTATTGAGATGACTCTGGCCTACTAGACTGAGATAAAAATCTACTAACTTCCATTTATAGTAAGGGAAAGGTTCTGGCAACCTTTTTCTCATCTGTATGTAATTGCATGAAGGAGCTCTCCCTGTCTCCGTTCCAACAAGCTGTTGTGTAGCAATGGGTTGAGCTAACCTTGCCGACAGTCATGGTTCCTCCATGGATCCTCCAAATGGATCCAGCTTGACTGAGGACAGAGCAGTGTGTGTAGCTGTGCTTAAGATCGCTCCTTCCTTGTGCGGTTAAAACACAGCGACTTCCTCATGTCTCCTACCTTCCTCTCCGTGCAGGTAAACCTAATCTGTTCTGGTTCAGGCGGCCACTCCACCTATACCAACACAAGGCAGCTACTTGCCAAACACACGTTCCCTTCAGCAGGACTTTGTATTGGTCATCTAGTTGTTTGACTTGCCTTTTTTTTTTTTTCTGCCAGTGCAAATTAGTTTTTTTATCAAGGCTCCCTAAGGAAGCAGACTTGTACATCAGTGCTGCCTTTCTGTTCATGTAAAGCCCTCTCTGCTGTTTGTTTTCAAGTAACTTTTGACCAAATTGGAAAAATTCAACCACTGTACAACTCTCTGGCTGAGAGCCCCAAATTAATGCTGGGGGGGGGACTGAGCAGTTTCGGGTAGTTGATCGGCTCTGTGCTGAGCTACAGACTTAGTGCTTCTTGTCCAGTGGAGTTAGTTCACTTGAAAAGCCTTTGTTAGCCTCAGCCTGGTCTAGTTAAAGATCAGGTCTGTGCTGCAGCCGGTGAAGAAATGGCTCTATAAAACAGCTCTATTTTCATCCTTATGTAACCGTGTTAACAAGGCTATATCAGGGTAACTATTTTGAGTTAGCACTGTTCGTTTTCAAACCCTTTCCGCAATAAACTGTGCGGACCAGGCCCGAGACGGGTGCCCGGGAGCGAGGGGAGGGAAGGAGCTGCCCTGCCTGCGAGGCTGTGGCCTGAAAGCAGGGCCGGGGCGGGGGGGGGGAGGCTGTTTAGTGGGGCTGGGACCTTATTCGGGTTTAATCCACGCCAGAAGGTCGGACGGAGGCCTGCTCGGGTAACACGGTGACTGATTTCCAGTCCCGAGTGGATTATTTTGCCGAAGATGGTGCATCGGAGAGCGGACAGGAGCGGCGCGTGCGGCCGCGCTTCCTGCTGCCGCCTGCCCAACATGGCGCAGGTACAGCTGTTAGCGCGGAGCGGGGCGTTCCGGCAGGGAGGGCTGCCCTTTCCCTCACACTCCGCTCTGCGGCCCGGCGGAGCGGCCGCGGCGGCCCGCGGCACCCCACGCGTGAGAGCGGCGGGGTCGGCGCGGAGCCGACTGCGCTCATGCGGGTATTTACGGTACGGGTGCGCGCGGGCGGCCGTTACGGTAGCGGGGTGGGGAGGAGGGACTACGTGCGCGGGGGCGGGGCGGGTAGTGCTGCGTGCTCGGCCCCGCGAGGCGCGTCTCCCTCGCGAGCTCGGTGAAAGGATTTGGCGCCAGGCGGGTCCGCTCTGCAGCTGCCGCAGCCGCACGAACCAGCCGCGCCACCCACCCACCGCCTCCCGCCGGGGCCTCGACCCAGAGCCGCCGCCGTCCGCTCCAGCCCAGAGTCGCCCGCGCGCCGCCCAGGGATCGAGCCGCCGCCGCCGCCATGAGCTGCTCGCCCGTGAACGTGAAGAAGCTGAAGGTGTCGGAGCTGAAGGAGGAGCTGAAAAAGCGGCGCCTCTCCGACAAGGGCCTCAAGGCCGAGCTCATGGAGCGGCTCCAGGCCGCGCTAGACCAGGAGGAGGCCGGCGGGGGAGGCCCCGCCAGCAGCGCAGTTGAGCCTGGCAACGGCAGCATGGAGGGGGAGGCAGCCGAGAGCGGCGGGGGCGCCTCGCAGCTCCACCAAGGAGGAGGCCCCGACCAGGCCGCGGCCTCCACCGCGGAGGACGACGACGAGGAAGGGCTGGAGGCCGCCGATGGCGACGCCATGGAGCTGGGCGAGGAGAACGGCGAGCGGGCGGGGGCCGGGGGCGGCCCCATGGAAGAGGAGGCGGGCGGCGAGGAAGAGGAGGAGGAGGAGGAGGAGGATGAGAACGGAGACGACCAGGGTTTCCAAGAAGGGGAGGATGAGCTTGCCGACGAGGAGGAGGCCGCGGCCGGGGACGCCAACGGGCACGGGGAGCAGCAGCCGCCGCAGCCCCAGCAGCAGCAGCAGCAGCCCCCGCCGCTCCTCCAGCCGCGCGGCGCCGCCAAAGAAGCCCCCGGCAAAAGCGCTGGCGGCGCCTCGGGGCCCCCGGCGGCGGCCCCCTCCGGCCCGGCGGGCCCCGCCAAGCAGCAGCAGCAGAAGAAAGCGGAAGGTGGCGGTGGCGGCGGCCGCCCCGGGGCTCAGGCCACCGGGGGTGAGTGTGCGCGGCGGGAAGGCGCGGGGGGAGGGGGGAAGGCCGTTAATCTCTCCCGCCCCGGGAAGCCCCGTCGCGGGGGGGGGAGGACGGGGCGGGGGGGGACGGGGACGGGACGACAACGGCCAGGAGGGCGGTTTCCGGGGAGTTCGCGGCCGGCGCGAGAGCAGGCGCGACGGCGGCGCCTCTGCCGCGGGGGGGGGGGGGGGTTTCCATCGCCCCCCGCGCGGCACCGCGTGCTCCCGTCCAGGCGCTGGGCCGGGCCCCGCGGCGGGGGGCGGGGGTCCCGTGAGGGGCCGTTGCGCGGGGCCGGCGGAGTAGGAGGGGCCGTTGCGCACGGTGGGGGGGGGGGTGGGAGGGGGGAGGAGGCGCGGGGAAGGGGCCGCCGGGCCGCGGAGGGGGGAGGGGTGGCAGCGGAGGGGCCGCTGGGGCGCGCTGTATTGTGCTGAGGAGCGCTCGGCGGCGTGACGTCACTTCCGGCCTGGGCGCTGCACGGGATGGCGTTGGGAAGGCCTGGTACAATGGAGGCGGGAGGAGGTGGAATCCCTTCCCTGCAGGCAGCCGGGCGGCCCCACGCGGGGCTCCCGCCCGGGCCGCCGCGCACGGCCTGCCGAGAGGAGGCGCAGTCGTGCGGATCGGATCGCTCGGTGTCCTTGCGAGCGGCCGGGAATGTCCCGCTTGCGGGGCGGGGGGGGTGGTGTCTGGCGTCACGGGAGGGTTTTTTTGTCCCTTTTTTTTTTTTTCCCCCCTCCTTTCTTCTGCACCGCTTGGGAGCGGTCTGACTTTTCTGCGGGGATCTTAACGCTTAAGGACTGTACCCGCTGCTGCATGGTATACTGGCCGCCTTCTGCCGCGGATCAGAGATGATTTAGCAGACAAGTTTTGAGTCTTCCGAGAAAATTCGAGATACGGGGTTTTATCTTGGTACAAAGCAAAATTCTTTAGCCTACCGTTGCTTTTCTCTTGCTGTAGATTCTTACAGTTTCCAAAGTTGGAAGCATTGTGTGGGAGTTTATTCCCAATTCAAGAGTTACTTTGTGAAGTTAAAATAAATCAATTCTATTACAGGAGATGCTAAAACGGAACAAAAACCTGGTGAGAAGAAGAGGGGAGTGAAGAGACCACGTGAAGACCATGGCCGTGGATATTTTGAATACATTGAAGAAAATAAGTACAGCAGGTAAATAAACTTTTGGTGCTGGGCAGTATTTTGTGAATGAAGAGAAGGTACGTAAATGCTTATTTTAACACTGTGAAAATACGTGTAGCTTTAATCTTTTTTGGTTTTGTCTTGTTCAGGGCCAAGTCCCCTCAACCACCAGTTGAAGAAGAAGATGAACATTTTGATGACACAGTGGTTTGTCTTGATACTTGTGAGTAACCATGCTTTCCTTTACTCTGGAAAGGTGTGATGTTATGCTTTTAATCTTAAAACCACACTTTCTGAAATGTGGGGCAAATACATTTGTTGATTTTCATTATCAACTAACTTTAAAAAAAAAAAAAAATAGAAATGGTGTTTCTATCCATTTTCAGTATACAAAAGAACAGAAGGATATGTGGGTCTTTATATCAGCAGTAATAAGCTTTGTTTTCCCATGAAATCTGTGATACTATACAGTTTTCTGAAGAAATCTTAACCAAAACACTAATCTAAACTAAGCTGATCAAGTTTAGAGTGAGCATAGAACACCCTAGAAACAGCTTGAGAAACTAATTATATAGCACATGAGCTTTTCACTTCAGAAAGTTCTAAGAATCAATAGTTACAGTTGTACAATTTGTGACATGAGCTTCCTGTGTAACTTGCTGAGGCCCTATTTATGTACCAACCAGTGGAGTAGTGTTTTGTGTTTTCTGGTAAATGTAACAGAAAAATTAGGTAAGGCCTCCTGAAAAACGACCCATTCATGCAATCTGGGAGTTTGCAGGGCAGGGGGGTGATTTGTGCAAATAAGATGACAGAATTGGTCAACAGGGCGTAGAAATTGACAAGTACCTACAAACAGGGTGAAGTTTTTTGAGGCATTTATAAACATTACTATTGTTGTGATGTACCATGAATGGGGCAGACTTTACATTTGTATTCTTGAGGGTAGGTATAAGGACTTAGTGCAGTATTAAAAAGCTTGAATAAGTGATGCTTGAACTTGTTGGATTCCTAAGGTGCCATGGAAGGAAAGATTAAATTTTGGCATTATCTGGTATATTTGCTCGTAGTTCCAGGTGTTTTCTTCTTGAGAAATGTTTTGAAATGGAAGGAGGTATTAGTTTACAGCCATGTCAATGGCTGGATATACCATCCTTGACATTTTGGTAACTAAATCTCAAGTTTTTAGCTGCTAACCTGGTGAGTAGCCACCTTTGTGGGAGCTTCTGATTTTCCCAATTACTGAGTAGTAGCTGCTTTTCATTGTTAGTATTTCTAGTAGAAAGTTTCATTACTGGACAAACTTTGTGATTTAGTTTAAAGTGTTGGTAGACTGCATGGAGATCAGAATCAAACAGAGCTTTAAGACTGAATTGTGTAACAACTTGGCGCTCTTTTCTGGACCGTAATGATCCAGACTTGTAAGAGGTTTAGCACTCTTTAAGGGCTTTTTATTACCTGTGTCTTACAAGGAAACTGTAACTTCAAATTCTGTTCTCATTTGTTGTGCTAAAAGTAACCTGCACAGGTGGGTTTCTTCTGTATGATTTTATCTGGTTTTCATGCAACAAATAAAAGTTAGAAGTACTAATGAGAAGATGCTTGGATTACAGATAGAGTAGTTACAACTGGGGATGGCTGTATGCAAACAAAACAAGTTCTTGTGCATGAGAGTTCCCAGTAATACAGGGAAGACTACATTTCAGAGTCCTAGAGCAGTGTGCAGATTTTATATCAGGGCAGTACAACTCACTGCTTGCTAATTTTGCTCCTTTCTGGTAACTATTAAATAGGTTTGGAGTTTCTTCTATGGATTCCTTGCTCTGGGGAATTCAAGTGCTATATCCTGCACCTCATGTTACCATTATGCAGTCTTTTTGAAACCTACTAGAAGATTAATTTGAAACTTCATGGTGCTGCAGCTCTGAAGATGTCCATAAAACAAAGGTTCCACTTAAGTTCTTAGATAGGTGAATTCATAGGGTAGATTGTGATGAGAACCTACTTTACCTAAGTAACACGTTCTGTGTGCTTAACCTATCTGATTTTGACTTAACTGACTTAATTTTAATTGGCTTAATCTAATTGGACTTGCTAAATGACTATATTAACCAAAGACAGTACTACTTTCAGTACTTAAACAAAAATACTTGTGTTCCTGTTTGCTTCTCAGTTGCCCTTAGGTTTGGGCATGAAGGGTAAGACAACTTAAAAAAAAAAGATACCTAGCAAATAATGCAAAGAGTATAACGCAGATTCCTTTGCTCTATATTGATGGAAATATCTCGGGTAACCATCAAAAAAAGTTCAGATAAATGAGATTAAATTCAGGTTTTTAAGCAGATGGAAAAAATAGAGGAATTTGATGACAGAAGTGAAGATGGCGCCTTGAAAACTATTATTGTTAGCTAGCTTTTCCTAAGAGTTTTGACTGAGTTTCAGCCTGCAGCTCTATCTAGGCACATGTTCAGTTGCTTTCCTGAAAGATGCTGAGCACTTGCTGGCAGTTTGTCTTGAAAATCACCTTTGATAACTGAAATCACCTTTAATGCATAAAATTGGACACTACAGTTTAGTTTGTAATAAGAGTAAACAGAATGATTTTTATGTTAACAGATAACTGTGACCTGCATTTTAAGATCTCAAGAGACCGGTTTAGTGCTTCTTCTCTGACCATGGAAAGCTTTGCTTTCCTTTGGGCTGGAGGGAGAGCCTCCTATGGAGTTTCTAAAGGCAAAGTCTGCTTTGAGATGAAGGTGAGTTAAACTTACGTTTTATGGAAGATGATTTTGCATGCTTAAATGTAATACTCTTTAAACTTGTGAGGTTTTTTGTACTTAGTTGAAACTAATTCAGGTTAACAGAACTTCCAGAAGGCCTTCTCTTATGAGCCTGTGAAATGATTCTTGATTAAAAAAAAAATGGCTCAATTTGCAAAACTGCTTCCTCTTTTATAAGAACTTCTATTTAACATCACACACACACACAAAAAAAAAAAACCAAAACAGCTTGCATTTGCCCTGACTGTGTAACTTCTGGTATGTGTAACTTCTGGTCTCAGCTTTGAACCAAGATTTTTATTTGGCACCTCCTACATCAACACTTGAAGAATTTTGATACTCGCTAGTCAGAAGTTTGCTGGTACTTCTTGACGATTACAGAAAACTTGGCTTCTTTTTTAAAAAGGCTTATAAGTTATCCCAGCAGTCCTTTTACTTAGTCTTTGAGTTTGACCTGCTCTAAGCAGGGATTTGGGCTAGATGGCCTCCAAAGGTCCCTTCCAACCTGAGTAATTCTGACTTGTGTATGCAATGCATGTGAGTATTTAGCAGGTACTTGAATTCTGAGAGGAAGAGTTCTCCTAAAAGGGTAAGAATGGCAAAGGGCAATCAGCCATGTAATAAACAGATTTTTTCCAACTTCTTGATGAAAGAAAAACAGGAGGCACAAAGCTTGGTTTCTGTTTGTGGTTTGGGTTTTTGTTTTGTTTTTTTTTAACTCAGCAATGTTAAAGGCTTCTTTGCATATGATGTGCCTGTGTATATAAATGCTTACTCTGTTCTCTTTCTCTAGTACTTTCAAATCTAACCACTACCATGAGGAGTGGGTAGTGATCCCATTCTCTTGCATTGGGTGATTTCTGTGTCTGTTGGTACCTATAACTTTGGAAGGCCAGTGAAGTGAAATTGATGTCAGTATTTATTGTCCTGTTCACTTTCAAATCAGTTTCACCTCGGTCACCTGACTCGAATAGTTATGGAAACTGGTAGGATACTGATGAGTTTTTCACTTTAGTTTGGTGAGGTTTGTAAAGGGAGTTAGAAAATAGCTTCTTGCCTACAGATTCTAGTGCTTTTAGGTGGGTTTTTTTTTTTAATCTGGTTGGTTGGAAGTTGGCAACTTGCCCAGGAAGTCTGCTTACTGTGGATAGGGATGAGTGTAATATTTTCCCCAGTCTATTGAAAGCAATTCTTTTGTCCATTACCACATTTTATTGGCAAAGTAATTTACTGTTAATCCCAACTTCATGATGATTCAAAAAAAAAACCGTATACATGTTGTTTGTGATTTTAATACGGTATCAAAAGGATTAAGGCTTTTGGCCACTGTGAGGGACTGTTATGACTAAGTGCTTTGAAAGTATATGGTATCTTGCATCTCAGTTGGGAAGTGTAACTACTTAGCAATTGGGTTGTGATTTCACATACTTGAGCATGTTTTATTTTCGCAGAAGGTGATTGCTCAGACTTAGCAAAGATTTAACCAAAGTGTAAAGGTTCCAGGTGCTACCTTTGTGTTTCCATCTTGTTAGTGTCTAATAAACACTTACATACATTTTAATGAATAATTTAAAAATAGGTTACAGAAAAGATTCCTGTTAAACACCTGTATACAAAAGACATTGACATACATGAAGTGCGAGTTGGCTGGTCGCTGAACACAAGTGGCATGTTGCTTGGTAAGACTTAAACATATAATTACTTCTGTATTATTTATTGTGTGTGTGGTTGGAAGTTTTTAAGTTATTTTTTCTTAAGCAGATGGGAAAAGCTTAGTGATTGTAGTCCATATGTTCTGAAAAGTCTTAATTTGAATCATTCACTGGACATGGTGCAAGAAAGTTTATTATTGGGACCAAATAAAGTTGTTAAGTATTCAAGCCTGTAAGGTTTACATGATTTGAGCGTTAATTCTTTCAGTGGTCAAGTATGGGTTGTGGAGAACATTTTTGAAGGCCTGACAAGATAAAGGATTTTTCCTTTTCCATGTGGTGTCATAAATAGGAAGAGGGGTGTTTTGCTTTTTCTTTTTTTAAAAGGGTGGGGTGTGGTATAAGACTTAACCAGTGAAGAAAAATTCCTGGATAACTACGTTATTCTTTTGGCTTGGGGGGAGAATCCTCATTTCTGAAAGTAGCTAGGAAGAAAGAAGTACAACTTCATTAGATATATGGGAACCGATCATAATTGTATTTATAACTAATATTTGCTGCTGAGATGCATCTTTGTGGGAAATGTGTACGAATTGGTACGTTCTGACAGCAGCAGTAGAAGCTTTCTAGTAAAGTACTTAAGTTCCACCTGAGTCCTTGTGTTTGACTCTTCCTGTTAGCTTGTTCCTTGCAGCTTCATCCTCAGCTGTCGCATAGGCTGAATGTCTGCTAAACTCCCTTTAAAATGGGGAGGGGTAAGTGCTACTGGAGACTAAATTCAGAAAGCCTACATTACAGGTATACCGGTGCATAATCAGGTCTTCAGTCTTTAAAAATACTTGGTCATGTCTTTATCTGGCAGTTCAGCTTTATGTCAGCATGACTCTGGAACCAGCAACATAAGAGTCTTAAAACTGAGATGGGGAAACACTGCTGTCAAGTGAGAGTATTGATTTCTTGAATACAAGAATGAACTGTAGCTGTTTGGGGGTCATAGCTTGTTTTGGCATTAAGAAAAACATTCTAAACAGCGGCTTGCTTAAGTAGCTGTAAAGTGATTTTACAGCTGTAGAGCTGTAAAAGATTAGGTCAAAATGCCTATTTTTGATACTTTTAAATTATTTCTTCAGGTGAAGAAGAATTTTCTTATGGATATTCTCTAAAAGGAATAAAGACATGCAATTGTGAGACTGAAGACTTTGGTGAGAAGTTTGATGAAAATGATGTGATTGGATGTTTTGCTGTAAGTTTTCACTTGTATTTTCTTTTGAGGAGAAACATCTTGAATTTTTAGACTGCTTTGATGTGAGCAGCAGTAAACCTAATACAGAAAAACTTGGAGCAAGACAAGTTGTTTAACATAGGGAGGAGGTAGAAACAGCAGGTAGTGTCAACAGTGACTGCTGTCAACATGTTAAGATTTCATATTCACAGAGAAATGTCTTCAAAGCCTTTTAAAAAAAATCAGATCTTAAACAGGATGATCATTAACAGTAACTCATTTTAAGAGAAAACTTTTTAAAGTAGTTCCTTTACGATGTAACAGTGTTACAGAAGTTGAGTGAATATAGCCAATATTGTGAGATGACTAATATAACTTTATAGAGCGAGGTGAGTAATTTTATCCAAACTAACGCTTTGTCTGAAAACCAGAATTTTGATGGTGATGAAGTGGAACTCTCATATTCCAAGAACGGACAAGAGCTTGGTGTTGCATTCAAAATAAGTAAGGAAGTTCTTGATGGGCGACCACTCTTCCCACATGTTCTCTGCCATAACTGTGCAGTTGAGTTCAACTTTGGTCAGAAGGAAGAACCTTACTTTCCTGTACCTGAAGAGTACACCTTCATCCAGAAGGTCCCCCTGGAGGATAGGGTCCGAGGACCAAAGGGACCCGAGCAAAAGAAAGATTGTGAAGTAAGTTTCTTGTTGACAATATCGAAGTTGTTGAGACAGATGAACAGAAGTGGTGGAGTTTAAGCCGACTATTATACAACTGTCTGACCTTTTTGTCTTCATATCCCACGACTCTTTCCACCCCCCCAACTTCCCCTTACTCAGTTTCCTTTAGGCTTACTGGTCTAAGTTGCATAGTAGAGAAAGTCTTTGAACTAGTATCTCAAGTATAGAACCTGTCGTCATAGGTGGTGATGATGATTGGCTTGCCTGGAGCTGGCAAGACTACATGGGTTACCAAACACGCAGCAGCAAATCCTGGGAAATACAACATTCTTGGGACAAATACTATTATGGACAAAATGATGGTAAGTGATAATATGACATTTTATTTGTTGATATGTTAATGACTTGCTGTAAATCCAAGGTCTTCGGCTGCCATGGGGTTCTTTTATATCAAAGAATTCTAAGAAACCAGCCACTGGTTACTAGTGACCATTAAATATTGCCGTCTTGCTGAGCTGCTACTCATATATGGCACATCCTGAAACTTTTTGTGGTACTGTATAAGAAATAGTCAACTGCTGCTGCCTGTTGAAGCATTTCTATTTCTTTTTATATCGCTGTCCTCAGAATAGGACATTTAGCTTTGAATGAATGGGATGAGTATACGTTAGATTCAGCTGTATTGATTCAACCTAGATTCTTTGTTTATAAAGCTCTGTGCGTTATAGAGGCTTTGAGAATTTCAGTTATGAGTTAGTAGCCATGGCCTTGAATTGAACAACCCTTGAAGTGAGGTGAAAAGCATTTAGCAATGAAAAATGTCAGCCACGTGTATGAGGGCTACTTTAACTCTGGGAAATCTCTCCATAGGTTGCAGGTTTTAAGCGGCAGATGGCGGACACTGGAAAACTTAACACACTGCTGCAGAGAGCTCCACAGTGTCTTGGAAAGTTCATTGAGATTGCAGCTCGTAAGAAGCGGAATTTCATTTTGGATCAGGTAGAAGCTTCAGTGAAAAACGGTTAAGGAAATTTGTTGTAGGCTATAGTGCAGTAATTAAATGGGATTAAAGTTACATTGTAATAGCAGTTGTTTCACTTACTGACTTACTACTTGTTCAGGGGACACAAAGTTGAGATTTTACTACAAATGCTTATCTGAACTTCTCTGGATGTATGGGATGTGGGAGGAATAGTGTTTTAACACGTGGATATGAGTTCGTAACTTTGCATTGTGCAGCATCTTTATGTCCAGTTATTTGTAAACTTCGTTGCAAGCTCTTGTAGAGGTGAAGTCTATACACCATAAGTTGACTTCCTTAACTCTTACAATGACAGCTACGTGTAGTAAGTTACTGCATTTTTTTCAGACAAATGTGTCTGCAGCTGCGCAGAGGAGAAAAATGTGCCTGTTTGCAGGCTTCCAGCGCAAAGCAGTTGTTGTTTGCCCAAAAGATGAAGACTACAAGCAAAGAACACAAAAGAAGGCAGAGGTGGAGGGAAAAGATCTTCCAGAGCATGCAGTTCTCAAAATGAAAGGCATGGAACATAATCCTATACTGTGTTTTAGGATGCTGACTATCTGTTTAAAGGATTAAGTAAACGTGAAGTCTAAAAAATCACTTTATCTTAAACAGTTGTACTTAAACAAAACTGGAAGACTATTGTAACTTGTAGGACAACACTATATTGTGTTCCCTCTGCTGCAGTCCTTAACACTACTCAGTTATGCTGATATGCTTCATGCAGATGCACAAAGCTGTCTTGGCATAAAGTGCCCTTATATAAGTGACATATTTGGCAGAAACTGGTATTCTGAGTGGAGGCTTATAAAAGAAAAAAAAGATATAGGCAGAATGTATTCAAGGTTTGGAACAGTACTGGCAACTCCATGAAGACCTGTTTATTTCTTTTGTCACTGTTACATTTCTTAAATGCTTAAATTCTGTAATTTTGTCCCAATGCCGAGGGAATGCAGGGGGTGGGAGGAAGAATGGGAGAAAGGTGGTTAAATTACAGCTTTGATTGTAGCTGAATGTAGATGCTGAATACTCAGTGTTTTTGCAATTATAGGGAACTTCACACTGCCAGAGGTAGCAGAATGTTTTGATGAAATAATCTATGTAGAGTTGCAAAAAGAAGAAGCTCAGAAGCTTTTGGAACAATATAAAGAAGAAAGTAAGAAATCTCTTCCGCCAGAAAAGAAACAGAACACTGGCTCAAAGAAGAACAAGAAGAGTAATAAAAATCAGTTTAATAGGGGTCAGAGAGGACGTGGAGGATTCAACATGCGGGGCAACTTCAGGGGAGGAGGTGAGCCTGGAAATAAACCTGTAAATTTTGGAGGTTGCTGCTGCTGGGGGTGGGGAAAGCTTATAGTATTTGCATTGCAATTATTAGGGACTGGGAACCTTGATTTCAACTTCAGTAAGTGTAACATATTAGTGCGAAGTTAATTGTCCAGATTCAAAAGTGAGGATTGCCAAAATCCTGGACTACCCTGTCATGTGGTTTGAGGCACACAGCTTCAAGTTTTTACATTAGGTTTGGTGTTGGCTTGTATACCAGACTGTACTGGGGGGTAGCCCATGGTTAAATTATCGTTTTTCACTATGACCAGGTGACTTAATCTTGGCCGTGAAAATTTGCGCTGAACTTGGACTTCTTATTTCTATACCATCATTATTTTGATCAATAATCTTCATGTAAGAAATACTTGGACCGAACAATTACTTGATTGAAATAACTCTCTCCCTGCAGTCCCTGGCAATCGTGGCGGATACAACAGGAGGGGAGGCAACATGCCTCAGCGAGGTGGTGGAGGTGGCGGTGGTGGCGGTGGCAGCAGCGGTGCAATTGGCTACCCATATCCTCGTGGCCCTGTCTTTCCAAGCAGAGGTGGCTACTCAAACAGAGGAAACTATAACAGAGGTGGAATGCCGAACAGGGGAAACTACAACCAGGTGATGCTTTTGGGGGGGATTTATTGATTGAACTACAGTACTTGGGGTGATGTGTGAAAGATTTGGTGGCTGTGAATAGCCACAGACTTGGTTGTGGTACTACACTAATCGCGCACTAAAAGGCCTAGCTTTCTAGTTCAGTGTATGTGCCCAGAGCGCTGAACGTTGTGTCAGAAGTTCTGGTGCTGATGTGGGTGTTCCATGTTAAGATTTTTTTTTCTCCTGTTAAAGATTTTTAGGGTGTGTGTAAAAGCTCATGTTTGATTTTTCTTTTTTTAATTTTCTTTTTTCTTCCCGATAGTAGTAGCCATTGTTTGGGTCAAGGTATATCTTTATCAGGCATTTAGGGAACTTTCTGGAATTAGGTCTGGAGAGAGTCTTTGTTTTGGTGTCTGGTATCATACTCAACTGGTAAAGTCATACTAGCCAAGTATTTGAAAACATAATTTGGATTACTGAAGAGCCAGCAGATGGAGCCCAAGCTAATAAACATGGCTCAGGTTTGTCTAGTACTGACAAACAGGGGAAATGTAACATTTTATCTACTAGCATCAATGTCGCTTTTTTGTACCATAACATTTATTTGAAGTTTTGTGGACTAGCTCTTCTATTTTCAGTTGCATGGCCCATATCCTTTTGTCTGATCAGATAACGCATCCTTGTCACAACTACAGCCTTTCCTAACTAAAAATAGGCAAGCTCCTGTATTTTTAGTTGTCCTGGTGCAGTTTAGCAGCTGGAAGTAGGGTGAGTCAAAACTGGATTAGCCCGCTTTCCAGACCACTGGCAGCAACAGTTTGAGCTGGCTTACTCATTCTGAGGTTCCTGCCTCATGTTTAAGAAGCAGTTGCTGGGAGGGGGTGACTTTTGGTATTCCAGAGTGTTTCGGGGAGGTTTTTTGTGGTTTGTTGGTTTTTGTGGGTTTGGGTTGGTTTTTTTTTTTTAATCTAAGCCTGGTACCTTGTATTTGAAAGCTGCTATATGGTATGTGATGTTCTGGTGGTAATAGATTGGTATAGTACACTTCTGAAAAATCCATGTAAACAAAGTAGTTAAAAACTGTTGTCCTCTTGCAGAACTTCAGAGGAAGGGGAAATAATCGTGGCTACAAAAACCAATCTCAGGGCTACAACCAGTGGCAGCAGGGTGTAAGTAGTAATAACTTTAACCTTTTCACTAATTGTTAACTTGAATGTTTGAAAATGCTGCCTGAAATAATTAGACGTGTAACCAAAACTGGATAGCAAAATCTTTAATGCTAAGTAATATCACTATAAATAGTGTTCTGTGCAAAACTTAATCTGGCTTGATGGTCTCGATGTATCAAATATCAGCTATGGCTTATCGGTCTTAGTGGTATGTGGTGTTTGGCTTCACATTACTACTGTGAAGTGAACTTCACTGCCTTCAGTTGTCAAGGAACTTGCTGCTCTTTGAGAGGACTTTAATCTTCTGAAGTTGAAGGAGAGCTAGATGTTTGTTAAACACTGTTTTTCTGTAAGAAATGTAACCATTATGTGATCACAGGTTAAAAGTAACTATTTATCCATTTATTGCAGCAATTCTGGGGTCAGAAGCCATGGAGTCAGCATTATCACCAAGGATATTACTGAATACCCAAATAAATGAACTGATACATATTTCTCCAAAACCTTCACAAGAAGTCGACTGTTTTCTTTAGTAGGCTAACTTTTTAAACATTCCACAAGAGGAAGTGCCTGCGGGTTCCTTTTTTAGAAGCTTTGTGGGTTGATTTTTTTTCTTTTCTTTTTTTGTACATTTTTAATTGCAGTTTTAAAGTGATTCGTAAGAGAACCTCAGCATTGTGCACGATAAGAGAATGTGTCAGTATTTCAGGGTTCTACATTTTATCTGTAAAATGTGACTTTTTTTTTACCACAACAAAAGTAAAACGTTGCTTTGTACCTGGTGTCTTTTTATTAAAGAATTTTCTCCTTTTTCCCCATCCCCCAATTTCTAAGAAACAGTCGTGAGTCATGTCACAATACGATAGAAATGTTAGCAACCGGATTTGTACGGAGGCTCTGTAGTAGCCCCCATGAATCCCATGAGATCATGTAAAGCTCCATATTACACTCCATCCTCTCTACAAAGCTTCTGGGTGGGGAGGGGAGGAGGGGGAGGTTAAAAGTTTCTGGCAATAACTAGGACTTTTTTGTAACACTTGGAACATTTGGATGTTGGGGGCAAAGAGGAAACCTGGGGCTAAATAGTGAAGGTGGAGTGTATGTAGAAGCTCTTAAAGTTGTAAAACTTGGTTGCATTATTTGTGGAGGCTCAAACTTGTGAAGGTACAACACCATAATTTCTTTTCCATTTGTTCTGCATTTTGATTCTGAAAAGAAGCTGGCTTTGCCCATTTCTTATTAAACAAAACTTGTTGTAAATCCAGTTGTCTAATGGGATCTATATGAAGTTAGCTGTGTGTCTGTATAATTCCCCACAAAATACTGTATACCTAGTGTGCTTGTAGTAGTTACTCCACCATTTTGTAAGCTAATGAAACTGTGAGTCACCCATTTTATATCTAATTTTTAATCATGTCAATACTCAAATGGGTGTATCTCCTTAGCCTGCTGATTCCTTTTCTCTTTAAAGAAAGTGGGTGGAGAAATTTAACTATAGACGTTTGTTTGCAATAAAATAAATTCATTTTACTCTTGTTTTGGGATTGTCGCCATCAAGGTCTAAAATCCCTTTAAGGCTATAAAGAGGAAGAGAATGTCTGAAAGCGATGATGTTGGACAGTTTTAAACTCATTACTTTGTACATGCTGAAATACTTGTGTTTCTTTAAAAGATCTAATCCGGTGGTTGCTCTGTTAGAGATACGGCACGTGTATAATCTCACAATTTAACGTGGTTATATGTATAGGGCAGAAGTCTTGAGTTGCGCTTGCATCGTGTAAATCCAGTTAACCTATTTATTGTAAAATAGCCATTAGGAAAGGAGCGGGGGAAGAAACTGGACAGGGAGTGGGACCAGGAGGCTTGTCACGGAGAAGGAATCCTGGAGTTGGACAGAGCGCTTCAATTTGGTTTAACCGCTGTTACGTTCCGATTTACGCTTTTGTAAAATTGTAGTTGCAATGTTAGCTAATAATTCCCTTGCATTTTAATGCCATAAGGCAGGGGAGAGACCTAGCCATCGTCGGTGGGACGTGCGGTATACGTGTGAAAGCACACGTCACTGCCAGCGTTGGGATTTGCCTGCCACGTTCCTGGCGGCAGTGTGCAGGCAGCAGAGGCTTACCAGCAGCCTGGACCTAGAGTTGGTTTAGCGTGCTTGAACCTTTTCTCAAATGTTAGTCGATTTCTAATAGTCTTCAGAAGTAAAGATAAAGTTGTGTTGCTCTTCTAGCCTTTATAGCGTATTGACATTAAACATTAACGGCACCGCCTCCTTGTTAATATTGCTTTAAGTCATCCCTTTACTTTGAATGAGAAAAAATGTAAATTGTCTTTAAAGAAACACTTTGCGAACTAGAAATGTGGGGAATCTAAACCCAAGTCTGTTTTGCTGAAATGGAATTTTCTTTAGACTTGCAAAAAAAGTTTAGTGTAATTAAAGTCCATCTCCCCTCTACCCTCTTCACAAGAACTAACACTTTGTATGGAGTGCTGATCCTTTGCTTATTTTGGTACTCTATAAAATTATATAGTCTTAAACTGAAATATAAGAGCTTACACTTACTATGTGGTTGTAAAGCTTGTATTTTAATTCAAAAGTCTGGGATGTTTTGTTTTAAATTCATCAATGTATGGTGTTAGAAAAAGCCACACAAGAGAGGAAGTGCTTCACCTGTCTTACACTTGGAAAAGGAGTATCTGTTTCTACTGAAATACTCCTGTATGGGAGCAGCTGGTTTGATGAGTTCAGCTGCCTGCATTCTGAGGTACGGCATTCAAAAAAGGTTCACCATCACTGTGAGCCCCGCTGAGCACCCGTAGGTCCCGGGGGGTGCAGGAGGGACAGGACTTGCCTGCTGTGCTCGGCAGAGCAGAGAGCAGCCCTTGCAGGAGGTTGTGCCTTCAGCCTGGGTGTGCCTGCAAAGGAGAGACGTTCTCTCCAGTTACCTTGGCCCTCATTAGTCCTACAGAAGGGATTTATTTTGCCCTGTGAAAATGGCTTGTATAGAAAAGCCATTAGCTAGAAAATCACTAATATTAAAACATGTTAATTTGCAGTTTGTGTTTAAAAAAGGGCGATAGAAGATGTAGCTGATGGCTATGGCAGTGTGAGGAAAGCACAGCTGTACGTTACTGCCATGAGAGGGCTGAGCCGTGATGTTGAGGAACTTCTCGCAGCTTACAAGGACTTGTTTACATGGGGAAAAGCACCCGTGTTAGAGCATGCTAGTGACATGCAACGTGGGGTTTGGGTTAGTGTTTGGGAATCCTTTCCTCATGGAGTACAAACTGGGTTTGCTTTTTCTAATTGAGGGGGGGTTTCTAATGGAGTACAAACCTGGAGAGCTTTGGGGCCGGTTTGGTAGCAGCAGGAGCGTGGCAGGTGGTGTCTGTGAGGCTATTGGCAGCAGCATCAGCACGGTCGCTGCTGGTGGAACTCTCCTTGCAGCCCTGGCTGCTGAAGCTGCTGACATCTCTCATCTCACCACGGGTTGTAGGATGGGGCCATGCGTGCTTAGCCACAGACTCAAGGCAGGTCTGTGCTGGGTGTCTTGGGAGGAAGTTCCCATTTAGAAACAAAACAAAAACATACTCCAGTTGTATTTCTGCCTTTGCTGGGATACACACAGTGTAAATGGAGGTGCTGACCTGACATGCTGTGGTATTGGCAAGGGGCTGTGCCCTGGGCGCTCTGAGAGTAAATGGACTTTACAAACGGACGCCTACGTGTGAGACACTGGGGCCTGGCTTTTGTTCTGGGTGCTTAAAAGATCCCTGTCCCTGAACCTGGCTCCGCTGTCAAGTGCCGGCCGTTCTAGCGTGCCGCGCTGCATGGGGAGCGCTCGGCAATGCTGCGGTGTGCATGCAGGAGTTCAACCAAAGTGGCACCTGTATGTGAGTTCCTTTCCATGCCTACTGCAGAATAATTCTTGATCAGAGACGACATTTTTAGAAATTCTGCCCAATTCTTCTGATGGCAGAAGGAATTAAATCCATGTTCTGGCGATGCCAGGTGCAGTCCTTGCCACTTGCATTAAAGAAAATTCTTCATTGTGTAAGCCACTAGTTGGTTTTGTTTTTTTTAAATCTCTGACAACACTTGACCATTTTTTTTACTAGAAACAGGCAATGAAGTCGTCATTCAGAGGCTTCCTTGTTCATGACCTTTTGGAAAACTATGCTAGTGCTTTCTAAAAATGCAACCTCAAACTAAGCCACAAGAAATCAAACTGAGTTACAGAGAGACAAGAGGTACTTTAATCCCTCTGCAGAGGTTTGACTGCCAGGAGCTGGACTCTCCCAAGGGAAGAAGTGTGCATATACTGTACTTGTGAACTAGTAAGGCAGGAGTAAGAATGGCTGGAGCCACCTCAGCCTGAAGTGTTGCAGAGGACGGGGAGAGCTCCAGGATGTCAGAAAAAGCCGCCGAGAGGAAAGCGGAAATTCAGAAGAGCAGCTTTGTAACTCCGGTGTTAACAAACCAGCTGTGGTGAAGTTAGAGCAGCGCCTCTCGCGCACACAGTTCACCTCACCGTAGGCAAAGCCGCTCCGCGTAGGCGGAGGGGGTGAGGAGGCCTCTATCTTAATAGCAGATTAGCAATTAGTCTTGTGCAGCTCTGCTCGGTGACAGAGGCACGAGCTGTCTCCTCCAGAGCCGCGGGCCTCTCCGGAGCTAGCTGTTGTAGGGAGTCGGCTGCAATCAGGACTCGGCCAGCAATTAATTTGGATGGGACTCTTGCCTTAGTTTGTCTTTCTGCCAGTACTGGGAGCGGCAGGAAGATTCAGTGATGAATCAATTGCTACGGAAACTCAGCCGTAGCTTAAAAAAGATGCTAAATGCTTAACGTGTTGCCAGAATCAAAAGAGAAAAAAACAAAGGCAAATGTAAAAAACTTGCAATATAATTACTCATGTGGGTGACTTGATACACAAGCATTACTTCAGAGCACGTTTTTTGTTCTCTTTTCTAGTTTAGTAGACAATCTCTGATCTGCAGAGTAATTTTGGTGTTAAAAGTTACTGAAATGGAAACTATGAGTAAGATGGCTCAGGCAATTTTTCCTTCAAAATTTTTCATGCTAGAAAAATGTTACCACTTGGTAGGCAAGGGCAGACGCAATTTACACTAAGTAATGATTGGGGGATCTGCTGCCTGGTTAGCACACAAGGACTGGAAGGGTACTCCTTTTTCTCGGTGTTAATTCTCCCTCAGCTAGGATCGGATGGCTGCTTACTAGGACACCTCTGATAACTAATGATGTGATGTAAAAATGCAAGTGTGTGTTTTCTGGTCTGAGTGTCATCTTTAGTCTCTGCTGAACTTTCAGCTTTGTGGGGCTGTTGAGCAAGTTGGTAAGATAAGCCTGTGTATTATAATAGGACTTTTTGTGGTAAGAAGGTAGTAAGAGATGGGGAAGAGGAAATGAGTAAGCCTCGTTGGATGGAGTTATTGTAACATTTTTTTCTGAAAGAAACGACACTTGGGGTTTGCTCAGATCATGCTGAGAAACAAGATTCGGAAATAGCTGAGCTAGCAGAGGCGAGTCCACATGCAGCATGGCATGCAGGTTGCGAGCAGCAGAGCTGCATACCCAGAGCCTGGCACCTCTGCCACTTGTGCACACTTTGTCATCTCTCCTTCATGCTCCCTGCTGCTGCCGGAGCACCTGGGGTGCTGTGGGGCCTCCAGCCCAGCCTGGGAGCACTGCAGCGGTGGGGAATGAATTCCTGAAAGCAAAACGGGATGTTCCGTGTGGGTGGTTGTCTGCACCACACTGGGTTTTTTCTGCCCCAGGTTTTTGTGGGTTCTCCATCTCTCAATAGGTCAGAGTATCACAGAAGTATTGTTCGCAAGGCCCTCTGGAGATGTAGCCCAGCCTCCCACTTGCAGCAGGACTGGCACCAGTACTCAGGGCAGCCGGGGCTCTGTCTGATGAAGCTTGAAAACCTCCCAGGGTGGCAGTTACATGACCTCTCAGGGTAACCTATTCCAGTGCTGCACTGCCCTCGTAGTTAAACAGTTTGTCCTGCTGCCTGGCCTGAGGCTCCCAAGCTAGAGTTTGTGGCCATTGCCCCTGCCCCATTATCTGCAACTATCATACGGAGTTTGGCTCTGTCTTTGTTCTGCAGATAATATGAGGTGGTTATTAGGTCACCGCACAGCCTTCTCCTCCACAGACTAAATCCCACTCCTTCCACCTTTGTTCCAGGGGACATGCGCTTGAGCTCCCTGACCACCTTGGGAGCCCTTCACTGGAGCCTCTACAGGTTTTCAACCTCCTTGTTGACCGAGAGGCCCAAAGCTGGACAGCAATATTGGACATGCTGCCTCAGCAGGGTCACGTACCAGGGGAAAAGTGCGTCCCTTGATTTGTTGGCCACATACTTCCTGATAGAGCCCAGACTCTGGCTTGCCTTATTTGCAATGAGAACACTCTCTTGGCCCACGCTCAACTTGGCATCCACTGTAAGCCATGTCCTTTTCAGCAGGGCGGCTATTCAGCTAACTGCTTCCCAGCCTCATGTGTATGCTTTTATTATGCAAACTGCTATCCTATAATAATTTTTTAAAAAAGATAATGTATTAAATTGTTAAATAGTAAGCCAAGCATCTCAGAAATACGAGACATAAATTACCTGTGCAAGTTAAATATCTTGTGCATTCCCCCTGTTTGCTTTGAGAGACCTCGGAGAAAGCAGCTGTGATAGTGCAATAAGAACAATTTCACTACTTACTAATCAGAGAATGCAACACTTACTTAGATGTCACAAAACTCATTTGGTTTCCAGATCTAAGACATTCCTTCAGTCGTAGGTTTTGTATGAACTTGCCTGCCGCTTTCTTACAGAGAGAGAGGGGAAGTTTCTCCTGCCTGGAGCAGAGGCCACCAAGCGCCATGTGGGCTGCCGGCACTCTAGCCGACCGGCTGGCTCCCGTAAGTGGCCGCGGTAGGAGCTGCTTCCTCTTGAAAGGAGGAGGTGGAAGGAATCACACTCTGGTCTGCAGCCCAGCCCTGGTCAGCGTTGAGGAAACTCCACAGTCTGCTTGGTGGTGGAGAAGGTGGAGGCTGGGAGACGCTTCCAAAACAGCAACATCTCCCCGTTGGCTGCCGGACATTCTTGGGAGGGGGCTGCTGCTATTGCTTTGGCCACGGTGTTGGCGCAGCCCCGGGATATTTATGTGCCTCCACAACTTGGCAGCTGGCCAGTCCTTTTTTATTTTTTTTCCTTTAAGGAAACACCCACAGAAGGCAAACAAGACGCCAACGGTTGATTTCAGTAGATCCTAGCACTAGAAAACACGAGTTTTCAGGAATGAGCTTGCTTTTATAGGTACTTACTGCCTTGAAAGGTATATTATCCAGCAAGTGCCCTGTGTAGGTATCCTTCTCCGGTTCTTGAACAAACCACTGAAAATCACACTGCTGACACCACCCAAAAGGCTGGTGGGGGAAAGGAGGGAGTGCATGGGTTCCTCCTTGAATGGTAGCTGTACCTGAAGCGTTCCAGTTTGTGTGGATCCCACTTGGAGGCCACCAGATGGATGGTGTTGCTGATACAACTCCTCTGAGTTTTGTCAGGTTTGCTGCCATAACAGGAGTACGTGATTTAACACAGGGCTGCGGTTTGCGGCGTCTCACAGCCTTGCGGTTCTCAGAGATGGAGCGTTGCTCAAGTGCAAGGAGTGCACGCGTGTGTCTGCATCCGTGAGTGTGCAAGCAGGCATCCTTCGCTCTGCTTGAACTGAACGTTATGCTGAGGTGGTGGCTTGCTGGCCATGTTGTAGGTCGTCACTCTGTGACCCGCATCTTTTAGATGCTTGAGAGATGCATCTCTTAGATGATCTTGAGAGCGCACATGTGGGTGATGGAGGTGTACAAGCCAAGGTATGGTGTCCCCAGTAGAAGGCTGAATGGTGATATAAAAAATGCTGAGTAGAAATGGTGGATGGTGACTGGTTTTGGGGATTGAGAGGACCATCGTGCTTGTTAGCAGGGGTAAGAAGCCTTCTGTAGCAGTGGTTCAAGGGAACTTCATGAGACTTAGGAGGAAAGGGCTAAGCTCTTTTTATCCTGAGTGTCTGAGTAGGCGGATAGTGAAGAACGTGGCACTTGGATACTATCAATCAATCAGAGCTAAGAAACCAAGTCAAACAAGTTCTGTCACAGCCTCCCCATGCTGCCTCAGGGTGACCCTCCAGGGCTGTAGACGTTGGATGAATGCGTCATAAGCACAGCATGTGATAATCTCCCGTAGTTCCAGATTTCTTTGGGGTGCCTGAACAGAGTATCCATCTCCTCTATTTTGAGGAACAGGCCATTGGAAATTTTTTTGCTCTGTATTGGCTCCATGAAGAACTTCTGCAACTGCTGGTTGCGATGATGTATCATCTGCCCAATAATCAATGAGTTACTGGCTTTACATCTTCAGCAATGCTGCTATTATCTCATCCAGAGCCTGAATGTTTCCTCACGGGGAAGGGAGCTTCTCTTTAAGTGCTGAGGTAACGTATCCTAAATGTTCTGATGGCTGGGATTGTGGGCACCCTGACTGCAAATTTGCTCAGGAGAAGCCACGGGCAAATGGGCTCTCATCCCGTTTCCACAGCATCTGTGCAAAGTGTCACAGTGATGAGGTGGTGGAGAAACATCTCTCTCACTGGGTTTGGCCACCTGGCAAAGGTAAAGGTGGCAACAACAGTTGAGCTGGTTGATGGAATGCATGAATATCAGCCAGGTTGTAAAGCTCCACAAACGTGCCATACACATATATGAGGACTTGAAGGCCACAACATCTCATGGATAATTGCACACCATGATCACCGGAGTTGATCACAAGCCATTCACCATCAATAGGAGAGATGAGGATCTGTTGTCCGGGGAGAGCAGCCACATTGGCTGAGAGCGCACCTGCTGCTCTTTGTAACAGCAGTTGACAAAATAAACAAGGAGTTTAACACTAAGCAAAGCATGTGTTTAATTCTCTTCCGAGCATGAAGACAGGGAGGGGGAATCTTTGGTTCTGCTAAATATATCACCATAATACCCAGGCTGGGTATTTTTGGAGCTGTGGCCAGCCTAAAAAGAAAAAGCCCTGCAGTGGTAATTGTCTGCTCCCATGGTACATTTTATGTAGCGCCAGTGGGCTCCCGGCACGTTCAGGAAAGCTGAGGGCTCTGACGCAGTCTTGCTCATGATAGATGACAGAAGGTGGAAGGATTAAAATATCCTCCTCAGAACTGAACTGCTCTTAATCTTTAAAACAAGCAGATAGAGGGATGCTGTGACCTATTCCCACAAGAACCACTGTTGGGCGGCTCTCAGGCAAACGATGAGCTGCACACAGAAAAAGAGAGCGCGTGAAAACATGGGGGCCTACAATCATCTCATCCATTTTAAGAGTAAGAAGGGTGTATGTTCCAAGGCCTTGAGTCACATTAACTAAAACTCAGCTCCACTTCTGACATTTAATTAATTCTCGGTTCTTTAAAAAAAAAATCAAAGCATCATCTTCTTGAGCACCTGAACATACTGTAACACCTTTGTTTTGATCAGTTTTTCAAGGCAATAACAACATACTTACTTCAAACTTTAAACGGAGCAAACCAACCAACTTTCACTGGTAATGACTGAGCTCTTGAGCTAAATGCCTGGATAGAGGAATGAGAGAAGTATAGGAATTAGCCTACTAAACTGAGGAAAATCTTTCACTTAGGAGCTCATTACAACTGAGTTCACACAGTAAATTATTGTTCTCCAGGTTCCTTACACCACAAATAACAAATGCATTTCCCACACACCCCCCCACACCCTACCAAAAGCCAGACTGGTTTGTGAATGACAGGAGGCGACCCTTCCTTGCAGATCCCCTAGGATCTGGGGCGGGAGGCAACAAGCAAAGTAGCCTGGAAGCCTGCAAAATGCAGCGAGAAGGTGGCGCCAACACCGTCTCCCAAAAACCTCTGCTTGGGTAAAGATGTAAAGGATGAGTTTCAGATGACAGCTGTAACTGCCTCTGCTGCCAACTTTAAAACACTTCTTGGGCTTTTAGCCCATCGTTGCTGTCTATGGCCGAAGCCTTACGTTGGCTTTAGTGAAAGGCGCTGAAGGGCAGAGGCGATCTGATCACACCGCCCTCTAATAAGGGAGTTGGCAATTAACCTCAGATCGCCCCACTTCCGCCTGCAGCCTTGGCCGTGACTTTCCTTCCCAAAAGGCCTGGAGGATGCACGCCTGTGCGCTCTGGTCGCTGTCGGGAGCCCCGCGTCTGGACCGCATGCAGCCAGAGGGGGCTGGCAAACGCCTTCCCCAAGTGCGGGAGGAGCGGATGGGGTGCAAAGGCACCTGTTTGTTTCGGTGGTGGCTTAAGTTGCTTTAAGGGAGGATTTTGCTAACTTCAGGGATAAACACTAAGCGTGCCTGTTAGTCGGCATTCAGGGACCAAGCCACATTAACTATCAGTACAATAAACAGGATTTTTGCAACTTTATAGCTTAACGTTGCTATACTTCAGTCTCCTTTTCAAGGCTCATTCAGAGGGCTGAATACCAAACATCTTCAAAATTACTATTTGTCTTCCTTTCTAGTAACTGTCTGGTAAGTTTTAATTTGAGGAATATTTTGAAACTCGATAAAGCAAGAACCATCACATCTGTGATTAGATAGCAAGTTCGATAATACAACACAGATACATGCCATGTATTTCCACCAATGACTTAGATTTAAAAAATTAGCATTAATAGGGATACGGCTCACTAATTTTAAAAAATAGCTAGGAGGGTTTTTTTCAAATGTTAAAATTACTTCTACTAAGTGACTACAATTTTTATTTCCTTGTGAATGTATCCTGATTTATGACAACTAATAGCTTTCAGATTTTGGGGGTTTGTCCTGTCGCTCACGCTTTCAGTAGGGGTTTGTAACCCATCAGTCACTTCCAACCCACTTTCCATAGCTGGTGCAGAAGCAGCTGTGGTGCTTCGAGGAATTATCTCAAACTTTTTTCTTCCCCCTTCCCATGTTTAAGCACGAGCATTCTTCCCTCTGCTACTGCAGACCCACTCCCCATGCCACCAAGTCCTCCTCACGGCAATGGCTCCGACTTTGGGTTAGCTCAATTCCACCTCAACTTTTACTCGATAACAAAGCTCAAGTGTGCCAGCCAGCTGCCTGCATATTGCCTCTTTCCCTATTTTCCTGTTAACATCTGGCATACTCATTTTATATTTTGCACAGCAAGGCAGAAGTATTAGATCAGTTATCTACGCAATGCAGGTACATCTAGAATTTCGTAGTTATTTGGCCAGAATTGCTAATACTGTACTTAAGCTGCTATTGAGCTAATATCCTTAAATGCAGTAGCTTAAACCAACACCAATTAACACTGGAGAGGATCTAATGCTGCAGGTTTCCCCCAATTTTTTCATTTACAGAGTATCGTGATGCTTCTGCTCTTTTCTCAAGGCAGTCCCAGTACTTGTGCATTTTGAAGGATGCCATTACGCGCATGCCAACTTCTTTCCTATCAGTACAAACCAGCATTCTCTTCTCTCTCCACAACTGCTCTTTGCCAAAGAGTACATTTTCATCCACATGCTTTTGTTTCCTAACTCGCCAGCTGAACTCTGCCCTGGCAGCCAAAAGACCCCCTGCTTAGGTTGCAGTTCCTTTTCTTAGGTCAGATAGGAAAGAACTCAACCATGTATTAAAATAGGAGCTGGCCAAGCCCTTGCTCATGGCTTGCTCAGTTTCCCACTGCCGCTCCGAGGGCTTCTCGAGGCAACACCTCCTGCCCCTTCCAAAGGGAAGGAGGCTCCCTCCCAGAGAACCAGGGGAAACATTTTTCTCTTCTGAATTAGTTAGCTACCGCTTAACTGCTGAGTTTAGAATTTGCAGTGTGGACAGAAAGTCTTTCACTGTGCTAACTCAAGTTTTCTGGAGACTTTTTATACAAAACTAATTGAACTGAATGTCCTCCACAAAATGTATTGTTTCCTCCAGAAGAAAGAGGAGTAGAGGGAAAAAAGGAAGCAGAGAATACAGGTTGGTTTTCTTCTTCTGAGAGGCTAATCCAGAGGGTAAAAGTTTAATTATCTTAGTGTAATGTTTGTTTAGTGTTTTCATGTATATTTCCAAATTAAATAAATGGAGCAATGCTGCTGTTTACATCTGGATTCCCAAACCTCCCCCCACCTACCTGAGTTAACAACAGATCGCAAACTCTCAGACTGAGGGGGGTGGGGTTTTGCTCAGTGAATGCCTTTAGCCCAAAAAAGTGCTCACAGCATAATGTACTACACATAATTTTGTGAAAAACGTAAATACATTGTGTCGCTGGTGTAGACAGGAGCAAGCAAAGAATGTTATGCCATCACTCATCTTTTTACCAATATGCAAGTAGATCTAATGCTGTATTTCCAAACAGGATGGTTTCCTTGAAATTATATAGTGGTATTTCTTTTAACTGAAAATGTACAGTGAAATACACAAGTTGAACATCCCTTTTAAAAAAAAAATAATCTACTGACCATTGCTACTCATGAATAATGTAAACTATTATTCCACCAATTGTAAGGAAATGTCTTAAACAGAAAAGCAAGATTTTTAACCAAGTAAAAAGATGAGTTACTTTCATAGCTCAGACTGCTTCTGAAGTGTGATTTTATTCTTAGTTTCGCACAGAACAGAAATGGAAATCCTTCATCTTCACAGTGTATATAAATTATCTGAAGTTATTCTGCAGCCGAAATCTTACAAAGGCTACTGGTATCACCCATCTTGCATAAGCAAAGCCTTCACCAACTGTTTAAATATTCCTGTTTTACAAACACCATGATTAACAGTAGCACTGAAGGATACATTTACCCAGAGAATAGCTGATGAAAGTATTTTCCTGTATTTAAATGAGATGCAATTACAACTTTACTAAACTGAACCATTCTGTTTATAATGGCAGTTAGAGCAGTCCCAAAATGCTGTCATTAATCCTCTGAGACCCTGTAGCAGAACACATCAGTTCCCAGATGTTTAATAGGATGTCATTCCTAACTGTGTACATAGTCACATACATACATACATACATACAGGGAACAAAGAAAGGCTTGTATACTGACTTAACAGATTTGTTATGAATTTCTTGCTCAGATTTCCTACGAAAACCAGCATGATTTATCAGTTTTAGGTACCTCACACGTTTACAGGGAAAACTGCCATTTTTGGACCGCCTTCTCCAAAGCTGTATTAGACCACAGATTCCTCTATAGCAGACTATGAATCGCTTCTTTCACTGCTGGTTTGTTTTCTTTCTGGATCAAGAGAACTGCCTTCAAATAAAATTTTGTTTCTCATTCCTTCTTTAAGCATTCTTTGCCGGATCCTGTGTTGGGCCAAATTGTACCTGCAGTAAAACCTAGAGAAGGGGATGAAGAGAAAACAGGATTCCCTGCTTTAGATGAGTGACAGCATCGAATCCGGAGTTATTCAGCCACTTGAAAAGCTGAAGCCACATATAATAATGATAGTAGCATTCATTAAGAAATGATGCATAATGAAAATACTAGGGTAACTGCTATTTCTTTAAGGCAAACATTATGCAGCCACTGAGGAGTGGGATATGCAAACCCAATGGAAAATGCTAATGTCTATAATTTGGATCTTCATTTCATGACCAGTTAGTATGTTGCTTTTATAATTAGGACAGAAGGATGGCATATGTGATGGAAAAAAGAAAGAATTAAGACTGACAGAAGTAACCGGGTGGTTAGATCTCAGGATTCAAGAAACAATATCAAGTTTAAAAAATATATTAACATAAAAATTCAAAAGCATTGAACTGTTTTCCTTTAAAAAAAAAAAAGAAATATTTTGGGAAGAGGGAAGAGGACACTTTGCTAGGGAAGTTTTTTATGGAGTTTCAAAAACAAGGTGAAAGCTCACATGGAGATCACATTGTACAAAGCAGCCAACATAGGTCTGTCAAAATTGAAGAAGCGTATTACATACCAGTATCCTAACATTGTGCAAATAAAGCCACCAACTGCAAAGTCACAAGATCTTCTAACTCTACCTGAAAGAAAAACAAAAATCCTCAAAAAAAAAAAAAAGAGAAAAAACCTTGGATGACTTCCTATTATTAATAAAACCTAACAGCAAATAGGAATTATTTTTTCCTTGCAAATAAATATATAAAACCCAGAAGGAGTAAGTACTTACTAGTTGCTAAAAAATGTCCAAGACCCACAACTAAAGATCCCAGGGAGCCATAGAGCACTGATTCTCGTGCACATGGGACACTTTTAACATCAAGAAATCCTAGGAGTTTAAAGGACTGCAAGAAAAAAAGACACACCATAAATTAAAAAAACAAACTACTTTTGTAGAAGTCTATGATGCCAAATCCATTGTAAAACTGACTTGTTATCTTGGTAGTCAAAAATAACCATCGGTGGATTTCCTACTTCCAGGGTTATTTCTGAGCTAAAGTGAAGATGCACAGCTGTATCAGGAATGTACCAGAAGAGTTAACTATTGATTTAGGCAACATCATTATGTACAGAACTTTTGATCCACCCTTTCTATTGAATATTATTGAAGAACTATTTATCTTTTTTCATTTTACATTCCCCAAAAAGGGAAAGGAAAAAATCCTTAAGAATCCAGCCAGGATCTGTGTTCAAAACCAACATGCGTCGCAACAAACAGGTTAGGTTACAATCAATTACTTGGTTAGTTATGTCACGTAATTTTAACATCTGAAAAGGCAAATGTGCTTCCAAAAAAAGTGAAATTACTGGAAAATGTGCATGTAGTAAAGAACCTTATACTGAACATTGATTAAAACCATTTATAAACCAGTAATTTTTAACCTAATCTATAGGCAGGGGCTGCGCACAGAAATTCTTCTATATACAACATGTAAGTTTTTAAATGAACCTACTGGTAAAAAATTATTCACACCATTTCATACTCTGTCTCACATCTATAACCTGCCCTAGCTTTTATCTATCAGTTTTCTATTTAATTTTGAAATGGTAATTACATGTGGCATTCATAAACCCAACTGTGAACTGACAAATATGTTTTTCATTTCAGAGATGCCTACGTTGGCTTCTGCATAATCCAAGTTTTCTAACTTGAATACACCTCCTATTTCCCACCTGACAAACATCCCTGCAAATGCATGTTGACACCACAAGCAGGAGTGAGATAACACATACAAAAAGGCCTCAAGATGACATAGGACAGCGTTATGGTGGCTGCAGCGTAGTGACATCTGCACATCTTTCTGCTATTAATTTGTTAGGAGGGATGGTGCAAGAATTCATCTTCATTCTACTGTGTTTAAACCCTTGGACCATTAAGTATCACATGTGCAACTGTATCAACTAAAATCTTGAAAGGTGATTTTAAAATGGTTTTATTTTTTTGTAAAGCTGTTCTACTCGGACAAACTATTTGTTGAGGGCTGACAACTCTGTGAGACAAGTCATTGCAGAACACATCTGACCGCGGTAACAGGGATGGCAAGCATCTGACAACAGCTGGATTTGTATGCAAGTATGGAAATCCCCATCAATAATTTGATCGATGTTCCCTATGGACACCGTCAGCTGTTTCCACATAATGCCCGTGTACGAGTGAGACAAAAAGGATTTGGTCTATGTTCGTCTAATCTCCTAATGAGTAATTTCAAGTACTCTCATATGGAAGAGGTCACTTGATACGTTGCTGTTGTTGGCGAAGAAGGTATCCCTGCTACATCCGTGCAGCATGATGCATCCTTTTAAAATAGTATTTCACCTGTTGCTATACTTGAAATCACTTGTTATGACTCTAACCACCGCTGCTGGCGTTACAAAGGCTCAAGTGTCATGACAGTGTTTCACCCGCGAAGAGAGGCCCGTGGAAAAAACAAACACAACCCCCCCCCTCACTCGCTTGGCTCTGCAGAGCCTCAGTTCTGCCGTCGGTTTCCGTGCTTCGCTCCCCAATGATCTCCTCTGGAGCAAACCCAGCGGGGGTTCACAACTGCTCTGCGAGAACCTCCCCCGTCCCCGGCGCGGGGCTCCCCCTCTGCTTTCGCGGGCACTGCCGCGCGTGGGCGCGGGGAGCCGCACAGCTCCTCCGGGGCGGACGGTGAAACCTTAAAACGCGTGAAGGCCCCACGCACCGCCTGCCCCCTGCGTCTGTGCGGCACACGGACCCGGCCCGGCCCTGCCACCCGCCGGGGACGCATCTCAGTCGCCGCTCCGGGGGTTTTCCCGCCGCCCAAGCGAGACGGGACCGTACGGGCACGGCTCCCTCAGCCACCCGCCTCACGCCGGGCGGGGGGGCGGTGTGTGTGTGCGTGTGGTGTGTGCCGGGGGGGGGGAGGGGGGGAAAGCGCCCCGCGCGCTCCGGTAAGGGGGGGAGGGCTACGGCCGCGTGCGGGGCGGGAAGAACCCCTCGCCGTCCCCCGTCGTCCCCCCCCCCATTACCTTCCTCGGCTCAGAGTCGCCCTCGCCCGCCATGATGTGACAGCGCCTTTCCCGGCCCGCGCTTCCCCCCCCCCCTTCCCCACGCCGCGCACCAGCGAGGCCGGACTACGGCCGCGTAGAGAAGGCAGGCGGAGGGGCCGTTCTACCCGACCCGTCCCGCCCCATCTCTATGGTGCCCGCGGGGGGGGCGGGGGCGGGCGAGCGCGCCGGCGCCATTTTAGGTCTAGCGCCGAGATTCCAGCAAAATCCTTTGTTCAGTGAAATGGGTCACGGAGCAGGGCGCGCGCACGCACGCACGCACGCACGCGGGGGAGGGGAGAGAGCGCGGCGCTGGCGCTGAGCCCGCCCCGCCCACCCACCCCCACCCGCGCTCCGGGCGCGCGCCTACGCGGGGCGCGGGTGGTCCCTCCCCGGCGGCGGGTCCCTGTTCCTCCCGCTTTTCCGCGCAACCGTACGTGGCCCAGCCGGAGAGGCCGCCTGGGTCTCGCCGCCGCCCGCGGCAGTGATTGTCGGCAGCGCCCTGAGGGCCCAGGGCCACGCAGGCTGTGGGCCAGGGCAGGCCGGGCCCTCCCCTCCCCGCCTGTGCCTGCCGCCGGCGCCCCGCTGCGGTGTGCAGTTGGCTGCTGTGGGACGGGCACCTCTAGCACCCTCACACGTCGGTGCCATGTTAGTCGTGTCCTCGGCCCTTTATGCGTGTGGAGAGTGGTGTAACTACTCCTTGCCACAGAACAGCGTGCTGAGCGCGGGTTTGAAACCAGCTCCCTGCTCAGTGCCGTACCATAAATCGTCGAAGTGAGGCCCTGCCACAGTCTGGCGGCCTGGTGGCCTGGGCCCCTGCCTGTCTGAGCCGAGATATTAAAAGAGCAATGGCTGTACTAGGAGATGTAAACATACTCAGTGTGTAGCACCTAGTGGGAGAAGGAGGTTGTGGGATCCTTACTGGGTGGAGGTAGCCTGCATGATAGTTATTTTCAATGTGGCAGGAAGCGACCCGGAGCGCTGGAATGGGATGAGGAAAAGATGACACGCAACTGGGAGAAGAGTACCCTGGTCGCAGGGGGAAGGAGGGGAAGAAGATAATTTCAAATTAACTGCTCTTGAAAATGGTCTCATGTGGGACATTTACAACTAAATTAAATAAAACACTAGGGGGTTTAGTAGGGGTAAGTCCTGTGCTAAATCAGGTAGAGATGCTGGAAATTATACCTTAGGTACATAATTGTACCTGTGGTAATATCTGAAGAGGTAAATAGTGCAAAGTAACGTAGGACAGAGTTTTGTAGTTCTGCAAGATACTGTAAAAATACATTTTGCTGCAAGAAAACAAGTCTCTACCTGCTGAGTTATGAATTGCAGGGTACGTGCAATTTAGGACCTTTTCCGGCTTAGCAATGAAGTATAACAGGGATGAGAGATGTGTAATATTGCTCTTTGATTTAAAAAATAGTGTGTCTTGAAACACCTTACTTTCCTAGGAGGAATGAGATATCTTCAGACTTTGTTAAATACTATTTTTGTATGTGTTTTTTTTAATCCCATGCTAAATAAAATGCTCTTTTTCACACACTGAAACTTAAGCCAGTTTGAGTTTTCTGTTATTATTTATGTGTGTTCAGGATTTTGGAAACAATGTACTGTTACACATAATCAATTTTCATGTATCACTAGGTGAAAAGTGCTACTGTGTGTTTGCATAAGCTATTTGAAATCTGATGGATTAGAAACAAGTCTCAGTCCTTCCCAACAGTCCCAATCCATCACTGTTTTATCATCTTTGTAGGCTTTGCAGGCAATGCTCTGAATTCCTGGAACACACTGATTCAATACATTTACATTTAGAAAGATCAGTAAACATCGCTTGAATTGTGAGTGGTTTAGCCTGTTTAAAGCTAACGTATATTATGTATGTCGTGCTGCGAACATAGGACATTTGCTAGAATATGTGATAAAATTACTGGCATGATCTCTTCTTGGAAAAGTTTGTAATGTCTTTTTTTGTCTTAGTTGGTTTAAAAAATAAATGCATTTTATTAAGCAATGACAAACGTTGAGGAATATAGTAAGAAATCCCAGGAGCATGCTTATATGTCTGAGATGAACAAGGCCACCATGGTGAAAAATAGACGCTGCTTTTACTGCCGATGGGGTGGCCTGGCCTGCAGAAGTTTGTATTTTGAAGAAGAAGAATGGAAGGATCTTTTTTGCTTTGAAATTGGTTTTAGAATGAAGGTGCTGGAGAGCAGAGTACACGAACAGAGCATCTTCTGTCTGATAGTCAAGAATAGGCTAAGGAGAAGCGCGTGGTTTTCCCTACGTGTCATTTATCCCTTTTCCAGATATCCAGATCGCACAAATTACACTGAAATACCCATTGGCAATAAACATAACATTCCTATTTTTTCCCCCCTCCCTTTGGTATTTAGTAATTCGTCTGCTTTACTGCTGCACCTCAGTTCTGCTTCGTCGGCTTTAGAAGTCACTCTAAAATGTCTATCAGCCTTTGTGGTAGTAGCAGGAGGGCAGCCTGGCAGCGCTTAGGAGTGCTGAACACACCTCAGCTGGAGCCTCCTTGGCCCCAAAGCAGAGGGGTGGCTGACAGGACGCTTTGGGACAGCCTGAGGGGTGCAGCCGGCTCTCCCTCCTGGCCCCTAGGGACTGAGACGCCATGGGTGTGGGGGTGCACGGGGTGATGCCCTCCGGCTTTCTGGGAGGGCAGGGCTCTTGCAGCACAGGCCTCGTACTTCTGCTGATTTTCTCCTGACGCGTGTCGAAGGCTGTGGAAAGTAGGATGTTCTTTTTCACATCCTGGATTCCAATAAAAAGTGCGGATAACTAGTTCTAGCTAGCTAAAATGTGGGGTTTAGCCTATGAGTTGATAAAGCGGGATGAGGCTGTGCGGATGTGCGGTACTGTTACGTTTATGAGAGTGACAGTACAGGGAATGTGAGAGCTGCTGAAACGTGCGTGCTGCCTCGCCAGCATGATGTGCCGCAAGGGCTGGACCGACCTTTGGTTAAACCCTGGTTACTGCTGGCCCAGCAGAGGCACATCCTGGATGGAGTATCTTCCCTTGTATCCTGCCAGTGTCTCCTACAGGGAAGGTGGCCCAGCCAGAGCCCTGGCCTACATGCCTTCCTCCATTGCCAGGGACACCGCGCTGTTTCTGGAAGCCAGGCAACTTGTATATGCGTTTGGGTTTGCTGCCTCAGTTTTCTGACCCTAAAGGACCCGACTGATACAGAAAAATACTTCTTGCCTTAATGACATTACCTGGAGCTGGAGACCCTTGGCAGAAGCTGCCTATGCCTGCTCAGTTTTATCCATCATAGCATGCTGACTGACACTTGCTTTTCAGCAGTTTGAACTTTTCCTATATTTATGCAGTCCTTATTTTTATTAGTGTTGACCAGTAAGGTGTAGCATCCTTTGCTGTGAAGCTGCGTGCATGTCCACTCCATCCTGAAATTGCCAGCTCGGGAATGGTTTGGATTGGTGTTAGGCAGCAATCCTTGTTCTGTCCCATCACCCTTCTCCTCTGTGTTTCAAGGTCAGGCCAGGCAAAACTCGTGTCGGGGGACAGAGGCCACCATGTACACAACATGGGGCAGCGGACAAAAGGTGCTCATGTCACAACAGTGCGGACAGGAACCTGGCTCACTGGCTTCTCCAGCACTCATATCCTTCATCATACAGAGCATTTTCTTGAAGGGTCTGAACTTACATACAAGGATCTTGTCACTTCTGAAACAGTTTGGGCTCTACTCCCTAGAAGAGGGAAGCCATCACAGAAACATGAATTTTCCTACCTTTAGCACCTCTTGGTCATGTAAGTTATTCCTATACCATAAGCTCTTTATGTAGCCTTGAGGAGAAGCGAGCATCTGCAAAACAGGTGACAACCTGTCCTAAGAAATGCACTTAATAGGCAATATGGATGATAACCACTTTAGGTTGATGGCTATTATAGACCTTTCAGATAACTAACCTTCAATGAAATGAATTCAGCATCTCCCCAAGGGTTGCGTGCTCTGCTCAGGTAATTTGCAAAAGCTCTCCTCCTGGTCAGTAGGTAGCAGTTGTTACTGGCAAGCGGCCGCCCTGTCTGTTGGTATCCAACTGCTCTCGGCTTTGTCTTTCAGTTCCACGCGTAGCTTAAACTGCTCGAAGGTGGGCTGCTGAGACCAGAGGTGGTCCAGGCCTTCCTCTTCCTTGCTGTGCAATCCTGCCTTCTCCTTTGTACCACCAGCTCTGCCACCTGATGCGGCTGAAAATTAACACTACACAAAAAGCTGTTTCCTGGCCATTGTGAGGGGAGAAACGCGCTGATCTTTTGAGAGCGGTGCAGATTTAGATCAAGTGCCTCAAGAAGTTGCTCTGTTGCAGATATTGTTAGGTAGCAGGCCATTAGGTTCCTGAGCTAGTAGTTGAGGCATGCCTCAAGATAAAATTTGGAGATGTCTAGTGGTATTTTTTATCTGTCTTGGTGGTCACCCTGAAGCTATTTAGAGTCAAGCAATTGCTTGACCACGTGCCATTTTGTAAGCTGTGAAAGCAAGGGGTACTTAGAATTGCCAGAAGTCAGGAAAAGGATGGTTATTCCACTCATGTCCTCCGTTGTCACAAGGTTATTTGCCCTTCAGGAGGAGGACATTATGTTATTGGATGCAAGTATGTAGGCGTTACATATTTTGATAGTTTTGTGGTGGTAGATGGTTTATTATGGATGGCTGTAGAGATACCATATGGTAGGTTATGTCAGAGTAGCCACCCTTGTGGGGAGGGGGCAGGTGCAAAGAGTGTGTGCAGGCTGCTGTTGCCAAGGCAGTCAGCAAGCATACTTGTGCAATTGAATAAAAAAAAAAATTACTTTTTTTTTCCCCGAGCATTAATGCTAATGCAAATTAATTTTCAACTCCAAGACAGTTTTATTCTGGGTTGGCTTCGCTGATTTTTTTCCTGTAGGCTGACTTTGCCTAACTTATTCCTAACTGCCTGTACAAATGGTCTTTTCAGCTGTAACACGTACTAGATGTTAATTCAACATACTCCTCTAAAAGCCAAGGAGACAAGGGCGGGCTTCTAATGGCTTTATTTCTTCTGCCACTTCTTTTAATCTGTTTATCTTATTCAGGCACTTGATTTAAAAAAGAAAGGGGGTTATATTGAAAAAGAAGGCTTATATAAAACATAACAGTTATAATTGCAGCTACACTGATAGATGTAGAGCTACGTTTAGAATTTCCTGACTTCTTAGTAGCAATAGGGCTTAAGGATGCTTCTGACTAAAAATAGAACAGAGTTTTTCTTAATTAACCAAAGTTTTTCATATAATGTAAATTACCTCTATTATGTCTATACAATGTGTCTTAAATGTATTAGTGGCAAATACTGACAGACGCTAAGCTTTCTTGTATGTCACTGTAATCCACTTCAAGCAGATGATGGTATTACTTATTTCTGCTGGGTTTTGGTCCATTTTTTAAAGTTGCAACTTTGTGAGATGTAGAACTTGTTTTCTGAAATTGAAGACCTTTGGAGGTATTTGCTATTTCTGAAACAAATCCAAGTAATAATGACCTAGTCACCATAGGGTTATAGAATCAGGAGTGTGGAAGTGAACTCTTGTCTTGCCTCAGAGCTACTTTACTTAGGCCTCTTTCATTCCTAACATGTTTATCTAACCTTCTTTTAAAACTTCCCCTTCCATTTCACGTCTTAATTTTTCAAAATACAGTAGCTATCCTGAGGTTTCTATCACGAAGAGTGTGGAGGGGGGTTATTATGAACTCTGAGCCTCACGTTCCACGTCTGTCATACGAATGTGTCAGGCTTAATCTTTATTAATTCCTGAGGGAGAACTGGAGACTAGAACTAATAAGATATTTGTATGGTAATTGTTTCTTTTGGGATGTGGTTTCTGAGAATTCATAACAAAGTGAAGAGGGTTGTGCCAGAAAGGAATTTATTTAGAAATAAGCTGTTTAAACAGCACAACAGAACTAGAAAATTCATGGCAGGGGGTGGTGGGTGGGAATGAAATCTATTGAAGGCTATGAAATGCTCAGGCACCCTCTCAAGCGTAAGAATTGCCTCAGCACAAGGCTCTGGGGGCTGCAAGGGCATTGTGAGGTAGTGTCATGGTGTGCTTCTCCTGTCCTTACACTTTTCCCTATATATCCAACACTAGCTAAATTAACTTTTTGCATTACTCACTGTGGCTCTTGCATTTTTGCCAAGATTAGGCTAAAGCCCAGAGAAGGGAAAGAACCTCCTTACTGCTTTAATGTACTATGGTCTGGACAAATGGTTCTGTTTTAACACAGACAGTGATATAATATAATGATATCACTGAACTGAAGGGTAAGAGAGAAGTGGTGTGCCAGGAGCCACTCTGATGATGTGTTTTGCATGCAGTGTGCCATTAATGTAATTTATAATTAGCAGCATACAGGGAAAGAGGAGTCACATTCAAGGAGCAGAGCATATCAAAGTAGACACTCAAATCAGACAGCTGGAGAGGATGTTCAGAAACGGTGCCATGTATCAACTAGGGAAAAGGTGCATCAAGTAGCTCTCATTGTATCTTGGGTGGGTTTTTTCTTTTTTTTTTTCTTTTTCTTCTTTTATTTGGAGGGAGGGTAAGGGGTCTGGGCTTTTGATTTTAATTTTGTAATCACGTACTGAATGTTTTAGAATAGGTTTCACTGATTATCCCCACCCCACCTTGTATGGTGACGCATCTGCCCGCGGGTACCCCGCCCAGGTGCAAGGTGTTCTGTTCCACTGGAAGTAGCAGTATACTCCTAAGACAGCCACCATCCAGAATACATGGAGAGGTTCAGAGAAGTTAGGGAATGTTTTTTCATCATGCTATAAAGGCAGGTTTCAGTACGCTAGGGCAGGATCTCCTATACAAAATAGCACGCCTTTGGCAAGGGGCAAAGGAAAGCAAGCTCATGGCTTCAGAAAGATCTCATAAGAAACAGCCAGTCTGCAAGGCTGAGATTTGAGAGATCAAAGTCAAACACAACATACTGTTTCCAAACAGTTGTTCCAGGTTTGCAGGCACCTCAGGTGTCCCGCTACGGTGTCCAGATTTCCTGGCAAGAATTCAAGGTTTTTCTCATTCGTGACAGGAATGACTTCATGTCTTGCACACTGAGAGTGTTAATTTAGCATATAAATATTTCTGTACCTGGTGTGGTTTCTGCTGCTTTCTGAGAATGATCAGAGATTAAAAATACTTCCTATCTTGTTGCTAGTGTTTTCGGATCCAGTATTTTTTTTCTCTTTTCCTGATGCCACACTGTGACCTGGCCTGAAGGCCGAGTCAGTCTGTTGGTGACTGGCTACCGAGGGCTACGACCTTCTGTTGGATTTTCATTTTGGAGGATGCTATTTTCCTGCCGCAAGCACCAGGTGCTGGGCTAAAGTCACTTACATCTATGAATTAACTCTACGCAGCACCTGATGCAAGACAGCCAGCAGAATTTGGTGAGGGGCAGAAACTGTGCTCTGAGGTTTTGGAAAATAGTAGGGCAACTGGAGCTCTCTGGGTTGCCGGGGAAATTGTTCCCGGGTGGACCAGGGGGATTTGCGTGCACCCTCTGTGCAGAACTGTTCGCTGTCGTCCCCCTCCATGTGCACAGGGGTGCCGCTGGGGAATACTTCGGGAGCCTCCCTCCGTGTAGGGCCCTGTGCCGTTATCCTCGCCGCAGAGAGAGCCAGCTGCTCCCTGCATTCAGTTTCAGACCTCCTGAGCGTGGGCATCTATTCAGTGGCTGCTGATCTATGCAGAAAGGTTTCTTTATTCATGCTGGTAGTTTTATTTTCCCCTACATTTTCCCATGCTGATAGTTTTCTGGGTATGTAAGATTTTTGCCTTCTCAGTACCCCTGCAGGAACAAGAGCAGAAGCTAAACATGTGCTTAATTACCTCACTTATAAACTGTTTAAAATTCTTAGAGAGCTGGACATAATTGATGTCTAATAGATAAGGGTTTTTTGGTCTGCTGAAGCTAAAATAGTCTAACACCAGCCAGAGGTAGCTGGTGAGTTATTCTTCCAGTCCTGGGGAAGTCTGTGTTGGCGGGAAGCTTCAACAAGAAGCTTCACCCAACCGGGTGAAGCTTCAGAGAGGGGCCCTTTCTACGGTGAGGAAGGGAAAGGAGTGCTTACCTTGATGAATGGTCCTTCAGAGTGCTAACTGGGCCTTACAGTAGTATTATTCTGAATAATGGTGTTGGTTCCATCCAATTCCCACCTCATCTGCGTGCTTGGCAGCAACACATACATCCCATATTTTACAGTTTCCTTTTTACATTTGTTTACCTCCTGTGAGGGTACTTTAAACTCGTGGATCAAGATGATCATTGCGATGCAGCAGTTTGTCTTGAATTCCCCATCTCTTTCAAATGCTTGTAATGAATATTAAAAAAACTAATGCTGTTCAAAGTTCTGTTTGGGTTTTTTTTCCAACCTAACTACAGGCAAGGCTCAGATTTATTTGGAACGTATTAGAGGTCTCTCTAAAATCTTATCTATAACTGGCATAATTATCTGCTCAAACAAGTTGTGGTGAAAGACCTAAGAACTTCAGGCATTATGCCGTTAAGTCAAACCATGGAAGAGTCCCCAAACCCTTGCCGTTTCATTTATTAGGTCTTTCTCCGAAAAATGCAGAGCTGCTATGCACTCAGAGGAGTAGATTTTAAGCATTTTGATTTTATTTAAATCTCAGTAACCATCAGCTCCTTAGTTACTAGGGGTGTGTCTAAGAGCAATCTCACCTGTCACTGGGCTTTTAAGTGACTGTGATTTCAGATCCAGAGCTAAGACAGGTAATTAATGAAATCATGCAGACTTCAGTTGAGAAAAGTGCTATTTTTTGATATTATCATTATCCACAAGTGCTGCTTTTTTTGGTTAATTTCACAGTCTTATACAATTTCAATCTATAGTTACAAAGAATGACATATGGACTGATTTTAGCTCATTTATAAAGATGTATTGGCTACAAATTGTCCAGAATCTGCAAATTTATTTTAATGCTGGTTAAACCTAATTTTTTCATAATACAGCCCAGTTTCTGGAAAGTTTCTAGAATCCATTTTAACGCAAAAACACTGATATTTCACCAAAACACTAAGCCCCCCAAATCCTTAAAGCTTACTGGTGACTTCAGATTTATTGAAGCTATTGGTATAATTTTTGGGGAAAAAAAGAGGACAGAGTACAGACACTGAATTTTGACAAGTGATAAATGTCATGTAATGTGTGAAGAATAGCATTGTTAAATAAAATAGTAAAACCTGTTTTCTTGTCCAGAAAGATAAGAAATTTTTATTAGGTCTCTATCCCAATAACAACGAAGTTACCTTATTTAATGGCACTATAAACTCAGGAGAAACAGGGCTGGAAGGGATCCCAAGATGTCATTTTGTCCAAAATTGTGTAGGAAGTACAGACTAGATGAAAACCGCACACAAATTCCTTCTGCCTCTAGCAGAAGGAATGCCCCCTTGCATGTGTACACCTTCAGGTCATCATTACAAATGAATGCTTCCACAAAATACTGCTGTGAAGGGAACATTACATTTCATGTATTTCATTTTGAGTACCTGCTTTCAGATCCAGCTAGCATGTCTGATCAGAGTAAATCCAACATGTGGGAAGGCTGTGATTTGGAGAGACAGGTACCGTACCTTGTATGTCCTCTGTTGTGAGTCAGGCTGGTCGAGGCTCCCCACATGGAGCGGGAACCTGCACAGTCTGAGCAGGATAGCTGGAGGAGCCCCAAGAAATTAGGTCTACCTTGGTTTTTAGATCCACAGAAGAGCACCTGTAACTGTGTTCCCTTCTCTCACGGGGAGCTGCTGCTGGCTGCTTTGCTGGTCTCCCCTCCACCTTCCAAGCTCAGCATTTGCTACAGCTTTGCTTATTCCTGGGGGATCTCTGTGCTAGCAGAGCAATGTCTGCCCACGCTGCGTTTGCTTCTGGCTATACCACATGCAGCGTGGAAGCTGATCACATATTTAGCTGTTTCCCTGCGAGAGGGTGGACCCTGGACAACAAGCAGAGTGCCAGTCTTCCCGACAGCCTCTGAATTGCTGATGATTGCTGTGTTCTGCATGACTGTGGCAAGGAAGCAAGACATTTCCCCCGTTGGCTTGCCAGCCACCATCCCAACCTCACTCGCTGTCTGTGTCCTTTCTGACTTTCCTTGTGTCACCACCTGGCTGGGGGCTTTGACAACCACCATGAGAGCCCTGAGGAACCATCCTGCGTTTCTCCAGAGCTCTGGGTAACCTGCCCTCACTAGCCTTGAGCGTACTAGCCTGTTAGAGGGTAGCCGCAATGGCTTGTGTATTTTGCCCTGCAGAAAGCAGTGGTGGAAGACTGCTTTTATGCTGCTTTGTGAAGAGCTGACAGGAAAGGGGAAGGAGCTGGTGTGTGGCTTGCTTAAATGCTCGTTTAAGAGGAGTTGGTGGGAAACTGGGTGCTTGGAGGGAAACTTGATAAAGGCTCTGCAAGCAACAGTCACAGATAGGAAATTTGATAAAGGTTAGAGAGGTCGGAGGTGGAGCTGGTGGCTCCTGCCCTGGAGGTTTGAAGGAATCTTCTCAGCAAAGAAACTTCCTCTTCCCCTTCCATGATCAAAAGTTTTCTCTCTCTTTGCCCCATTTCGCCTCTCAGGGAAGATCACCTATCCTTCCACTGACAGCTTCATGACCATCCATGCCCCATGCTCCCTCCCCAGTAGGGTCCTGATAGGCAGACCTCTTTTGTCCCGGAAACTTTCCTGCCTCCTGCAGGAAAAACACCAAGGCACGCAGATATCTTCACCTCTGTCTTCCACGGGAAGGTTCTGGATGGCTATTCATCAGGGGTCAGGAGGGGCCATCAGCAACCCTTGGGCCATGTTCTCTGCCCCCGTTCCAGGTCCCCCAAAGAATACAAATACTAGGAAAGTGTGCAGCTCTAGGCAAAGATCAGACACGTAGTTACAGAAGTGGGTCAGCGAAAATGTCCAAACACCACGAGGACTTCTTGGTACCACCATGCCATTCCCACTCCATCCCAGCAGTGCTGACCCCTTCCTCCAGATCTCATCGCTGATCTTCCATGGTTAGAAGGTAACACACTTAGTCCAGGCTTAGCTGATCGGAAATATTCAATTTCACTTCCTCTTTGAAGGTCCCTTCCTACTTCAGAAACTATTTTAAAACCGTATTGAAAATTCCCCAGACTGCTTGCCAGCAGTTACTGACCGAGTTCCACCTGGGGAAAGTTATTGGAAGCAAAGTTGTTCTCACCTACATGTTGCCCTCAGACAGAGGAAGTGAATGTATGAGTCAGACTAAAGAATTAAAATGCTCCTATTGTTTTATCAGTCATCAGAATACATGGATTTCATATGTGTCATTTGCTAGACTCGTCTGCAGCAATCCTGGGTGTATATCTGCCAGCCCCAGTTTCTTCTCCCGTTGCTGAGGATACGCTAGTCTTACTGCTATGGGACAGCAGCTGCACAGCAGTGTCACTGAACTGAAAGAACAACTCGGTGTTGTGAGAGAAAGCTAATGTTCAGAGACACTATCAGAAGGCCCCGCTATCGTGATTCGGGATAGACTTCGGTTATCACTGAGTGATCAAATTGGATTTGTCGATGTCTCAGACAATTTTCATTTAATAAGTTGCACAGGATGCTTTTTACAAGGCCAATGGGTGATTTTCCTGATTTTCCTGTACTTTATGTGTTGCTATTGGAAAGGAAGACTGGGAACCAATTTTGAAACTCACTGTCTCCACTCCTGTGGCGACTGTGGGTCAAGCAAATTCTAGATTGAAAATTGGTTTGCAAGTTGATGTGTTTGGCTGAACAGAGGTGAGAAAGACGAGCTGAACAATCTGGGAGTCAGACAGGAGCATTCATATCCCGATCTGAGGGTTTGACTGTCTCAAGAGCAACTAGAGGCTTTGGCAGCGGAGAAGAACGCAAGGACTCGCATCCCTGAGCAGCCAGTACTGCTGCCTCTGCTGGGATGAGTCACCCAGCGCGCTGAGCTGACCTTACGCTGCTCTTCTCCACTTCTCTTCACATGGCTGCCCAAGGCTGTTTGATTAGAATAGAAAAGCAATTCAGTCTGACAACACAACTCTCTAAAATACATTGTAAGACAGAGTAAAGAAGATTTTGAAAACAAATCTGTCCTTTACTCAGTGGGTCCTTACAAGGCAGATAGCCTTTCCTCTAGGGTTTCCTTGAGTCCCTCTCGTCTTCTGTCCAGGCTCCTGCCTTGTCTTCTCAACATCAGCTTAACTTCTGACCAAGCTTTCTCCCTACATCCTTGTTTTGATGCAAAACCTGGCTTCTGTGATTGCTGTCCAAGACCCTTATTTACTATGGAACCCATCTCCTGACTCTGTTCTGGCCCTAACCATTTAGACAACACCCTGGCACTGCGCTCCTCCTAGCAGCTCCTAAGTGCTGGGCCAAAGCCACATGCTTTGCAAGCTCCTCGGGAGAGTGACTGAGCCCTCCTCTCAGGGAATGCCACCCATGGGGGTGAGAGGGTTTCAGAGGAGGTGGAGTATTTTGAGACAAATTGCTCATCCAGGAAGAGCGGTAGTAGGTGGAAAGCTGATTCTCTCACGTCAGCCTCTACCTTCCTTGGCAACACTCCAAAGAGCATCTGAGACTCTTCTGACAGAGCTGGGAGGAAGATTCAGAACGAAATCTGGGAAAGGCTACACGATGGAGAGCTTACTCAATCTTGCAAATCCTGTCCACACCAAACAAGTTCATTTCAAGTGTGTGTGAGTTTCGTTACTCCCATGACGGTACTAAATCAGCTGGAAAAGTACTTTATGTTTGGGTGGCTAAAGCAAGAGAGACCCGGTGCCAGTGTGTAGGCAAGTGAGTGATGCCCCGACTGTCCAGCAGCCTCAGTCCAAAGAACCCAAGCCACAGCTCCCCTCTCTGTACATTTAATGACTGCATTATACAGCATATAACGCATTCTTTTGCTGTCCTCACCTGTGGAGTGACCGTCATGTTCTTTTCAGCTAATTCATCACTTTATTGATAGGCTAAGCATACATGTAAAATCAAGTCATTGGCAGCACCGTGTGTCTGTTCACACTGCGTATCTTCCAGTGCCACGGTTAGACTTCTGAGCTACACGTTTCTTCCATAAAATACCATATCTGTCTTCTGAGGGGCTTTGTTCCTCCTTTGATGGACTATAGACCATCACGTTCTGCTTCTTAATTTAGCATCTAATTGCTTATTAGTCTTACTGTAAAGTTCTTTATGACTTCAGCTACATGGCTACAGTAATTAGTGTTTATATTCCCGAGGCCTGTGTAGCAGTGCTTTAACACTGCATAAGGAGATGAAACACTCCACAGCAGAACACAAATCGAGCTCCCAGGATTTCTAAATTTACATCCTCAAGTTTTGTAGAGCCTTGCTGTAGGAGTCTCTCCAGAAATGGGGTCATGGCTAATCCGGTATAGTCATTTTGAGTGTATTTCGTAGCAGAGATGCAGAAAAATATTCACAGGAAGCTTCCAAGATCATGTAGCTTTCACTGCACTGAGGAACACGAGGACTTTTCAGTAATGAATGCTTGTTTGTTAGTGCTATGATCAGCTGTCATTTGCAGGGCTTGGACAAAAATACTTGATGTTTGATTTGGCTGACTTGAGCATTTCTGTATTCTTGACTACATTTTTGTACAATGTTGGATCAACTTCTAGAAAGATACCAGAACTCATGCTAAAAAATGAATTCCACCCTGCTAACATCTGTTTTCAGATGTTTTCTCTGATTTGCCTGATTATTATTAGGCTGTTCTTCCGCTGAAGCGATTACCTGCTAGCCCCGCACTGAGCTGAACACATGCAGGGTGAAGTCTGCACGGCTGTTCTGCCGTGCTGTCGTGGTGGGCACAGCTTGTCTTCACACCACCGGTTATGAGCATCAACCACAGAGCTCCGCTGCACCGCTGAACCTGGGCTGTGGCATTTCTCTTGTTAGGCTAAATGCCTCTTTATATTTTCATGGACTATTTCCAAATGAAACTTGATTGAGTAATTAATAATGCGTAGGGAGAATTAAGCTTCTTAAGTTTTGCACGTTTTCCTGCCAATTATTCCATCAAAGACTGGCCGGCTTTGTTTCTACGGAGCTTCTCTGTGATGCATGGCTTAGGTTTATTCAATAATACATGTTTTTCTGAGAGCAACTTGCATAAGAATTGGCCTACCCAAACATTGCCTTCATTTTTGACCACTTGATGGCCTTGTCAGATATCAAAGCAGACAACGAATAAAGCTGTCCCCAATTCAGTATTCATGTAAGAGGGACAGGCAGCCTCGCAATAACTGCACTTGTCTCTAACCTGCCATTGCTGCCTTTCCCCCTTCCACTCGAGGTGCTGCAGCACAGTCTCCTTGCAGATGCTTGGAGATCTCACCAAGCCGTCATACGTTGCTGCTGCTTCTGCTGGCCAGGCTTTTCCAGGGCAGACGATAGATTTCAGCCCTCAGAATGGCAACAGTGCTGCTCTTGTGCCGGTGTGAGGTGCGCTCACCTGTGTCTGCAAGGACCTCATGGGACCTGGAAGTCCCTGCTCCTTCCTTCTCCTCCTCCTCCTCCTCCTCTCCCCTGCCTGGGGTTTGTGGGTGCGCCAGCTCTTGGTGACGCGCAGCAGGTGATGCAGCACTCGCCAGCAGGTTGTCTCGGGTTGTCTCAGGTTGTCTCTGCAACTTCTCTGAAACCACACGCAGGGCAATAAAGTGGTGAGTCCCTCTGCTCTTGTTAGAGCAAAGCAAATCTGTTAGCTTTAATCTTGAAAGTCTTTTTCATAACATCATTTCTGCAGCAGCTGGTTTCCATGGAAACCAAGAAATGACTCGCAGCATGTATAGGAAAGAAGACCGCTGACCTGCTTGTCCTTCCCCAGCCCATGCCGCTGGGCTTCCCTCCATTTGCACACGTGTTGCTCATTGCCGTGAGGGGGACAAGCCCGGGCCCAAAGGCTTCAGCTTGTTCCACCAGCAGCAACCAAGCGCAGTGCCTCTCCCGGCTCCTCATCCTCCTCGTCCCGCCTCATCCTGTCTCTCTGGGCAGCTTGTCCTCCAGCCAGGGGAGGAGGGCAGAGGGAGGAAGCGTCTTGAGATGCCTTCACCCCCTCTCCCACCGCTGTAGTGTTCCCAGGCCGCAGCAGTGATGGAAGGATTTGTGGTAAGCTTTGAATGTACATGTGCCCCTTCCTTGTTGGACCCCTTACCCACTTACCCGACATGTTTTGTTCACTCATTTATTCCACTGCTCCTAGCATACTCCTATAGGTTAACTTGTTAAACAAGTATATTTAGAATACCAGTCCTATATGTATTGCACTTAATTTACAAATATTCTTGAAATTCTTCCTAACTACTACCAGAAATATCTGCTCTGGTTAAGTGTCCTCAGCTTGCCTGCTGGCATCTCCAGGTCAAGGTTATGTTACCCGCTTCTCTTTAAATGCACTAGGTGCAAACACACCATTGTGCCTTTTGGGGACAGCTTTGAAGAGCAAAGCTCTACGAGCAGCGTTAGCATCAGTCTGTGCCTGCGCTTTGTCCTCATTGAATTGTCCTGCCTGGAAAGTGCTCTTTTCCAGCCACAGACTGTGAAGGGATCAATAAGAAGAGGGAGCAGACAGCTGCTGTCTCATTGCAGGTCATGGCTGTGCTGTCCCAGCATGAAACGTGGCGGTGCTGAGTGGATGCTTGCTTGGGACCAGCCACGGGATGACTTGTAGCACTGCCATAATCAAGGCTTTGACTCGTATCGGGAGAATTACCACCTGGCACCAGGCAATATTTTTTTAATTGGATCATGGACTTCCTTGAGCTTTCAGCAGCCGAGTGTTGATGAGATGCCTTTCTCTGGGTATTTTTTGGACTTAACTAGCCTTGAAGGTAAGCTCTTCCAGCCAGCAAAGAGCAGCGACAGCTTTGGGTGGCCAGGCCCTCTCTGCACCTCAGGGCAGAGCAGCCACTGCCACCGTCTCAGCCTGTCTGCCCGTGACTCCTCCTGTGCCTGGCTGCCGGGGCTAAATGTGCCTTAGCATGCCTGCATTCTCCTGAGCCCAGTCCCTGGGCCCGCAGGAGGCACAAGTGACTCCAATTTTGTCCTTTGGCCCCATAGCTGAGGTCTCCCATCCCCCCCAGCCAGGAGTTTACCACAGAAAAAGCAGATTCCACCCTTACACTTGTTCCAAGCCTCATATAAGCGTGGGGAGGTGAGCAGAACCCCAGCTTTTTTGTTTAAATGGGAATATTGCATTATGGAAACATTAGAAAAGCCCTTATTTTCTTCACAAACTATAAAAGCCAGGCTACTTATTTCTTTGCTGCTTGTCCAAGTGAACCAGGTTATTGACTGAGCACCTTAAGCATGTCCCTGTACTAAAAACTGCAGTAGAGCCTTAGCCTTCCTACCCCACCCCATCCCCTTTGTGGGACTGTTACAGGAGTCAGGCTTGCTGCGCAGTTCGATGGGATGGCATTTCATTCCCCGTTCAGTTTTAGAGCCTAGCTTTGTTATTTTTCAGGCTTGCTTAGGAGAGTTTCGCAGCACTGGAATGGAGGGGAGCCCCCCTGAAGGCAGGCAGTTCCTACGCCTGCTGCCAGGGAGGTGGGAGAAAGCGGGGTGTTCACCCCCCCCCCCCCGCCTGCTGCTTGGGCAGTAAGGACAGTGCCAGGATGGACCCTTCCCTCCCGTGGCCTTGCCCTCACGGGGAGGAACAGAGATGCTGGAGAAGAGTCCAGGAGTGCTTGTGCTGAGTGGTTCTGTCACGACATGGCCCTGCGAGTGGGATGCTGGCACCAGGGATTGCAGAGGGGAGTGATGGCTGGGCTTCTCAAGCCTCCCCACACCTGTCTCCCTCCCAAGGCAGGTGGTGTTTCTTAAGGAGCCACAAACCCACATCACGCTCTTCCAGAACTAGAGGTTTTGTCTGTGCATTTGGGTAGAGAGAGGAGGCTTGTCTGACCCAGCCTCAGCTGCAGCTTTTGGTTGCATTTCTTCAAACACTGCAGGCACCAGCATGGAGTGTGTTACCCAAAAACATGGCTTTAAATTTAAAAGCAGCTTTAGCCCTTGGTCTAAGTGGCGGCCCTCCCTCATGCTGAAAGGTCACTTAACGCTAGAATGATTGGGTCAGGGGCTTCTTCCGAAATGAGATTAAGGTGATCCTATGGGGAGGGGGAAGCCAAGATGGACCCCTTGAATGGATGGAGTCCGAGAGTCCATCCTGCTCATCTGAATGGCCCAATGCTGCGTGGCATGGGCTCGGGTCCCCTGGCAGGGCACGCTCTGCGTCTGCTGCAGCACCCTGATGGCAGACATTTAACCTCATGAACAGTCTGTCCCCATGGATCTTGTCCCAAGAACAAGTTGCTGTTGGGGAAAAAGCACCAAGAGAGCTTTTGTGGGCTGCTTAGATGGGAGGGTAAAGGTTTCCTTCTTCTGAGGTCATCATGGAAGGATGATGTCATCAGCACAGGCTTCCACGGTTGAAAAAACTAGAAGAGCTGTTAATTGAGTACTTTGGCCTCTCCAGCTGCCTGTGGACATGGGGTTTCTAATGTTTCTCAAAGGCTAGCTTCTCAAAATCAAGCTGACAGTCACTAGAAGTGCGCTTTTAGGCTGGGGTTTTTTTCCTATGAAACTGAAAAATTAAAATTTATGAAGGTGATCAGCTGAAAAGTAACCTACCGCAGCACTTTTTCTCCAGATTGCAGACACAGCTTAAAGGCAAGAGCTGGCTTGGAAAGATGGCAGAAAGTCACCTTGGAGTCTGTAAGGAGGGACAGAATTGGGCTTTTCCAGGCTGTTAGGTATATGGTGCAAAGGTCACCACTGATGGACATTAACAAGATCCCATTTCTAGGGGCTTGCTGCTACTTCTAGACGTTCTCAGTAAACCTCCCCAAAAGATAAGGAACAAGTATAGATTAGCTTGTGACATAGTCAGGGAAGAGTGTCATGACCTATAGCATTACCTGGTCTGCAGGTAAAAGGCAGGTCCTCAGAGACCATTTAGGAAGCTGATGATCTGTAGAGGACAGAATGAGGGAGAAAAAAGATGAGTCTGAGGAGCTGATTGCTCTGGATGTGCTACATGTAGGTTGTGCCACAGGGTAGGACCGGGAAGGTGGGTAGTCTAGCTCTGAACAGATTCCTGTTTGTACTTGGTTTTTCTGCAGTATTAGTATATTATCAATAAATAATTACATGCCAGTATATTTAGTATAAAAGCCTTTTTTTTTTTTTCCTCATTTGAAGACAATCTCAGCAATATTAGCACCAACCAGTACACCTTTGAAGCTCAGTGTAACCTGGAGAAGTGCTAGAGGCTGCCTGTTTCTCTGAAGGATGCATTGCAGGTTCCGAAAGCACAGGGCGAGCGCAGCATCCTTGCGTGCGTGCCACAGCATGCCCATTTCACTGGAGGAGTGTTTGTTTGGGGAGCCATGGGGCAGAGGAAGCAGTCTGGGCCATGGAGACTGTCCTTCCTTTAAACCTCTTAAGGCACGCAGAAGCTCCTGGAAAGGCAAGGCAGCTTAAAGAAAGCAATTCCAGAGGTGAGAGCATCCTCAAAACTGGGGAACTTCTGGGGGGCATTTCTCTGCCTTCCACTTCAGAGTGCCGGAGGTAGGAGCCAGCCCAGGCAGCCTGACTATTGTCGGTTCTCGTTCAGTGCTTTTACTAAACTTTCCAAGTCTCTCTGACATACAAAATAATTAACTTTTACAGTTGCGTTTGAGCTGGCTACATCATTGCCATCAGCTCTTGCCAGTCCTCGCAACTCAGATCATATTTATTTGCTTGATGGCGTGTGAATTAATTTGTTGGAAGCTGACACTTCACCGCAGGATTAGTTAGTGATTCTAACACAGGACTGGTGCATGAAATTTAAGATGCAGACCATCTTTTGGGGGGGGGAAGGAGGAAAATTCCAAGTGCTCTTGGAAATCTTTACTTTTAGGATGCTATGAGTGAAGTAATGAATGAGCTGAAGTACAGAAGAAAAATAAACTCAATTCCAGCTATTAAAAGGCTCAGCAATTCCTTCCAGGCAAAAAACAAGCAGCTATTGTGTGCCTGCACTGGGAGGGCTGGGGGGAGGCAGCGTTTCCCACAGGCAGATTAGAAATGGGAAAACCAGAACAAAACCCGCAGGCCTCAGAAGCCCAAGTAGGGAACACAAGCCATCTTCTGTTCAACATGATTTGTGTTGTCATTAGGTGGGTTTAATGGGGCTTTATTCTTATTCCAGGAGGAAAGCCTGGCTTTGCTGGAGCTAACAGTAATGACTGTTCAGACCTGGGAAACCTCGAAACCAGCCGAAACCGTGATTGCCGTGTCACTCAGGCGCTCACTGGGAACAGAGCTTCTCCCCCTCCCCGCCGTCCCTCGCCAGCAGCGCAGGTTGGCTGCGTTTCGCTAGAGCTTGATAAAAACTTCCCTGTGCCCTGTTTGGAGGGGGTGTGTGCATCTGACTCACATCATTTATCTCACTGTAGAGGAAGACCCTGTATGGGCCTCTGTCAGCCACTCTGGGACCAGGCCCGAACCCCACAAAAGGTGCGTTTGAACCCCCCACGGTTCAGCAACACAGCCGTGGCTTCTTGAAGTCCAGTGTTTGGCCGCCTTGTTTCAGGCTGTGTAAAGGTAAAAGGAGATAAAGAGGTAAAAAAGGCTCCCTGAAAGGAAATCTTAGAGCTGAAACCCATGAGCTTAGTTTGAACGGCCTCCACGGGGCACACGTGAAACCCCTCCCTCTCAGCTTGGCTGCTTTCACTCAGAAGACACTAACAGCGATTTCTGTCCTCTCACACGACGGCACGGGCTAGAAGCAGCACAGCAGGCAATCCGCCAGTGCAGCAGGCTTTCTGCTTTGAGGGCTACAGGACTGACACACTGCTTTGAAAAGAGTATGAGAACCACCGGCCACCCATCTTCCACCTGCAGGACGAGCAGAGTTACCTTAGCTCTGCTTGTCCTGGGCTGCTGCTCGGAGCTGCACGGGGATGGAGAGCCGAGCTGGGGTGAATAACGTCCCTCTCTAAGGGGACGTGGAGATACACGTAACCTTCTACCATCCCTAAAGCAAGCTAAAACTGTGCCCGTGCAGGGATCTTGCATTTTTTTATGGCTAGATCCTGGGTTAGTTTGAGATACACTAATTTTAGTGGACCAGATCATGTAAGACATACAGGATTCCTACTCTAGACCAGTCGGAATCAGTTACTGGTGGAGTACAGCTACTTTCTCAAAGAAACACCATGGGCTTCCCTGACAAGTTGTCACAATGAAAAGTTTATTGAAGCTTTTTCAGGATCTGATTTAGATCAAAGGGTATCAGAGAGTCAGGACCTGCCAATAGCCATTTTAATTGCATTATAGAAGCAGTTTGAAAGAAACTGAGGTGCCTTTAGCTGTCAGAAATCTTCACCTATTGAGAAGCTGTTCTAATTATGAATTTGCAACATAAACCTTGCACACCTGAAGAAACTGTTTTAGAAGTTTAATTTGAAACATTTATATTTTCTTCAGGAACAGTTCAGTTAAACTCAGCTACTCCCCCATTAACAAACAACGCAATATGTATTTTTTGTGTATTGATGGCCTTCCTAGAAGCTGGCAGGCACTCCTGGCCATGGGGTGCCACAAATGAACATATCTGGAATGCATCACAGTTTTAAGTGATGAACTCTGTCAAAGCTGTCAAGTTTCCTTTCAATAGGTCACATGCTCCTCAAACTCTCTTGCAGCTGTGCTAGTGATTAGGGTCCAGTACCAGTCAGAAAAGGGAACAGGCCTCTATCTTGGCAGCTTCTCCAAGTCATGCCCTAGCCCATCCTTGTTAGCAGCGCACGCAGAGGTGCCAGGCTCAGCACACAAAGCGTGGCAAAACACATCCCCCTCCCAGCACTGAGGCGAGAGGGGCAGGGCAGCATTGGCTTCGACAGCCGCAGGAGAGTGCTCCCATTTACCAGTGCTCCGAACATGCACAGTAGCAGCTCTCTGTGAGTGTGCATCTAAATGGCCCCATCTGCGTTTTGCAAAGTGCAGAGCCAACAGCGTGGGGTGCTGGCAGAACCCACGCCCAAGGGCCACAGCAAGCTCCATGCCTGGGCGCAGGATGTTTGGGGGGGGCTCCCTGCACCGGGTGGCTCACCATGCAGCTGCCCCACAGCCAGCGCAGCTGTGAGGAGCAGCCAGTTCTGCGGCTGCGGAGAGCAACCACAGCTTCGAGCAGATGTGCCGCCACCCCACAGAACTGTGCAGGGGGTCAGGCTGCCACCCAACTCCTGAGCTGCCCTGCCCAGGAAATAGCCTGGCAGCTTTTTAATTAAACATTCAGGGCAATTTCTCCAGCCTGGGTCAGCGCTGGGCTGTGCCACCAGCGGCACTGCTGCTGCATGAACAGGCACAGCAGAGGTAGCAGTGGCTCGGGCTCGTGCTGCCATCGGTACTGTACCATAGTCTGGGTACTTCTGCTCTGCTCAGAGGAACTGGCAAGGCACAGACGTTGGTGCAAATCCAGACTACAGATCCGGGCTTTTGAGCAAATTTGTAGAATATGGCACATATCTGCAGCATATACCAAGCATCTCTTAAGTGATTTATATCCCAATAGCTGTAGTTACACACCAAATGTGAAAACATTTTGAATTTAGTCTATTAAAAACTAGTGGCTCTTAATAATGCCTCAGACAAACCAAACTGCAGCTCCTGATGCCCACGTCAGAATATAACCTATAGCTTAACTACAGGAAACCCTTGGATAGTTTTACTGTCCTTTGAAAGCATCTTTCACAACCACAGATCAGCTTGGGTGGCACTGACAAAACAAGCTGTAGGTACCAGGGGAATAATACACAGAGCCAACTGTCTTTTTTTATAAAAGTATTTTTAATAAACTGATGGATTTAAGTTTCAGATGCTAGACAACTTGTTGCCATGTACAGGTAACAAAAGTCAAAATTCTTTGAATTTTATACAAATACTATGTAGTACAGTAAACTTGAATACAAGTTTACAAAAAATGCATCAGTGAATATTCAGCTTGTAACCAACTTCCAACAGTGAAAATTACCATGTATCAATGGTGATCAGAATTGCATTGCAAATTTTAGAAGTAATGCAACTATGTTTTTACCAAGCGACTCTGAAGTTACTGGTGCACACTGACAGTACATTGGATTTTTTTTTGGCTTGCTGAACAGAAAATGGCATTTAAATAAAATGACTTTGAGTTAAAGAATATAATATGTATCAAAAGTTCTATTTTACATAAAATTAAACAAGAATGAGAAAGTAAACAGAGCAGAACCCTGAAGCAGTGATATTTTCCTACCCGTTTTGATGGAAAAGACTCCACAGGTGTCCAGCTTTCTCACAGCATTTTGGAGTGTTCTAGTCCTAGCACAGTGTGGTCAATAGTAGACTAAAGTAATCCCTGCTTGGCAGTAATGCTGGTGAAAGGTAACTTGCTCTATTGCTTACAAATCGGAGTAACCACTGGCAGGGTGACTTCTTGGAGGCATCCAGTGGAGGCTGAGTTGACAGCACATGATTGAAGTTACAGTACTGCTTGCTTTGATACAATACCCAACAGCCTTCAGGGTTCAGGTGTCAGTTTCCTCACAGGATTTACAAATGGATGGTTTTGAAACAAAAATTAAAAAAAAAAAAAAAAAAGGAGCGTAAGACAGTATTTTCACCTGTACAGCTACCAATAAAATGAATGGTTTTGTTACAAACTTTCCAGTCTGCTTTATAAAAAATAGTCTTAGTTTTACTTCTAAATAAAAACTGTGCTGTGATCTGTCACGTTCTTGCATTGTACATGCTGTAGTTGTGTGTGTGTGTTAATGAAGGTGTAGAGATTTGTGACCTAGCGCTCTGGATATATCAGAAGCCTAAAAAGCTGATTTTGGTACATAAAAGTTAGGTAGCAATGAAAATTCATTCTATTTATTTTTCCTAAAACCTAGGAAAAGCTACAGTACATTGCTAGATCAGTGGCCTCAACCCTGAGCTGAAATAAAGGACCTGCCTTGGCCGAGAGACTTAAGTCACATTACTACCACAGCTGCACAGCAGAGACAAAACCACCTCTCTGTGGCCTGTTGCCTTAGCTGTAAGTAGTGTGAGATTCAGTTCTGTAATGCTTGAGAGTTGACTGGAGACCACCATATTCATTTTCACTACAGGGGGGGAAAAAAAAAAAGGAGAACCAAAAATCAGAGATTCAAGTGAAAAAGCACTCAACAGGAACAGTCAGTATGTCCAGCTTCTGGAGACCAAACGGAGAATGTAGTTAGTGGTAGACATGTCAGTCTTAAAGGTTTCCCACTTGGTAGAAGAGATTATTAAAACATCGTACCAAACTACAGTTAAAAGAGACTTCTACTATTATCCCACTCTTTCCAGAAAGAGTCTCACTTGACTGTTTCCCTCAGAACCGAGCGTGTCTCTCTCTGTACCTACACTGCATCACAGAAGATGAGTGAAAACATAAAGACTGTCTGGCAAAAGATTCAACCCAACCGCTAGGAGAAAAACTTCCGCTCTTTTCTAACACGAGTCGGAGTTGGCAATCATACGAATTCTCACTACGATACAGCCTACTGCACCTTCCTGTAGGGTTCAATGGCACCAACTACCCATGGCTAGGAGCATTCATAACATGAAGCATTCTTGCCTCCTAAGAGGATTTTTTTTTCCCTTTTAAACAGCAGAAACTGTAGAACCAGTATTTCACCTAATGGAAAAACTAAAGCCAGCAACAGACTGAAAATAAAGCTTGTAAGAATCATTTATACTTCTAGTAATGCACACTTCTGTGTGAGCTGATCACTTTACGGATGGTATGTTTTTTGTTAGTTTAAGGCAGCAAGTCTTTCAAAATACACAGGCTCACCTCCCTCATGTTTGTGCTACTGTATCCTTATGTGCACAAGAGAACCTCACTAATTTACACTAATGACTGGAAGAACCATTAATTCTCTTGGTAAGTGAACAAGAATAAGGCATTCCATTATATATTCTGATCACTAATTATAATTTAGCTCTAATTATAATCTACCAGCAAACATACTTCTGTGTTTTAGAAAATAATATCTCTTACCTTCAGATATAATTATGTGTGCAGATTAGTGGGTTCTGCTGTGTAAACACGCAGGTGCATAAGCAATTTTCAGGTTTTTCTTCATTACATCTGACAAGAAAGTTAATGCCACAGATAGAGACTGTGGGAAAATAAATTAGGATTTCTCTATGATTTGTGCGGATATGCACAACTGGGCAGTAATTTATAGCTCAAAAAAAGGACATGAATGTTTACAAACTCAAATGAAGCAAAATCAGCAGCAGAAAACAAGGCCATTCCCCAACCATAAATGGCTTGTATTACACTATTCCAAACTATATGAAACAAAAAAAAAAAAAAAAAAAAAAAAAGAATAAGAGTGCTAACTTTTACATGCAAGTTTGAAATCAAGTAAAACAAACAGTAAAAAATTTGTTGATGCTTCTAACAGATGATATTCACAGGTCTAAATCCTGGTTGCAGTAGACTGTAAAAACAGACAGAAGATAGGATGCAAACTACATGGCCGAGTTCAAAAAAAGGGATCGATGTGCATTGTAATGAGATAGAAATTTCCCTTCATATGTGCAAAAATCCACAGTTTCATTAATGTAGAGGTCATACTTCTTGTAACAGATCTTAGACAAAACCAGTCTCCCTACATCCTGGAATCTACCTGTTTACATCAGCCACTTTAAGTGCACAGTACCCTGTTCACATATATAGTATTCAGCAGTTTCTGGCATTTCTCAGAAATTTAATGTTCACCTGCCTTAAATCTTGAAAACAAAGGGGAGAGTTCATCCAGGGCATCATACCACTGCTTTTGAGTTATACCAACAGTTAAATCAAACTCAAATTCTCTCTTCTTCCATAGTGGCAGGAGTCCTTACAGGACTTGTAAACAGCAGTACACAATACTGTAAACAAATAATTTAAGTTCTGCTTTATACAAGATGTTAAGTTAACCCAGGTCTACCAAACAGGTGAAAATGAAAAGGGTGGCTTCACACAAAATCCTTCCCTTTTCTCCCAGCAATTCTTTTCACTACATAAATAATCCTGAGCTGAAACAGGGGTTGATGAGAGCCTTTTTTGCATATAAAAACAATGTTCTAGAGTCAGCTCTCATGTTCTGTCAGGAAGTCAATTGCTGGAGAGATTAAACTGAAGTATTTCAAACAATTTGTTACTTTGGAGGAGGACTTATAATTTGGTGTGGCGTCCAGTTCTAGACCCAGATGCTGAGCTTGCCAAGGAGGCTGATGCTGCCGCATCCTCAGCTTCCTCCAGCTCGTCGTGTAGCTCCTGGCTAACACTAGACTGGAGGGCTGCAGGAGTTAGCCACTCCTTCGGCAGGCAGCTCTGGAGAAAGGGTATACAAGAGCTGAAGTAGGCAAGGCGATTCACCCATCGTGGGATCTCTTTTCCACACAGAATCTAGGGGGAGAAAGGGAAAAGGATTAATTTATCTTCAGGATTCAGCCGTAACAAAACTACAGTACAGTAAATAAAAAGCAAAGGCTGCAGCAGCCTTACGATTTACGTATCACAAACAGCAGTCAAGAAGCACTTGAGTTAGTCGCACTAAGACAATTTTCTCCATCAGTAAAAGCAGCATCCTAAGTCACACAAGGAGACTTGTTTTCCACTGTGAGAGTCTGACACATGGTTCTATGCTTTTTTAAGAAGTCCTGAAAAGCTTACCCACATCACTTTTTTTTTTTAATAACTTCTATAAAAGCCACAGAAATAAGTTAAGGTATGTTTTCTATTCGCTACTAATTCAGCAGAAACAGACATTGCAAGAGGAATCTCTCTGTTACAAAAAAGCACCCTGAAAACAAGCAGTCAAAAAACCAGTCAATATTGGAGTTACACGTACAGCTGAGGCTGTTCACTGTGACAGCCTCTGATGAGTTTGCACAAGACATCCCTATCTTACAGCACACAGGCCAAGCACACACACTTTGGTTCACTGGAACAAAAGAAGCTATACAATGCAAAGCTGGTTTCAACTCCTCAAAAATATACAAGGCTGCATTAAGTATTTGTTTTTACTGTACATCAGTTATTAAATGATTTCGTTGTTGCTATTCAAGGAGTGAGCTATTTTACTTAACCACCTCCGTATTCATTTCTGGTATTACTTACTCCAGTCCAAATCTGGAGAAAGTCACAGCTAATGGGAGCATTACTCTGCTGTAACTGAGCACCATTTAACTTGTAATTATACCCCTGTTTTTATAGTCAATTTGAACACTAAATAGGACAAGACATAAAATAGAAACAACGTGACTATGTGGTTGAAGAGTATGGCAAAAACCTGGCCATATAGGCCAGATTTCATGCCAACTGCAGCTTTGTCAGTGTCTTACTTACATGTACCAGAGTTGCACATGAATCATCATCTCAGTAAAATTTTCCAGTACCACTGGAAGACCAAACAGTCTACACAAAAGAGAGGCCATACAATCAGTGTGCCATTAAATTTTTTTTTTCAAAATAGTTAAAAAAATTTAAATTTTATGGAAGCTCACCATGGAAAAAGTAGCCATCTCTTTTTTTTGAGTGTTTCAATGAAACATTAGAATAAATTCTAACAAGCACAGTTTACCAACTACTGATAAAAATCACAACTGCCATTCCCTTCTTTGTCCTGGGCTGCTTGTTCCTGCCCCTTTCCCTTGTGTTGATACACAGATGGATGATCAGGCCTTCAATCATATTGGCAAACCAATCATGTTAAACAGCTGAGGGGAAAAAGCAAAACCCATTCAACTCCACAGTTAGATACTTCACACAACCACTCAGCTATCTACATGACCAGGACGCAGGTGATGGCAGAGCAGTAACTTGACAAAAGCCTCTCAAGCAGAAGATAAACATTGCCTGTGAAACTTCAATGGCTTTGTTATACTTTAACAGTAGGTCACAACTTCAGAAATTATTTTCAGTGTGATAGTTCCGTGGGGAAAAGCTGATAAAAATAACACGTGGTTCTATCTTCAGTAGCGATCTCTGAAGCATCTGAAGTGATTTTGAAATTCTGTTAATACTTTATTTACCAGGTCTCTCAATTAGGAATGCACCCCTGCTCGAACACAAACTATGTATAACAACAATATTTAGTATTTTTGACAGCAAAATCTCATGCTTTGGACATAAATGCAAATAAAACCTGAAAAACGGTGACACTTGCCCAGGGTAAGAGAGACAAGAAGTTGGAAATTAGGCCAAACATTCCAAAGGACAGGAAGGAGATGATACTCTGTAGCCACCTGAAAAGAACCCTTCTATAGACCTTCATTATTTGTTTACCTCAGATAAAGCTGAAGAAAAGTGATTGCAGTTTTTGTGCATTAGGTGATAAGCATTTCCTTTGAATTCTTTTCCAAGCTCTTCTACTATTTTTTCTATGTCATCTTCCATAAAGTCAGTACTGCCTAGAACCACAGCCTCTCTAGAAAAGAAACAGAGAAAACAGGTGGTGATCAGGCTTCCATGAGATAGGTGGATTACTGTTCATACATTGCTCAAAAATCACCCCACTGCGGGTGGTGAGATCTTTCTGCCCTCCTGGAATAACAAAGGTTCTTTCTATTCCGTTTTACAGCACCGCCTTCATCTTTATCATAAGAGATTACTTCCTTGCCAATTGTCCACCTGTAGCTCACTTGAGTTCTTTGCAACTTAACTCTGACAAACACTAGATGCAATTTTCCCCTCCTCTCCAAAGGATAATATTTCTAAGAGACAGTTGAGAACACGTAAGAGCTTGTAATGCAGGGAAGGGTCAAGGCAATCACACTGAGAAGGCGGAAAAGAGATATGGGGAAACCTTGAGGAGCAACATTTTTCAGCTTTTTCTTTGAATAAAAATTTCACTACCTTGAAAAAGTTACCCTGTTGTATATACTGTGTGAATAACAAAAGCTAGCCACACGTCCACGTAATTTGTACACATTTAAGGAATTTAATGGTATGCTAAAAATAATGTTCTTCACTGTAGATGCTTCACTGTCTCCTCACCTCTGTCCATCTTGCATTTCTAAGTAAACACACTAATTTCCCAGAAAGTCAGAAATCCTGTAGTATCATTCAACACATCTATCCTCAAAAAGAAATGCAACAAGTTGTCTTTTTAATATGCCTTCTCAAAAGCAAGAAAATAGGTATCTTTCTTACTTAAACTTAAACGTTTCTCCTAGCTCAGAAGCATTTCCTGGTGAAATTTCAAATATTCCAGAAAAAGGGTATGGGTGACCACCATAGGCAAATTCTGAAAAAGAAAGCTCAGATTTAACAAAAACGGCATATGACGACTGGAAGATCACTTCACTAGGATCTAAAGCTAGAAACCAGACATCTTATTTACATGGGTAACAAGTACAAGGAGCTAGAAATGAATAGTTTTGTTAGTTGCTAGTCAACCTGAATAAAAACTGACAGGAAATTTCCTACATCAGTGTACAGGTTTAACTGGAGTAACTTTACAGTAAGCATATATTGTTTTCATTGTATAAATCTTACCAGTTGTCTTTATACATGCTTGTCTTTAAAACTCCACTTACATATTTATAGATTAGGGATTCAAAGTACTGCATCCTCAAACGTCTGATGGTGCTTCTATTCAGTGCACTACAGCTGTAAGTCCGGCAGTGAGTAGTGGCCTAATAGGTTTTATAATTTCTTGATTTGCCAGAGTTCAGCTGTCCTGAGTTCTTACTATAACAAGAAGTTAAACCAGTGCATGCACCTGAAGTCTGCACGTAGCATCTGCACTTACAGTACATGAAAACATCACGGTGTGCTTTAGCTTCCTTCTGTGTCTGTAAGATAACAGCATGCCACACCCAGAGTGCAATAAAAAGCTTTAAGCATGACTTCACGCTTCCTTTCCTCAAAACTCCTAACACATTATCGAAGTCCAGCATTCAGTTTGGTGGATAATCTTTTTTACAACAGGTTAATAAATAAAGTTTGATGTACTTTGAAAAAATGCAAGTCATTGTTCTAGCAGGAGTACGACCTGCTATATGAGAAAGCTGTTATAATCTGAACAGGAAGGGAGGCACATGTATTTGGCACAGCTCAAGAACTGGGTTTCAGGCACAGCACTATTAAGAGTCGGGTCTTTCCGATCTGGGTTAAAAATCCAAAAAAGTTTTAACAATAAGCATTGTATTTTGTCAATTCAGTGCTTTGATAATGCTTGCAAACCCGTTTACAATGTGACCATTATACTAGCTGAAACATCTCTAGATTAAGATAACACTGCGCAATGTGGTCTTTGGATCACATGCCACACCTTTTGCTGCCTCTCCTCACCTCCAAACACATTCCAAAAAAAGAACTGAAGTAGAGTTTTCTTCTTTAAAGGGACCACTTTTAGCAACACCATCACCTCAGAGCATCATTATTCTGCCAGGCAGGCATACCTCAGACCTGAGCTCATGCTACAGCATGCTCAGAAACACCTTCCAGCAGCAACAAGGACTCAAAGCGGCCTGAACAGATCAGGAAGCTGCATCCCCAAAGTGCGACCTATTTAGCAAAAATCGGAATGTATTCCTGTATTTACCACAAGCATATCTTTTGTGATCAGTATGCATGAAATGCCTTTTAAAGAAACTGTCTCTAAAACAAACCAACCTAACGGTAAGGAATAGACAGTTTTTCCTGAGCATCATGCACTTTTAGGTGCCTATGTGCAACTGACTATTGTTTCTGTAGTTAAAAATTAACTCCTTGCACTCAGTGCTGGCAGAATACTGAGGAAACACAATTCAACCGTGCTTACTTGAAGCATATGTTTATTTTAACAATAGGTATTTCAAAACCTAAAATAAAGATTCTATGCCTAGCTGAACAAATTGCACACTTCTTCGTAGTTGCATAGCTTTATAGAAGAATGCAAGATGACTACTGGATTATTCGTATCCAAGGTTTTTTCCAGAGACAGAAGAGATGAGAACTTTAAGAGAAAACTGATGAACAAGTTTCAGGAGCCAGACTTCCCTCACTACCTGAAAAATGCTTTTTAAATAACAGCATTACCAGGACAAAGAGTAAGTTATGTTTTTCTTGCACATACCTCGGCCATACACTTCTATACCTGAATGGAACACTCCAATTCCAAGGGAAGAAGTATATTCATTCATCCAATACTAAAAAGAAAGAAGAAAACAAAAAAGACTCTAGTTAGTTTCCAATACAGATTAGTCTTCTGATAGCAGACTGACATCTATTTGTCCCCCACATCAAAAGCATAAAACCCTACCACAAAGTGAACTGCACAACCCATTTTATGACAACAGAACACGCTGTTAAAATTCCCCAAGTGTACACAGTGGATCAATTCCATTAGGTTCTACTCCAGTGTTTTAGTGCTGTCAATGTCTGTCAACCAAGGAGAAATCCAGACCAACTTTTGATTTGACAACAAGTTACAGGTTGTAAAGTTTTCAATTAGGTGGAATACATTCTAGAATCAACTGCAGTAATTTTGCAGAAGCACTTTTTTTTTTTAAAAAACATTGGAAGGTAGGACTGTATTATACACACGCTAACTGGCATTTATAGCAATGACCACGCTTTTTCTTATGACCAGGTGAGCACAAGACACACTCGAGATATGTAAGATGGACTGAAATTACTTTAGTATATTTTGTCTTTGAATCTCAATTGGTGGTCACCATACAGGAGACTGAACCCTCTCCAGGACTCCCAATGTATGTCTCTCCGTACATCAGGTGCAAGTCTTTTGCATAAGTCCAACACCTGTTTCCAATATATGACTTCTATTGTAGCCAACAGATAATAGCTGCATTTCAAAAGGAAACCAGGAAGTGATAATTTAAAAAAAAAAAAAAAAAAAGAGGAAAGAAAAACCCTTCTCTTAGTGCTTTTCTTTCTCTTTTTTCTTTTTCAAAAGCAGCAGCAGTGCGTGCCTATCAGGAGCTAACTGTTACCCTCAAGACCTTAAAGATGCACAGAATTCTGGAAAGGGAAAACCTCACAATTACTGTCTTGCCTTGGCTACATCACCACCCTCAAAATATCAGTCTCCAAGCAGTAAAAATTTTCAAGTGACACATAATTCAAAAAGGAACCTCAAACAAAGGCTGGGGAAAAAAAGAAAAAGGCATCTCAATTTTGTCCTTAAAACTGAAATTGGCTAGCAGAAAAACCTCTCAAAGATACAAGGAGAACATTATTCTGTCAATTGCTCCAGTAGTGGGATATTTCCTCCCAGGTCATCTGGTCCCAAAGGGCACCGCTGCAAACTTCTGCAAAGCAAGCTTCAAAGAATCAGTTGGCAGGCAGGATTCAGATTGAGGTAGAACCTCCAGCAAATTAATATTTGTTTATCAAACAGGAAGAAGAGGAGGCTATCTTGTTTACACAACCTGTTGACATAATAAGCACCTTCTGATGTGAAGTCACTATTACAAAAATGTAAAAGGTTACAGGTGTCACACTTGTTAAGATGTGCTAGCTGGAGTTAGTGCATAATTTACAGGGCCATTACAAACATTATGGTGTATAACATGCATTTCTGAAAGCTAGTTTTCTTGCAATAAAAATTAGACACTAATCCTTGGACTGACAAGCTATTAACGAAAATCAAGACAAGTTAAAGGGCAAAAAGAGCACGTCAGGCCAAGAGTTACAAATTTTCAGGTGTTAAGGTATGGGTGTATTTGGCTTTTACAGTCATCCTTATTCTAAGTATTGTCAAGCCTAAAATAAACAGCCCCCCCCAATTCAGTTACCAGCAGTTGCCAAACATCAGCATGTGAATTTTCCAGCTGAAAATTCACAATTGTGCTAGCAGGCACAGGACACAAATGACTATCTGGATAAGAAGATGCTGAGGATTTGATGTTCTCTTCTATAGACAAGCCACTTGTGGGAAATTTTGTCAACATAAATTAACAGAAGACAGATTTTGCTCCTTATATTTATTTAAAATTAAGGCTTATTGAGATCTGTGGATAACTTTTGCTTAAGAGTAAACTTTACCCTTTGCGTTAATTTCTGGCTTTGTCAATGCTTTGCTATGTTAGCTAGTGGGGTACGGACGACTAGACTAAATCATCACTTTAGCGTATTTGAAGGCCTTAGCAGTTTTTTCCTTCCTCACCCCAGAAGAGCAGAGAGCTAGTCCGTATGATCAAGCCACATCCAAAAATACATCAGGTTAGAGTTACTCTGTATAGAAAGACATAAAACCGGGAGAATACAAGAAGAGGGGAAGGAAGGAGAACAATGTTAAGACTACCCAACTAACTTCATGGGTTTGTGAGCAGAAAAATATGGATTCTGTTCATTGAAGTGAAGTCAAAGCCCCCAGGAAAATGGAAGAGCTACTTCAACATAAACCTGTTCCAGTTTTGAAGGCAGTCCTATCCCACACTTTACCAGCTGACCATTTCAAAATAGTTCTAGGTCTATATTTATAGCCAAAACCGTAGGCACATTCAACACACAGTTTGTCAGCACAGGAAGAAAGTATGTTTGCCTAATGAGAGGGTGTATGCAAATTAACCTCATCTACAACTGAGCTAGACAGGGTCCCTGGTGCTCTCGTCTTTCCTCTCCTGGACACCCATTTGGCCAGAAAACTCTGGGTCCAGCCTCTGAATTCCAAATAACCTACACATCGCAAATGCATCAGATCTGTTAATGCCGAGCAAGGTTATCACTGCTCTCTGAAAATGGAACAAAAGTTACACGAGACACCCCATAAGCAGTAGAAGCAATAAAGCCTAGTTTGTTACTAGGCAGAAGAAAAAATTATTAACGCTCCTCCCTCCCCTCCCACAACCCCATGAAACCTAATGGGAGATATAGGGAGAGGACAGAGAAGCGGGTCCTCACCGACCCTCCTCATCGATCCGTACAGAAGCAGAAGAACGGGATGGGAAGCTGCCCCAACCAGGTGTTCAGCAAGTCCAGGACTATTCAAGTATATGCACTCCTCCTCACTAGTGCCACCAAAATACACTGGGCTTGCTAGACTACAAAAACTGAGCACTGGTGGCAAATTAAACAAATGTTAGCAGCTTTGGAAGAAGTGCCTAAAGCAAACCTGGCACTTCACTTAATATTTCCAGTAAGAACAGAGTAGGTTAATTGAAGATAAAAGAATTTCAATAAGGCAGAATTACTTTCCCCCTAGGAACAGTAATTATACCTAATTATTACTTAATCTGGATCAGCTATTGGAAGGTTGGTCACATTTTCTCATTGAACAAAATGCCTTATCTCACCAAAGAAAGAAATGCAGGACAAATGCATCTTAAATATGCTGAATTTGGCTACAGCTGAAAAGATTACATATTACTTACACAATAAAGACTGTAAGTTAAATGACATCTATATAGCTCGCTGGTTCAGTAACATGCTGTAAGTGCTGGAATCAAAAAGTGATCCCAAAAGCTACATCCTTGCTTCCATTACACAAACTGGATTCCCTTCATTTAGTCTCAATATGAATTTTGCAATAGTAGAATGAATAGAAGCAGCACAATCCCATATCCTCAATATTTTGCAATAAGTCAGTCTTGTAAAAGAAGAATTCATGTTTAATGCAACTATCAGAATGAAAATATTAGAGAAGTATTTTTCTACGTGCACAATAAAGTCATGTCACTGAAATGAAAGAACAACACTAGTCCCAGTCCTTCAAAAATGTCTTCATTACTTTCTTGAGCGCTTTCATTTATGTTAATACTTTAGATTGTTATAGTCTTATCTGACAAGGGAAAAAATAGGATGCTACTTTGTGCACAAAAAAGCTAGATCCCTAAAAATAGCAGTTAGTTAAAATGAAACTATAAAGTACTCTGGTTCTCAAAACACAGTATATCAAAGTCTTCACCTTACCCTTTTAATGATCATAAAAGATTTTCAAAGGCATGAACTGCAGCACGTAAATATGCCCTTAAGCTTCTCTCCCTCCGTAAAGTTACCAGCACTTGAAAATCTGCTTTCTTGTACAACACACGTGCCCCTCCTCACCCTTTGGTTTTAATAAAGGTTTTTGCTTTTTCAAGCACGAAGGACAAAGGAAGGGTATATGCTCCAAAACCAACCAACTCAGTTCTGTAAAGAGTTTCAACAGTAGCAAGGTCACCTAGTATTCCTCTGCACACCTAAACAACTGTCTCTGAAATGAAGCTACAGCTAGCGCTCGGGTTAAAATAAAGCCATTCATATGACTGTTGCAATTACAGTAGTGTTGATTCTGTCAACCAGGTGACTAGCGGTGGTCTCTTGTTCCAGAAGAGAAACAAAAAACCCCAATCCCAAACCTAAACTACAAAAAAACCTCAAACCCACCTCCAAGTGACACCAAATGTCAGAAGCAAACAGTAAACCTGCTAGTGCCTCAATACACGGTTGGCAGGATTTGATGAATCAACAGAACTTCAAAATAGCTATTACAAAAGACTCTTCCCTTCTCCCACCCCCTTTAGTGCCCCCAAACAACGCAGTATCATTGATTTCAGCAGGCTGTCTACATGCAGTAATGGAACTGCTATGCAACATGAAAGCAAGGCTTTAGTTTAAGCTCCTGCTTCAAACAAGTTTAAAATGGACTGAGACATCATTTAGTGAAAGAATTCAAGGCAGGATGTATATTGACAGTGTCTTTCAGACACCGTGGGAACCTCAGTTTTTCCTTCCAGTTTAAAGGAAATCTGTTTCTCTAATGGTCAAATAATGTAGACGTTGTTATAAAACAACAAACACAGCTGAGGTACGATATAGAAATAGTCTGCTTAGCGGTCTCAGCTTACACTATGTATAATTTGTGGCGACGTACAGCTTCAACAAACACCACAACTGCAGACCCATGCACAAAAAGATGATCACACATCTGCAGATAAGTGTGCTTGCTTGCTTCTTTTGGAGAAGTTGTTCCTTCCACAGATGGTAGCTTTAAAGACTATGCCACTTCTTGACGTAGGCAGAGCCCCGCTAACGACAACAGGACAAACATCAGTCGCCAACACGTCCTAAAGAAAAGTATGACGCTAGTTTTTATGAGCACAACCTTCCTGTTGCTTCCCCCCCCGCCCCCTTCCCTCTTGTCAACCATCAGCCTTGCTAGGATGGCTGGAGTAAAACTGATCACAGCATTTCAAGTCTGGAGGAAAAAGAAAAGAAGATATAGGTTTCAGCAAAGAAATCTAAGGAGTCAGAGATGAAGGAGAACCATTTGAATGACAGAATAGACTATCACAAAAGAAAAAGAAAAGGCATGCTGAAGTCACACCCCACCAATGCTATCACCACAGTGAGAATGGAGCTTCTCCCAGAGGCCATGGCATTACTTTCCAGGCAGGCACTTACACAGGAGACAGTCCATTCTGTTAAGTTTTCACAGCCTGCCTGTGACCTGGGCCCAGGCGACACTTTGCACAGCTAAGCAAGTCTCTGTGAGAACACTGGGTCTTCCATCTTAAGTGAGTCAGAAGTGCGTCAGGCCTTGACTTCAAAGATACTACCTTATGTAAGAGTCCTGAAACTGAAGTCCTACTTCTTTCTCTGTACCAATATTTACATATATATAAAAACCATCTCTTTTCATGCTAAAAGAGCTTCTCCAATGTGTTTTTTTTTAACTGTAGTCCAGAAAAGTCATACATATGCATGTGACAGAGCATCCTTCCCTCCTTAAGTCTAGTATAAATAAGGCACACTGACTTTTTGTCATATCAGCATCACGTATGAGCTGAACCAGGTGAGCAAAGACCACATTTTTCCCCCCCCTCAAAAAAACCAGAGTGAATAGACTGCTCCTGCCTCCAGCCTCCCCTCATTCTCCACAATGAAGGAAAACCAAAGTAGAAATAGCAGGTCATAGTCACTGGAGACAGAACATGGACACGGGGGGGGAATAAATCCTTTGACAGGGACATTGATTTCTATGGTAAGTATTATGGTGAAAGAAAATAATGACAAGAATCAGGCTGGTTCACATAATCTCATACATAATTTTAATTTCAAGCCAGACAGCTCTCTACTGATTGCTATTAAATACTATAGCATTAAAGCCTGAGTACTCACAAGCAAACAAGCTGCATTTTCTCTCTGCCAGCAGTCACTGACTCTACATTATGCACCTTCACCCTTTTAAAGCAGCAGAAGTTCACTTTAAAATGGTGCCGGTGGTAGGAAAGCCCACCCAAAACAAGCTCAGTAATGCAAACAACGTTACCTGAAGCTAGTTGTCAATCTTCCTGTCCCACTATCAGTGGACTCAAAATGTGGTCAGAGAACTAGCGCTACTTGTTCTAATTTCCAGCGATTGAAACGCATTAACGGATAATATTTTCTTAATATTACTTATCCTCACCTCCTGTTCTCTGCAGGTACTTACACCTCATTTGTTACCATGGCATTTGAGCAGCTTGCAGCTGAACACAAGACAAAACAACAGTTGCTGTATGTGTCACAGAAAGATTACCCAGAAGAGAGGGAAGGTGAGCTCATAGGACTGCAAATCGAGCTCCTTTATTCCTACCAAGTTGCAGCCATACCAAAACTGTTCAACAATTCTGGACTAGGAAAAAAACATTACTGACACAGCGCTAAAAACCCTCTTATCCCTACACAGATAGTGGTTATCCCCAACCACTACGCCGCTGGAAAATCTGCCACTTGTATAGTTTTCAGGAGCAGGAGAGGCAGGGCCTCCCCCCTGCTGAGCCCCGGGGGCGATAGCAGAGGAGGGAGAACAGCCCGGGGACACTCACGTTTCGTTACTCACACCCAGCAGGGGAAGAGCTGCCCCCGCGACGGGGAGCGGATCTACCTGTCACCGAAGGACCCGGCCCGGCACCGCAGCAAACTTTTGTTGCGGGTCACAACAGACCCGTACAAACTGACAGACCTCCCACATTATCGCCCCCCGCCCCGCGTTCGGTATTTCTCCTGCTCTACCGCCCACACGAGCGGGAGCCCACGGAGCCAACTCGGCTGGGCACAGGCAGGGGAAGGGCAGGAAAAGTTTCCCCGCCGCCCTCGCCCCCCTCCCCGACCCCCGCAGGAGCTCCTCCGCGCCGCAGCCCTCCCGGGAGAGGGCCCGGGACCCCCGCCAGCGCCCGCCGGCACAGGTGCGGGGCCGCGCTGCCTCCAACAGCCCCGGGCCGGGCCTGGCCGCCGCGGCGGGCCCCTGGCGCCGGGCCGGGCGCTCACCATGTCGTAGACGTTGAGGATCACCAGCTGGTTCGCCATCGCCGGCGGCCCGCGGGCGCCCCCCGCCCGCTCGGTCGCTCCCGCTGCGGCGGCGCTTGCTCAGGCCGGCGGCGGGGCTGTGGGGACCCCCGGGGGCCGCTTCCTCCTCGTCCTGCCTGTTGCTGCGGGGCGGGGGGGGACGGCGGGCACCATGGAGCCGCCGCCGCGGAGGGACGGGGCCTCGCCCCCGGGAGACGCGCTCAGCCCGCGGCCGGCGGCGGGGGCCGGGCGGCGCGGGGGGGAGCGGGCGCGGGCCCCACCCCGGTGGCGATGGCGGTGCCGGTGGCGGCGGGAGGGGAGAGGACGAGAGGAAGGAAGGGAGGGAGGGAGGGAGGAGAGGAGGCGCGGCGCGGCGGTCAGGGCACGGGTGGGGGAAAGGCGCAGTCAGCGGCTCGCGCCCTGCCTGGCGCTGGCGCCGGGGCCGCGGGCCGGCCTGGCAGCCCCTCCAATGGGCGCAAAATGGAGCCGCTCGAGCCCGCCCCCATCTTCCGCGCGCGGAGCGGGCCGGCGGAGACTACAGCTCCCGGCGCGCAGCGCGGCCTGGAGGACTACGGCTCCCGGCGTGCCAAGCGCCGCCCCGCGGCAGGGTGCGCCCGCGGCTGCCGCCGGCTCGGTGTGGCCCGTACGTACACGGGCAGAGAGGGGGGTGTCTGGGCTGGGCGAGAGGCCCGGGGAGCGCTGCTGAGCCGGCGGCTGAGGCCTGCCGGGCGGGCGCTGCGCAGTACTCGCGGGACCAGGCCTAGGCCGGGGCCGGGGCCGGGCAGACCCGCACCCGCCCCGGAGCAAACATTGCCGCGCTTTCGGACCCGCTGGGCCGTAGCGGCCTGCCCCGTGTTATGTCGAACGTGACGCTCACGTACGTTAAGGCTCTTAGCTTTCAGTGACAGGAAGGTCTGCGTTCGGGGCTCTTAGTTTTCGGTGTTCGGGCCGTGTGGCACCGGCACCGCCATTTTGTGTTTCTGTTCAAGGAATGAGGGGAATTTGAGCTACCTCTAAAAAAAGTAAGGTTTGGGCCTTTAAAATCTGCAGATAACTCACATGTGGATACTGGCAGATGCATGGCTGCTTCTAAGGCTGCAGACGCTTTCCATGTGCGGCATAGTAACCTTGTCACATAACCTTGTGGTGAGGTAACCTTACATAAAACCTTGTTAAGCAATAGGAAAACAGAATTCCAATTTGTAAAAGCATCGGCTGGAGAAAGGATGCTTGCTTGCTTCCAGCAGCTAATGTGAGGTGCAGATTCAGTTTTATAAAGGCAACTACTGCCCCTTTATAGCACGTTAGAATGAGTGCTGTTCGCAACAGGCTGTGGATGTGCCCTTGAGATGAAGGTGCTGCACGAAGGAGGACGTACCACCCCGGGGGTGTTCTGGCTTCCACTATGGTTTCTGGCCGCAGGGCTTTTGATGTTGGATGTTTAGCTCCTCTTCATCGGCTGAAACTGGTGGCTGCTGAGCACTGCACCCTGGGCTCCCATTTCGCGTGCGGAACAACTCCGTCCCGCCAGTACTACAGCACAGCTTATGCAGGCAGTTAAAAAAGCATCAGTTTATTTCCTCCTTTGGGGAGTGATTTTTGGTTAGAGGAAACTAGTATTGTTGCCAAAACATAGCAGAGGTTCAGCTACTGGTTGCGACAACATGAAATTCAAACACCTGAGAAACTGGTGTAGGAACCTCAGGTTCATCTTAGCCACGTGAGGACTGTTGGCAGGAATGCCTTACTTTGCCAGTGAAACAGTAAACCTGTGGACAGGATGTCTGTGACTTTTTTGGGTCGTGTTCTTCATCTGCTCCTTTGGCTGGCAGCTGGGAAACAAGCTGGTAGCTATTAAACAAAAAAGTTTTGTGGGAAAAAGTTGCTTCTATATCGAGGAATACTGAAGAAAATATGATCCTATCTTAAAAACTGCAGGGGTCAAAAACCTTACCTGAAAAGGCAAGGACTCCATTTCCAAGTACCAATGTGCATTACCTGGAAGAGAGGAATACAAATGCTGTAATGACTCCTAGTGAATGAATCTCTTAGTCTTCATTCTCTCCTGTTTGTTGCCTGTCTGCAAGATGCACTGTGAAGAAAAAGGAGAGAAAGACATAACTTCTAGCCTGTAGTCACAGGAGACAGAGATATAAAATTCATATTATATGAATAAAGCTGAAGAGTAAAGCCCCAAAGTGTCATTTATTTGACTTAAAAATTGAATTTAGTCTAATAAATATTAGACTTAGTACATAGAGTAGTAACACAATACTACAGCTCTGACTTCCTCAGTGATGCAGTTTATCTTTTCATGCAGTTATCTGCAAAAGGCAGGAAAATCCTTCTTTTGAGCGAAAAGACTGTGATTAGGTGTCAGGAGCAACGTTAAGCATGCGTGAATACTGCAGAAGGTTACGCCTAATATGTTTTATAGCAGTTTGTGTTTATCTAAGTAGTTCGGAGAGTTTGAAAGTATGGTATGGGGGTACACCGAGATACTGAGATCAGTTTGGCAATGTGGTAAAGGGGCAGTGATCAGTAGTGGGCACTGTTGCCACAAAAGAAGTGTAATGTGTGAACCAACCCATGGACTTCTGCCTTGTAAAACTGAAAGCCAAGCTGCTTGAGCCCTTAATAGGAGCACAGAAAATCTCAGGGAAGAACACGAACCAAAATCATTGTCTACCAATCTGTACTATACTTACTTTATCCCATCACATGTTCCTGTCCCTGTATGACAGAGATACGCTTAAAGAGCAGTCTGGTTTCTTGTCTTTATGGAAAATGCCATTGTCTGTTTAGTTTTCAAAGGAAGAGAAATAGCCAAGATTAGAGGAGCACCAATTCTCAGCCATAAAAGAGAACTGAGAGAAGGCTAAGGCACCTTAGATTCACGGAGAGATGCAGAGCAGATGTTGCTACACACCTCCCGCGTGTCTCGTGCATTTGGCGTATGTGCAGCTCAGGTGGAACACAGATGTGCAAATGCTCTAGAAGGAGCTGGAGGGCTGTCACCTGTGCTTCAGCCCATGGGACTATCCACTGTTAAGGGAAGACCGACTTAATGTTCAGTAGGAACAAACTGTTTTCACTGGAGGTGAAATTTCAAAGTTGATTTCTGATTTTTTCTGATTTCTGTCTTGGTACAAACTGTACTGAAATAGATGGGATATGAATCACAGAAAATGAATCAGTAACAAATCATTAAAAATGCCCATGTATTCTTTGTGCCAGATTTCTACAGCTTCTATAATTATGAAAATTTTCATAAATGTGTGAATATCAAATAAAGTGATTATGAGAAGTTCAACCATTTATTTACGTATGGAGCTGTATTAAACTTATTTTAGGACAAACAGAACAATTGCCATTAACAGTATAAGCTTTACAAGGTATCTTAACTGGCCAGTAAGAAAATTCTGTCTAGAAGTGCAAAAATGTCTTCAGCTGGAATGAAAAAATAGATTCAAATAAGACCCTTAACTATTACAACAAGTGTTGTAGCCCTTACATTTATATATTGAAGGAGAGAATAAGCTTGAGAGGATATATAATCCAAATACGTACTTTAAAGATAGAATTAATATTTGTTAAACAAGAAGTAAAACATACAGTATCAAAAAAAAATCTTCAGGAACATATCATATTCCCACTATGGACTATGCTGCTCATTATGGGAACTGAATTGCCTGCAGCCCCTTGGATAGAGTGGAAATTTTGCATTTTTCTGTCAGATTTCACACTGAAAAGATATGCTAATAGCTTAGGTAAGTCAGCAAAAGCTGTAAGAAGGTGAGGCCAACTCGAGCATGCGGCTCACAACTGCAGCTTAACTTAGTTCGACTTGAAAGGTGTCTCTTCAAAGCTATTAGCCGCCACTGAGCTATACTCACAAACAGGTTAAAGTTGTATTCAATAGCATGTCCTTTATACTTGAAACCTAATACATTAAATGATACTATAGAGATACAAAAAGTGCTTATAAAAACATTGATAAACAAAACTAAAATGACACCATACTTTGACAATTTGTTTTATGGGTTGTCATTAGTATGACAGATAGTAAGATACTGGTCTTTAAGTCTTGCTGTAGTTCTCTTGAAAGCTGACTTGTGTTTGTATGTTAGTAGCAGTATATTTGTAGCTGGTGATGAGGACGACCAAAAAGATGAAGAGAATGATGACTGAATAGAGTTTAGTTCTAGGTGTATCTGGCCTGAAATGCAAATGAAATAGGATTAAAATACAATTACTTTTTAGATTCCTGCTTCAATTAGTCAAGAATGTCTGGCATTTCATATTAGCAGTGCATTCACTCAGTACTGTAACTCATGACAATATTTATTTGGTTAATTAGGGATTTCTTTTAATCTGTATGGTCATAATGATTCAGAATCCAATAGGAATACCTAAATTATTTGCCTTTTCAGTCTATGACAATTGACTTTTTCAGTCACTGGCAATTCCTTTGATTAGAGAACAAGAAGAAAGCCTTTTCCTAATCAGAGGTGACTGTACTGGGGTCCTTAGAAGTTCATTTGGTTTAAAAAGCTTTCCAACTCTTTTGTACAGAACACAGAAAATAGAATAAAATACCAGAGAAGTTGGAAAGAGAAGCAGGTTGTATCCACAGGTTTACCAGGGTGAGCCCTGCAGGTTAGGATCTGAGTAATATCTCTGAATACTTCACCTGGTCAAATAAGTTGTAAGCCTGGCTAAATCAATTCTCTGAAGTTTCTGGGTATGTTGGAGAAGCAGTAGTGGGATAATGTTAATTTTTATTTTTTTTTTATTCCCATCCACGCAAATCCTTTATTTTTACCAGGAGGCTGTGGAAACATGATTTCTGCCAGACTAATATTAATGGCTAGAAACGCATCTAAGCAGTTGCAAGGGATGCGTCTAGCTTTGTGGATCTTGTAAGAATACTTGCATTACAGCAACTGAGGTTTGACAGGCTGGCAAACTTCCTGTTTACTTTCAAATAGAGATTTTGGAGAAACTGCATAATTAAAAATGTCAATAAATTCTTCTGCCTTTATCTGTGAATCTTCGGCACAGAACAAGGACATGGCATCTTGTCTTTATGCTTCTGTAATAGCAAGTTTATTTCACACAAATATTAAATAATAATAGCATAAGACTGTAATAATAATAAATAACAATAATACATAGGAAATGTCTACTAGCTGTTACCTTTCAATTACACCATATGTACGGACTGCAATGAATGCTTTTAAATCACAAAAACTGAAACACAAAAAAGCCCTGTTCATTTATTTTCACAGCTGAGAGAAAAAAAAAAAAGAGAATCTTATGAAACTGTCCAGTGCCCAGAATCACCCATCCTTATTCAAGTTCTTGGTTAAAAAGTCACGTTCTTGGTAAGCAGATTAGAATTATTAAATTATTAACATTATTCAAAACCTTCTACAGTTATAAGTAACATTCAAAATGAAGTACATAGTCAATTTTTAATACATTTTCAGTTGCAATTATTTTTTCTGCAGTAAAGTCAACTTTTGCGAGCATTCAGGCCTGTAAATACACGTTCTTATGTGTCCTCTACCTTGGAAAAAGCACTTTCTACAAGAGTCATCCTAGCAGTATCGGCAGGGCTTGTGGAGGTTTAAACAGGAGGTGATGTGTCTCTGCAAAGATGAGGGAGGATACAAGGGAACATTTATGGCTTTGAGAGGGATTAGAAAAAGTTTGAAAAAGCTTCTTGTTACTGTAGGCTTAGTGTGAGTGGGGAATGTTGCAGAAACTGCAGTGCATTAACCAGTCCTCACTGGTTTCCATCTGACCATTGTGCTGGTGGTTCAAGCAAGCAGATTTGAAAGACAGGGAGAAGTAAAACCTTTTTTCAGGTTGTGAAACCTTACACTTGTTGGTTTTGAGTGTAAGGTTGGCTACTAGAAGTAAACCGCCAGGAAATAAGGAACATACCAGTTTGTTTTATTGACTTATTGGAATTTATCTATGTTCTCAAAATATAGGGGATGTGGGGTAGCACACTGAATATTATACAGATCAATTTATTTTAAAAAACTTGGAGTAGATAAAAAAGTTGAAATATGAAATTGTTAATTAGAAGTAAAGGGAAGACAAATATTCTTGAATAGAAGCAATGCTTTTGTAAGTTCTTGTAAATCATAAGATAGAACATTTTCAAGATTTTCAGATAACCTGTGTTTATTTATAAATAGTATGGTTCTTTTTTTGTAAATGCCTCATTTTTTCAGATTCCGTACTCAGTATCTGTGCTGTGGATTAGTCTGAAAAATGCAAAAGTCAAGGATTCTGAGAAATGGCACTCTCATTTCTAAATTACAGCTAACTTAGAGCTAGGCAGAAGTGAAAATATTGGTAGCACCCAAAGCCAAAGGAAATCCTGAGCAAAAAATATTTTAAAAGTATCAATGGTAGGCATTTCATCCATTTTCACCCCACATCATCACATTTTATCACATTTAAAAAAAGACAATAACCTGTAGTATTGATCTAATATCCTCACTCTGAACACGTAAATGGCACTATGACTAGTAGCCCAAATGATGTAATTGTTGAAAGTGCTGTTTAAAATCTGATACTGCCCATACAGTCCTTCATTTGTACTGTCTGATGAAATACAAACCAGGATATGTAATTCTGAACAGAAACAAGGAAAGAGTTAGTTATTTTTGAAATAGCTTTGAAAAGCAATTAAACACAAACACGGATTTGGTGTGGTGGGTTTCTTATGTGCAAGTGGTGGCTGAAAATTATTAATAGATTCTGCTACGTAAATGTTCAATTGAGCATAAGTTAAATGTCTATATGAACATAAATTATATAATTCAGTCTCTTGACAGAGCTATTAAGAAACTGCCAGTAATTTACCAAACACATATATCAGTCTTTACAGTAACTGTATTTCTCCTAACGACATCATCTTAGAGAACTTCCTGATCTTACAGTTGTAAGTCAGTCTATATTCAGTTTATCTTACTCAGTCCCTAATATATAGATCTCAAGAATATAAAATAGATAGAGAACTTGGAAGATGCCTCAGAATTTATTTCTGAAAATCTTCAGAAAATATTTTCCTCAATCTGAAAGGGCATGGAGATGCTTCATAATTATGGCTGAAGTCATAGAATCATAGAATCATAGAATGGTTTGGGTTGGAAGGAACCTCAAAGATCATCTAGTTCCAACCCCCTTGCTGCGGGCAGGGACACCCTCCACTAGACCATGTTGCCCAAAGCCCCATCCAACCTGGTCTTAAACACTTCCAGGGATAGGGCATTCACAACTTCTCTGGGCAACCTGTTCCAGTGCCTCACCACCCTCACAGGGAAGAATTTCTTCCTGATATCTTATCTAAATCGACCCTCCATCAGTTTAAACCCATTACCCCTTGTCCTGTCACTACACTCCCTGATAAACAGTCCCTCACCATCTTTCCTGTAGGGCCCCTTCAGGTACTGGTAAGCTGCAATTAGATCTCCCCAGAGCCACCTTTTCTCCAGGCAGAACAATCCCAGCTCTCTCAGCCTGTCCTCATAGGAGAGGTGCTCCAGCCCTCCAGTCAGCTTTGTGGCCCTCCTCTGGACTCGCTCCAACAGCTCGATGTCTCTTTTGTACTGTGCCCCCCAGAGCTGGACGCAGTACTCCAAGTGGGGTCTCACCAGAGCGGAGTAGAGGGGCAGGATCACCTCCCTCAACCTGCTGGTCAGGCCTCTTTTGATGCAGCCCAGGGCACGGTTGGCTTTCTGGGCTGCAAGTGCGCACTGCCGGCTCATGTTGAGCTTCTCATCAATCAATACCCCCAAGTCCTTCTCCTCAGGGCTGCTTTCAATCCATTCCCCACCCAGCCTGTAGTTGTGCTTGGGATTGCGCCGACCCACGTGCAGGACCTTGCACTTGGCTTTGTTAAACTTCATGTGGTTCGCACGGGTCCACCTCTCCAGCCTGTCAAGGTCCCTCTGGATGGCATCCCTTCCCTCCAGCGTGTCGACCCCACAACACAGCTTGGTGTCATCGGCAAACTTGCTGAGGGTGCACTCGATCCCACTGTCCATGTCGCTGACAAAGATGTTGAACAGTGCCGGTCCCAGTACCGACCCCTGAGGAACGCCACCCGTCACCGTTCTCCACTTGGACATTGAGTCATTGACTCTTTGAGTGCAACCATCCAGCCAATTCCTTATCCACCGAGTGGTCCATCCATTGAATCTGTGTCTTTCCAATTTAGAGACAAGGATGTCATGCAGGACAGTGTCAAATGCCTTGCACAAGTCCAGTAGATGATGTCAGTTGCCCTTCCCTTGTCCACCAACGCTGTAACCCCATCATAGAAGGCCACCAATTTGTGAGGCATGTTTTGCCCTTAGTGAAGCCATGTTGGCTGTTGCCAGTCACTTCCTTATTTTCCATGTGCCTGAGCATAGTCTCCAGGAGGGTCTGCTCCATGAGACAGAAAGTCCTGGACAGGACAAAGCATTCGTTCTGGGCATACTACAGAACATATTCTGGTTTTTCCCATCCATCTTCACTGCTTGAAGGCAAAACCCCCAGATGTCATGGTCTATACATTCTCTTCACATTCTTTCAACCTCATAACACTTGTGGGTTCCTGGCATGGCTTCCGATGGGAATCTGATCAATCAAACAGCAAAAATAAAAAGAGGTTACTTCCTGTGCGTTTCTCAAGATGTATTGTCTATATGTACATGTCTACATTTGCACCATTGGTATGTGTATGTAAGCTCTGTTAGAAAATTGTCCTGTTAGTACAGATAGAGAAGGTACACTAACATACAAGATGCAAAAGGTTGCTTCTGCAGAAGAATGAACTTTAGGAAAAAAAGATGAATGCAACCATTTCCTTGGCTAAATAAAAGTAAAAAAAAGTCTTGGGTAAGAGTTCTATATGCGTTCTAAAAGTCATGTTATCTTCACAGAAAACTAGAAAAAAGGTCAGCCACGAGGAACTGACTCTGACCTCCACTGATGGGCCAAAATAGTGGTGATTGAAGAGGTTGTCTTAGTGGACAGGTTTAGAAGAAGTTTGTAGTCCCATACTCAAAGGATTTACTTATTAAAAGATGCAGAAATTTAATTATGGTTCCATTAAGAGAACAGTTTGTTGGCAGGAGAGTTGAGTCTGCTTTGCTTCTTCATAAGTCTACCATCAAGAGGGTGGGAAAAGCAGATTAACAACCCCCAACCCCTCCCTTCTTTACAGGTTCCACTTTTCTCCTTATTTCCCTCCCTCTTCATCCCCAAGCGGCACAGGGGACGGGGAATGGGGGTTACGGTCAGTGCATCACACTTTGTCTCTGCCGCTCCTTCCTCTTCAGGGGGAGGACTCCTCACACTCTTCCCCTGCTCCAGCCTGGGGTCCCTCTCATGGGAGACAGTCCTCCACCAACTTCTCCAACGTGAGTCCTTCCCACAGGCTGCAGTTCTTCACCAACTGCTCCAGTGTGGGTCTCTCCCACGGGGTGCAGACCTTCAGGAACAGACTGCTCCAGCGTGGGTCCCCCACAGGGTCACAAGTCCTGCCAGCAAACCTGCTCCAGCATGGGCTCCTCTCTCCACGGGGCCACAGGTCCTGCCAGGAGCCTGCTCCAGCACGGGCTTCCCATGGGGTCACAGCCTCCTTTGGGTGCCTCCACCGCTCTGGTGTGGGGTCTTCCAGGGGCTGCAGATGGCTATCTGACCACCATCATCCTCCATGGGCTGCAAGGGGACAGCCTGCCTCACCATGGTCTTCTCCAGGGGCTGCAGGGGGATCTCTGCTCTGGCGCCAGGAGCACCTCCTCCCCCTCCTCCTTCACCAACCCTGGTGTCTGCAGAGCTGTTCTGCTCACATATTCTCACTCCTCTCTCTGGCTGCAATTGCTCTTGGTGGTGTTTTTTCCCTTAATTATAACATATTTGTTATCACAGAGACGCTACTACTGTCACTGATGGGCTCAGCCTTGGCCAGCAGCTGGTCCGTCTTGGAGCCGGCTGGCATTGGCTCTGTTGGATATGGGGGAAGCTTCTGGCAGCTTCTCACAGCAGCCACCCCTGTAGCCCCCCCGCTACCAAAACCTGGCCACGCAAACCCAATACAAAGAAAAAGCTGGCTTTGGGGATGAATTTATTATCACATCACCTACAATGTCAGTGTCCCATTTTACTTCCCCTGTACTAATACAGGTTTCATTGTGGTATTACAGGCGGTTGGCTGAGGGACTATGGGAGTCAGTCCTGGCAGTCAGTGATTTTTAAATGCTTATTGATTCCAGAGAAACAAGTTTGACTTTATTAGACCTTCTGGTTACTGTTTTAATAATACCTCAGCTATCCAAGGACAGACTACATTTCTCAATGTTAGTTTCAGGACTAGTTTTCTTGGAATGCTAGATTAGATTTTGCTTTGGGAGGATGGATTAATGATTGCTGTGAAATGGGTCTTTATAGATAAACACAAGTCCAATTAAGGTGAGCTAGTGAAGATAGCTTAGAAAATGTGAACAGATGAAAGATTTTATTTATTTATTTATTTTTCGTTTGCAGACAAACCACATTGTGAAATGCAGAAAAGTCAAGTTTGGGTGGGAGGTTGATCACTGCTGTGGGAGATTTGGGCTTACTGTTGAACCCATTAACAGGTGCAGTAGAATCTGAAATTAGGAAGATGGAAATAAGCAGAATTACAGACATCCTATCTGAATTCACTTTTTGCAGAACTCCGGCTTGTGTTGAGATAAGATGAAAGGCATAAGACAACCTTCTGTAGCACTGAAGCTGAAATCTACCAGTCTGAGACTGTTGACTCAGGCAGCCCTAAAACAGAATACTTAGCTGGTTGCTCCTCTTGTAGTTTTCCATAAAGAAATCAATTTCAGAAAATCATCAGTCCTTGCAAACAGTACTGAAGACAGCTGATTGTATTTCCCTCTGTGATCTGAGATTCTGAAATGGCAAGGTTTGCTCACTAGCATTTTTAGCACTCCTTGAAGGTGAATATTAGACTTGTATTGGAAGCTTGATTCAAAACTTTTAAAGATCAGTCATTTCTGACGAATGATCAGGCTACTTTGTCCTTTGATGCAGAGCACAGTGATGATATCATCAGATGCACATAGGGGGTCTTTATGGCTCTATACTTCAGTATATTAATGTAAAGACATTTGTCCTTGAATCCTGGGCTAAAACCAGCTGCATGAATTCTGTAACTTGCCAAGAAGCAATCCATTTGGAGTGATTTGGATGGAGGAAAAAAAGGATGGAATGGCATATCCACACAGGCATTTTGAGGATCCTGCCACCATTCCAGGTACGAGCTGATATGAAAAGAGAAACTGAACAACATGCTGAGGGGAGGGGGCAGAGAGGAGGAAGTCCGAAATAATCAAACGTGCTTGAATGAAGGATTCAAAGATGGATTCACATCACAAAAGTGACTGGAGACGTTACCTGCCTGAAAACAACCAGATTTGACTGCACGGGAGTGCCTGAGCAAAACACAACAGAATTATCTCAGAAACCACAAGTAATCATAAAGTAGGCTTGATAAATTTGCTAATCTGAGTTAGAAGGAGGCAGAGGAATATGTGTGCTAATTCTGGCCATCCAGTCCCTTACAGTCCTCCCTAAGCGCACAGAGCAAACTGAAAATAATGTGTTTGCTTTTTTATGCATCACTGTTACTCTCAATGGCATAAGTGATTACCATTGTAGCTAAACAGAAACATGGCATTCTCTGCCAAGACTTGGTATCTTTGGAGATGGGGGTGCAAGATGTAGGGCCCTGCCAATGATAGGTGTACTGATAGATTTAAGATTGTTTCATTCATTGGCAGTGAGATCCTCATGGGTGACAGTTGGTAGAAGAATCCGGAGCACTACAGGACAGGTCACCAAAGTATAAAGTCTGTGTTAATTGTTGAAGAAGGTTTTAAAATCATTTTGTATTCTAAAGCAATGGTGGGCTTCCTCGACAAAATGAAGGAGGCATTACCAATGTCTGATGATTCCTGGTAAATGAATGAGTATCTGGATGAAAGTAAAAGAATGGAAACTGGCGTAAGAGTTGCAATGCCAGTGATTTTAAAGTGGGTTGGAGTACTGCTGATTCAAAGATGAAGTCAAAGAAGAATGACCATTAGGGGTATTTAGCCTTTTTTCATGGATTATTTGCCAAAATCTTTGGGTGGATACTTCACCTAACCAAAAATGTAAAAATCTTGTCTTGGATGGAAAGCAAAAGAAGCTATTCAAAACAAAACACAATACAGAGTCTGAGCTCATTACCAATTGTCAGACCAATTTAAGGGGACACACGAGACTGGCAAAATAACTTCTAAAAGTAAAATGAGTGTAATTGTGGGAACAAATAAAGGAAAGCTGTTAGTAAAGCATATAAATCACAGTAGTCAGGACTGTTGGGCACCTACTTTTGCTTTCTGAGTATCTCAGGGCATTTTCATTACATCCGGATTCTTCTAAATAAAACACAGTAAATTTAGTTAACTAAAGCATTTCAGTTCTTAGGTGATTACTTTGTAACATATGAAGATTTAAAGCCTCTGGAACAACAGGGAATTGTAATTAATTTTAAACATAAGAACGAGGTCCAATAACCCATGCAGCCATGGAATAACACTTTCGCAACTGCATCGGTACAGTGGTTTAGTCTATCTGATATTCATCTGTGCTCAAACTCTGATGCTTCAAAAGAGAGTGAAAACAAACACACCTTCACCTCACAGGGGATTAATTGGCCATTGTGTACTGGGAAAACCACACCTTTCTAATCCTACAGCATACCTGATAGAACACTTAAGCTTGACATTAAATTACATTAATTTTCTTGTGCAGAGTTGCAAGCATTAGGAAAATGTCACAACGGCCACTTTCTTTTACCAAACGTGAAATAAATTGATTTCTTAGGTGTCATATTATAAAACTTTTCCTTCATTTACCAGATAATTTTTGTGGTCCTAAAGCCTTCTTAGTATTTTTACATTCCTTTTGAGCAGGAGGTATTAGAACTGGACACAAATATATTAGTCTCAGCTTTTCCAACACTACGCACCAAAGCAAATTGATCTTCTTAGTTCTTATTCATATTCTCTTTCTTACACATACAAAAATCCCATCTGTTCCTTTGCCAGAGCACTGTACTAAGGCTACATGCTGAGGTGCTTATTTTAACAGTAGCTGAAGTAATCTTCTTCAAAGAATGAGGTGGCTCAATCATGTGGCACACTCAGTAATCTCTTGTATATCTTCCTAGGAAGAATAGCTCTTAGTTTATATGTGGAATGTGAGGTTTAGAGTGTGGAAAGGCTCTACAATGATATTTGCAAAAAGGCTTACCTAATGGGAGAAGACATCTTTTAGCCTGCAGTAGGCTATCAATTTGTTCTTAATTCACTCATATACAAAAGACTACAGCATCTTGATTGCCAAAGGGACATTTGCTTTTCTGAAAAAAAGCTGGTTAATAGTATGGAAGGTCAGAACTGTCTCTTGAGTAACCTGAATACCAGTAACACTTTCAGAGATGGAGAGAAGATTTGAATAAACCTGTATGCAAATCTAAACCAAAAGTGAGGATAAGAGAGTTAAGATTGATCCTCAGCCTCTCGTGGGGAATAAGCACAGAGAGGAGGATTAGAATTTGCTGAGAGAGGGTGGGAGCTGGAAAGGGAGGAGGATAAAGGAAAGAAAAGGAAAAACAAGGTCACTGGACAGCTGAATTATATAGCTACCTAAATCCTTAACCCTCTCTTCTTCATAGGCACAACACAGGGAAGGAAATAGCATCTCAGACTACCACAAGAATTTTCCTTCAACAACATTCCCCTACACAGTAAGAGCAAACCCTGCTCTCCATGGCCAGACATTCTCACATATATTAGAGGAAAACAGTGATGTCTGTGATGTGACTGGAAATGAATCTGTCTCAAGGAAGGCTGCAAAGAGATACATCATGGCATTGTGATAGAGCTGGAAACACTCTACCCACTCCATCTCATCAGTAGAGAACCACAGTGCTGCATCTAGGAGGATGAGGCATTTGCCATATGAACAGCAAGCAACAACAGCTGATCTCCCATCAGATCCTTTTCCTCTACCCCATTTACTTTTGGTATTTCCTAGCTCTTTAGTCCAGGACCTGTCCTAAGCCTTGCCAAATCATGCTTAGGTCAGTGTTTTCATACTACTGGTTGGGCCTCAATTATGAGCTTGATAACGGAGCCTTGTTTCTCAGCTATCTAGGAAAGGGTGAACTTGCAGAGAGTGACAGGACTTAAACTTTTCAGAAATAGCAGTTACTTCACAACATGCCTTCATTATGGTATAGACACCAAAATTAGCAGATTGTTCAAGCACAAGAGAGACACTTTTGATATGTATGGATCATTAGTCATCCAAATGTTGACACCCATGAAACACAGCAGCAGCAGAATGGAAAGGGGCAGATAAACAAGATGAAATGCTGACAAACACTTAAAAGATACTCAAATGTGTCCCATATGCCTAAATCAGGGGAGATGATTTCCAGCTTATGTAACTAATAGTTCATGTTTATAAAGAAATCCGCCTTCTTATTATTGCAGAATTGTGTAGTTAATTTACAAATTTACAGTGCTGACCTGGTATGATGAAACTTAGTTAATATGCTATTTTAATTTATAGTTTTAAGTAATGTTTCTCTTATTGAATTTTAAATCCAGGAAATACACTTAAATAACAGCTATATTAGTAGAAAATTAATCTGCATGGACTTATGTGAGCATATACTCCGCTGTGAAGCCTCAATAGCAGTGAATGCATGAGGAAAGAAGCCTTTCTCCACTCCTACATACACATAAGGACTATCCCAAATATTGCCCAAATACAGCAGAAAATGAAAATGTATAGAAAAATATAGTAGGAAGAAACTTTATTTGAAAGAAACTTTAAAAAAACTTACCTCATTTTTAACACAGATTCCATAAGCAACTTCATAAGTGCTGCTTTTTTTTTAGTCATAGTAGGTCTGGCCTGTAGACTTCCAGAGATGTACTCATAGCCACCTTCTCCTCAAAAGATATCAGAGACCAAAATGTCACTTAGTCTCCCATGTCCAAAATAGTAGAAATTAAAATCCACACTGTGCTGAAAAGCTACAACTGAACAACAATCTTCAAAGTTAAATGTAAAGCAAAATATTTCAATTTCCAAAGGATAGGTCTGACAGTATATTCTAGAACCATCAATTAATAACATCTATACATTAGCAGATGGATTCAAATAAAGGACCAAGTATTTCCACTTAACCACACAGGAAGCTTTACTAATTCTTGCAAGCCAGTTCTTGCAGCAAATAAGATGTTATTTTTCAGTTTTATCATTATATTCCCAAAGTAGTCTGTACGAAAAAAAGCAGAAAGAATATACATTTGTGTCTTTTAAATTTACAAGGCTATGACTGTATTTATTTCAAATTATTTTTTCTTATCATTGTTATCTTTCTCATATGATATCTACATGTACTTCATTCATGTATACCTCCCAAGTTAAAGAGAAATCTTTTGACAAGCTATGCCCAGTGGCTGACAGACATATCTTTTACCCTCTGAATCTCACTCCCACTTGGAAAAAAAACCCAACCAAACAAACAAAACCCTCACAGAATCTTGCAGGATCATTTCCTTTGTCAACTGGAATTCTTTTGCTTAAGAATCTGGATGTCATGGGGATAGAAGATGGGTGTTTGTATGGATATAAGGAGCACATTTTGAAGAAGGGAAACTCCTTTATTTGCTTTCAATGACTGTATAAATTTAAATCTACTGACTCTAGCAGTGTTATCATGTATGATCTCATATGAGGAAGGGGGATACCAGTGTCTAATAAAACAATGACTGAACAAACTAGTTCACCAAATGATCAACTGATCTAAAATACTAACAATGTTTTATGTAATAATGAAATGCCTGGTAGTAGTTATATAAATTTCAGATACAGGAATGGTGTCTGTGAAGTTACTCAGCACTGGCTAGAGTTTTTGAAGATATACTCTCCATAGGCACACTGCCACTATGGATGCGTGCGCTGTTAGTACTTGAAGCTGTATGGTGTGAGCAGTGTTCATGAAGCATGCTCGTGCTTCACCTTTTTGCACATAGGTACATAAAGGAGACTACACCATGTAGCCCCCCCCCAACCCTATAATTCTAGATCTAAAAAGCTGTATGAGGACTTCTTCCAGAGATAGAAGATGAATAGGCATATGGCACACATATCTCAAAGAACTTAGATTAATGCCAAGTAGCCCTTTAATTTTTCTTTGTCAGTATACATTAAAACCCCATACTAATGGTGGTAACAAGAAGTATCCCCTTCACATCCAGAGCTAATACAGAGTTTGCGTATGTTAAGAAAAAGATTGCTTTAAGAAACACTATCGTTGATAGATGCTTTTACAATGGCATTCTAGGTGGAACTCCAGGTGGCTGCTTGTAGATGTCTGAGGTTTGTCAGTTCTGGTTAGTATATCTTAATCTCTGAGAGCACTTGCACTTAATCCTGTAGAGGGGCTATTCAGCTGAATAGTCTTTGTAAGGACTTTTTTGTGTTTTTCATTCCTCTGGATACAGAAAGAATAAAAGAGGAGTTTGCCTAAATAATTTGGTCCCATTCAGATTAAGATCTGTCTGCTGTCCAATTCAGCCCTGAAACTACAGGGAGTTTAGAAAAAGCACAGATTAATTAATTTCCTAACACTAATGAAATTCAGATATGACTGAAATTTTGAATAAGTTCGAAACCACTCCACATGGTACTCTTGGCCTGGCTGCCCACACTATGCAATTGTTGGGCTGGCAGTTCTGCCATGCTCTGCCTAGCTACTTCTTGTCCTTTGTAAGTAGTCTCTCAGCTGCTGCTGTATTTGCAACGGTAAGCTTGGCTCTTGAGCCATCACCAGGCTACCTTGTTAGGATCCATCCTCCATGTCACATAAGATGCATCAGTAGGTAAGACTGAGTGTCCAATTAAGCTTGATGATAGCTTCACCTTGCAAGCCTGGTCCCAATGGATATTTATCATGGCCTTTGGAGCTGGTGAATTTTGCCTGAGAAGGCTTTTCCATCTGATCCTGCACTCTCAGAAGGGTTTTTGATTCGAACAACAGCTCAAAACTGTAGAATAAGATCTCTCCAGTTTCATGAACAATTTTGTAGGACATGGCTGTGGTAGTGTCCAGCATTGCTCCACTGAACTTCATAGAGAGGGACTCAGATTGGACTTCTTTACATTTAGCAAGTGACTCAAGTAGTCAAAAGGACATACCATTGTCTGTAGAGTGAATGGCACCTGGTCAGTCGAATTCTCCTTTAATAGCCAATTAAAGATGAGCAACTACCTTGGGAAAAGACTTGATGGGGTTTCCTGAGGCTGGAATAATGAATAGAAAGACTTTTCTTAATAACAGTTGTGTCCTACTTGGGAACTCCAGTTTTTTTCAATATGATGCTGTGATTATAATCTGAAAGTGAGTGCCTTAAAAAGTCGTAAAGTTGCAAAATAATCTCTCTTTGATGTACTGAAAAAGTTGTTGTTGTCATGCTATTTCAGTTACCTTCTCTTGAGAAAAATCAGAACTATCATGCCATTAAACTTCTAGGCAAACAGAATTGGACAAAAATAATCAAGTTGTCTTCCTCTAACAAATGCTAAGGCTGAAAGTCAGAGTTTTCTTAGAATCATACTCAATAGGGGGTGCAGGTTAGAATCATACTGACAGGGATGCAAGTTAACAATACCTGAAAAATAACAGTTTGCTAACTCTCTTCTTGGTATATCCGTCCATCTAAAAATAATAATTTTCACTCTTAACAGACCAATGACATGAATAAATATTATTCTACTACTATCATTTACAAAAAGATAGCTTCAGTGATCTCTAGAAATTTATTTTATCACTTAATTACAAAAAAAACCCCAAACCTTAATAACTACTTAAGTTATAGTATACTTAACCAAGAATAATCTGGTGAATAGTCCTCTCATTTCTGATAAAGTTTTGATCCAGGTACTTGAAAATATCCATTATCTGTGTTGTTTTTGTAGGTGTAGTAAATGCTCACGTCATCCCACAGCAACCCAGACAATAATGCTGCATTTATGTGTATCATCCTCATAACAGAACTGCGAGGAACAGGTAAGTAAGTAAAAACTTCTTAAGCCCCAAAATTGTCTGTCTTCATTATCAACTGCCAGATAAAAATGTCTGGAGGAGCTGCAGCCACTGCAGATCAGCAACAACGTAACTTCATATGGGATTGAGTCATAGCTAACAGATAAAGAAGCGGCATTTGGAAAACTTAAGAACTTCACGAAGTTTGCTGTATCTCCTATTTTATTAAATGTTTTGCTATATCCAAGATAAACCTCAGTAGGTGTCCATGCTGCCAAAGTATTTAATTGGTTTCCATTCTGTTAAAAAAAAAGACACAGTGATTACGTAAATAGTAACTTCTCTTAAGGTTTATATCAAGGCTGTACATGAAGAAATCAGGATGTTTTGTGATACATTTTCAGCTAATCTAATTAAGAAAGCTTCACTGAAATTAATTTACAAATTTAAGCTGTGATCCTAAAAATGACTTCATATGGCTGCATGAGCTCATGCAGTGAGAGCCACAGACAGTGTGCAGACCTTATTTCAAATGTTCTTTAAATAAACTTGTTGCTGTCTGGTAATTTCTAATTCCAAACCCAGCATTACATCAATGAAAAGTAGATCTAAAGTAGACTCATTCAGACATTTAATGAAGATCATCCATATCTTAAATGTCAAATGAGAAGTACAGATAACTTACCTGCACTGGATAGACAGATGAACACCAATATCTTGAATATATTCCAGTTATTTGACTTTCAGGAAGCTTGTGTTCCACGCCAAGTTTTAAAAAATATTTAGCTTCTTGTTTATTAAAAATATGATTCCACTGTCTGTTAGAGCCACATTGGTTACATTGCTATTTAGGCCTTGGGTCAAAGCATCTGAGGGAACTTTTATTTCTATGTAAGTTTTGAATTCCATCATTTGTATATAAAGTTCCAAACTTTGCTAATAAAACTGCTCTTGTTGCAAAACATGCAGCCCATTTAAGAGAGGTCACTTTTTGAGGGGGGAACAGAGTGAGATGTAATTTTCCTTGCTGGGAAATGATTGTTTGGGCCTTGGAATTATAAAAGGAGTATCTAGAACAAAGCGTTCCTGAAATGCTGTTGGCTTTCCATGTGTTTGTGCTACAATGTCATCAGATATTGTAGGTACATCAACAGTCTATAATCTGGAAATGGAAGAAACAACAGATAAACAGAGAAACTTGAAAGATGAAAACTTCAGTCAGAAGAAATTCAGCTACATGATTAATGTCACATTCTTAGAACAACTGCACCTACAGTGGTACAAAATTATTTCCAAATTCTGTTCTAATTCCAGAAGATAGATGATGAAATGAAATCAGGGAGAAAAAGATCAAAAATTGCCTGCAGTTGGACTTTAAATTCTAAACTTACAAACCCAGGCATATTCCTGTGTCAGTGCTGCCTGGAAACTGTACGTGACTGAAAGATCTGACTGAGAAGAAAGTACCTGGAGTTAAAAAGGAACGGTTGTAACATTATAGCTCCATGGAATAATACAGCTTTCCCTATTACTGAGGACACCTTCTCCCCACCTTTCCCACAACCTCCTTTGAGCTACTTGGAATGTGTAGAGGAAAACAGATTAGCAAGTACCAATACCGAACCCTATTGCAGATGATGATCAGGGCCACTGATAATTCAGCAAGAGTTGTGTTGATAAGCAATAAGAGAAAATGGGCTTAAAAGAGATAACCCAGGTGTAGGAATAGGCTTACTGTAAATCATGCAACATTGTAAACCTGATAACAGAAATAGTCATGAATCTTGGGAATTTCTGAGCATTTGAGAAGAAGAATTCTTAGTTTGTTACACACTGTGTGTGTGTATGTATGCATCACATTGACAGTTACACATGCATCCTAATGCAGATATTCTAAGCACTGAAAGCAGAAAATGTTAGTATGCTTGGTAAGCAACTAACTTGGAGAATCAGATAAAAAATAACAAATCATATTATGTAATTCCATATCCTTATGCTTATATGCTTCACTTGCCCATGCTCAGTGTATTCCATAGAATTATTAATTCTACTAATTCATTAATTGATGTGTTCCTTACAAATATCAACAATCTGCGTGGTCCTCCCAGTGATAGGTACATAGCATACTGTCACTTTATTAGGATATACATTCATATGAACACAGCTCTAGTAGCTCCAATACATCAAGTCTGGAGTAAGTTTGAAACTTAAGGGGTTTCCTTGATGACATTCCCAGGAAATAGAGAGCGTGAATAATGCAAGTTAATCAAGACAAAGAAATTATTTTAATTAATTTTCAATTAATAGTGGCTGCACAGCTTTCCAATATTACTTCCCTAACTTCAGTTGGCATAATATGTCTCATTCATTATATACATAGGATAATAATGGATCTGATGGGGTGCAAAAAGCCAGCATCTCTGAAGAAGATGACTTGTTCAAATATTAAGGCCCAAACAATTCTGGTTCACTACATCAGGATACAGCAGGGCTGACAGAAACTTCAAAATCTAAAAATTCAGCTCAGTATAAAGCAGACCTGGGAGGAGATAACAGACTTGATGATCTTAAAGGTCTTTTCCAACCAAAACAATTATATGACTCTATAAGCTTTCCAGTTTTGGCTTCTGGAGAAAACGTGATGCAGGACAGATCCTACTCCTATTCTTACAAACTGTTTTGAGTTTCCTGAGAAGCTGCTGCTTTTAGAGAAGACTTAAGAAGCCAAAGAGCCTTTCACTGGCTGTTTACCAAATACTGAGCAAAACTGTGAGTCTATCCAAAGTTCCAAAAGCAGAAGAAGCTGGTATCTCAGTTAAAATTAGTCTTGGGTTTTTTTCCTCTCATTTCACCGGAAAATATGTCTCCTGAGAAACTGCATTTGAAATTTCAGTTTTCAGGTCTTGCCTAATGATAATTGTCCTGTCCAGTCTGACTAGAATTTGAATTAGTTTGTGGTCTCAGTGCTCTCAAAAGGGATGCTAAGGAGACTGTTGTATATGATTATTGGATACAAGTTGTTTCATCTCAAACTTACTTCACTGTTTTTCTATCGACAGATGCATTAACTTCCAGACTTATCTGGAAGTAAATGAAGTATTTGGAAAGGCAAAACTGGTGCAAATTCTGTTCTTGTAGATGTGAACACAAGTGCCACTGGCTTCAATAAAAGGTGTTTCCTTTTATTTAACCAAGCGTATGTGAGATGATTCAGATGTATCAATAGATTCTCTTCCCTATTTGAAAGAAAAAATAGTTAATTTATAAAGCAATTTTATGTTCTCTTTCTTGATTATTCTGCACTTCAATTGTCAAAAAAAGCAGCAGTTAATAAGATAGAAAAAAGTAATACCAGAACTCCCACCATTAAGAAACAATTTACTGAGATTGTCAGAATGCGTATGTTCCCATTTTGGGGGGTGGGGTAAACTATTTAAACTCTGCTATGAAAAATGCAATAGAAAAACCCCACCTCTAATTACAGCAACTTTTGATATTGAGTGTTGCTATGTTGCCATCTAGTGATAAAATAGAAAGGTACAATAGATGATGACAGGGAGAGCAAACCAAACCTACCTAAACAGTACTACCTACCCCATTAAGTGTCATACTTGTTTCTTGCAGTATAACACGTAGCATTAATTACATGGTGAGAGTAAACTCTTTTAAAAAGAAGGTAAAGTCACAAAATAGTAGTGAACTTCTTATAATTGGCATTAAGAGAGTGTGTAAAATGGGTAAGAGTCAGATGGCAAATATGCTGCAGGAAATGCCTGCAGTTGAGAACCCCTTGTAAGATGGGATCATTCTCACTACCCCATGACAAAATTTAGCTCTGATTTATTTGGATTAGCTTCACTGAAGGCCTACAATGGATAAAATTTTACAGATCACAAAACTTGTGACAAATACCTTTGCTACACATGACTCCTCGTATGTTCACATCACTATTATTTACTGGTTTGTTCTATTTTCTCATGAACTCACAATCAAATAAAAACTGAATTTTTGTCACTGCTGACCTGTTGTGTTTTCATGTGACACTGCAAAATATGGTGAATACTATATAGTCTTGGAAAGGAAAAGAAGTAATTGTTCTCAAATGCAGTAAGCAGTGATAAAAGCAGAGCAACTGACAGTATGGGTGTCCTTATGTTAGATCTAATGTATATTGGTCCAAAATACTAAGAACTAACAGTGTGGAAGAGTTTCATCAGGGGCTCCAGCACAACATAAACAGGAATTGAAGGGGATGGCACTGCCTGAGGAAGCTCTTCAAATGTCATGTTTGAATGGATTCATTAATTGCCTTTTTGTGACTGTCCAGACTCACCAAAATCTGACCACAACCCCTTTATTTATTTCTAAGAAAATTGACAATAGTTGCTTGTCAAAAGAAAGAAACTCATTCATCCTTTGGAATCCTATATGATGTTCCTAAGAAAAAAGCTCCTATGAACATCACCTGATGGTGGATATTGTAGCATGAGGAGGTTCTGGGATCCCTTTCGCTTTTCCCTCACCTTCCAACCACTTCCTTGCTATTCTATTTCCTATCCAGAACATGCAAACCCCCAGTCAAAGCGTGACTGTAATATAAGCAAGCATTAAAAGACGGATTAATACTTTGACTATTATTTTATCACATATGTTTAGAACCATATTACTATGGCTATTGCCCTACCACTGCTCATCAAGGGTATAGTTAAATGTTGATTCACAGAAAATGCTGAATTATTCAGCAACAGGTGAAAGAAAATGTCTAAGATGTTGTACTTTGCAAAAAATACCTGAACTTTATCCTAAACAAGGTAGCAGAGACACTGGAAGCACTTTAATTGAACCTGAATGATACTCTGCCTGAGCTACCTTACTTCTTTTTTTGAAATTGTGTCTGAAATATCAGCACATAAAGTAAAAATGTGCAACCCCTCCACTTAGAAGTCTAGAGAAGGGTGAAGAAGAGTATCTGTCCAAGATTTTTTTTCTAAATGAGGATGAGGTGTTCCATATAATACCTCACACGTATTCTAAACTTCCAGGAATGGCATGCCTGATGGGGGGGATATGTTTCACTTCGAGCTAATACCTACAACTTGATAATTAAGACTCAAAGACCATTCATTACAGTAAAAATGTTAAGTGTTTTTTGAGTCTAGTCTTGCTTTCTACTCCATGACCTTCTATACATATGAAGTTGTACAATTATGTGCGGTGAGTTTTTTAGGACTGAAAGGCCTACGTAAGTTTAAGTACTGTGGTGAATGACACAAAGGGCAGCTAAACCTGTCTAGCAGATGACAAGCTGCCTTCAAAGAAAAGGAAAGATGGCAAAATTATTACTGAAGCACAAAGTTATCTCAAAGTAGAAAAAAGAGGCCCAGATATAGGCCTGTCATCAACAGCTGTTTGTAGAGTTGCAAGTGTAAAAATTTTAAATAGCATTCCATTTAAAAAATATAAATTTTGGATGCTCCTGAGAAAACTACTTCTGTTTTTTCAAATCGGTATGAACAACAGGTTACTGTCCCAAATCCCAAAAGAGCCTTCCAAGTATCCGAGAACTCTGTTTAAGTAAAATAAAGGTTAATTATATTTTTGTCCAACTAGTATAAGGCTGTTTATGACAACATTCTTTTGCAATTATGAAGTTGGAATAAGCTTTGATAGTAAAAAATACATTTTCAAACAATTACATACCATTAAAATCATATTTACACAATCTATTCATTTCAGAATACACAACACAGAGCAAAGTTCCGTTTTCTCTGCATTCCTTCTGTAGCAGCAGGCAGAAAACAAAACCACTTTCCTAACATCTAATTGTCTAACAACAAAAATGCCTTCACAATGCAATAAATATTGCTACCTTTTTCTTCTGTTTCATTTTAATCTTGAAGATAGTAATGCCAATTATTAAACAAATGTTAAAAAATTAAAAGATATAATGATGGCAACTTAATAATAAAAAAGCTAAAATAGTGGTGCCATGCATGCATACCTCATGTCAGGTACTGTTCCAATGACTAATTACTTTCTGCCATTCGTTTAGATCAGAAACCCACTCCTAACAAAATTTATTGTACGTATTAATCCCTACAACTATTCCACGTGAGATAATCTCTTGAATGAATCTCCATTCAGCTTGTACAATAGGTTGTCACATTTTAGGTCTAAATGAAACCCGTAAATTGACATCCTTGTTTATTACATATCATGACTTCAAAAATGCTTTTGCTTAAACTTTTTTCCAACAGTTTGCTATGCATGAGGAAATCTGAAAAGAGACTTCTGTTTAACTGCCACATGTTACTGCCATATAATTTTCACAAAGACTAAAATTTGACTGAATCACTAAAACTTGCTAATTGTTCTATTTCTATGAAATAGACAATAGGTTTCACCTCACTCATTATACCTGTGTTACTGCTGCAGTATTAGGAGAAAAAAATCTTGCAAAATTATTTTTCCTAACACAGTGAAAGGAAATAAAGAAAGGTGTATGCAAGAAGTGTATTTCAAAAAGACATTTCCACTTCCAACTGGTAATTTTTCACAAGACATGCATTTTAACCTTTTTCTTAAGTGGGATCATTTCAATGTACTTGTGATGGAATAATTGCAGTGTGGTTCAGTTCAGAAGATCTTTCAGGACCATATATCCACAAAACTAACTTCTTACAAGTAAAAAAAGAGACACAAGTTGGTAGTTTTGTAACAAACACTAATATTCTATCACTGCGATAACATTTCTTCTTGTGACAACGCATAAGATAATGTAATAATATTAACTTCACCAATGCATATGCTGCAAGCTAGTCTTGTACTCTGTTTCTTTTTGATGTGAACAGGCAACAACAACTGAGGGAAGCAGCACCTCCTTTTCTCAGAAATAAAGGGGGAAAGAGTAAGAATTTATGGAGAAGAATTTTTTGTCCCCCGATGCTGTCATGCTTCCCCCAGAAGCCCTTCCTCAGTCTCTCTCCATTCTTGTGGGCTATGCAGATATATACAGCCTGTTCTGCTGCAGTGAAGGAAGAGGGGTTACTCACTGCTAAAACAGAACTTGTTTCTTGCCAAGGAGATGTTAAAAAGCTGTTATTGAAATGTACATCATGTATGCTTCCATGACCGGCACATCGCTGACATACTGCTGTTTCAGGCAGGAAGGCGGCAAATACCTGGTATTTCCATCTCATGGTACGTGCAAGGGGAATAATCAGTCGGTGAGGCTGAGTAACCACCTTTACCACAAAGGACGGCAGTGTAAGGATGTGCCCAGAGGCAGTTACCATCAAACAGCTGACATGCTCCAAGTTTCCAGCCTACAGTTTGCATCCTGCAGCTTCCTATTCATCTACTCAAATCAAAATGCCAAGTCTTGCAATCCGTCCTTAGAATAGGGTAAGCTGAGTAATCATACAGCTGCTTGCTCAGAGGTGGCTGAGTAGGAGAACTTGCACGGGGAGAATATAAGCTTGCTTCCGCAGCTGTGAAGTTCAATCATTTTTAGCAGACTGCAAATTACTTGTGAATTCAGTTTGTTAGCAAGGACACTTTTTTTATTATTTAAAGTTTTCATATTTCCCCATGTGATCGCAATCTCTCTCACAGTCAAAGAGGGAGTGAGGTAGGAAATAACTGATGTTATCATCTCTTTATATTAAATTTGCCAGATGTTACAAAATAAGGAATTTTATAAACAAGATGATACTAGTTTACTGTACCAATGGAATGTTTAATCAGGTTCATTGTATGTCACACACATTTTAAAAATCTCAAACAAGTACACAAATTCAAAGAAATGAATAATAGGGCGGTCTGCCAAAGTCTGCCATTAATCAGCCTGAATTTGTGTCAAAATTGTATTCCATAAAAATGAGAAAAAAGATTGGAGAAGAGATAGATTAAGATAGAAGGCCAAAGAACGCATTCAAACTTAAATTTACCTGACTTTCACTTATGGAGAGTGGATCTGTTCTACAAAAACAATAAATTACATATTAAATTGTCATTCAAAAGGTTGCTATTGAATAAAACTATTTTATGTGATTTAAATCAATCTGCTTGCATAAGATGTGTACACAGTGTCTAAAAGAATGTTTTTAACATACTGGCTTTGGTTGTTCCACTGCATAAATACTTTGATATTTAAAGAGAGATCCATACTCACTGGTGTTTCTCATATAAAAACACACCCTAAGCATCTTTCATATGCTTTTTTGTTACATAGCTTCTCTCTTACCAAAAAAATAATGTGGTATTTAAATAAAGTACGTCCTCTGGAAAGTCCACCATATTTAAAGTTACCAGATTAAAATGATGTTTGCAAGGAAGTATACCTGCTGTATCAGAGAGCACAATGGAGACCCTGTGTAGTGCTCTGTATGAGAAGGAGACTCCCCTCTCCAGTAAGGGAGACATGTCCCTCTCTGTGATGACATGGCAGGGAGTAAAGCGCTGCTTGTGTTAGAATTAGGGCCTCTGAGTCTTCTCCGCTCTCGCTGCAGCTGGAATAGGTAAGGTCCAAGGCCGAGGGAAAGGCAGGGAAACTGCTGTTACCTTGGATGTCAGAAATACAAGCGAATTAGGATTGCATGAAATCAAACCCCATCAAACATCCTGTATGAAATGTTAATTCTGATGAAGTCAATGGTAAAACATCCACTGCCTTCAAAAGAAGTCAAGAATTCATACATCAGTTTCAGTGGAAAAAAGAAGCCGTAGTCAAGGATCAAAGTTTGTAACACGAAGCATGTTTTAATCACCACTCAAGTAAAATGTTAAAAATCTACTGATTGTCTTCAAATTTGCTGAAAAAAATCCATAGGACTACAAAACTAAATTTGCAGTTTTCAGGCAAAGACAGAAGTAATTCTAACTGGTGTAACTGAAGTAGAAGAACAAAGTCTGATTATGGTTATTCTAGGATGAGAGATTGCTGCTATTAAGGCTGCCTTTGGCTTCCTGTCAATCATGTTTTAAGTTTGGTGACTGAACTCAATGCATTCCTCCCAGCAAAACAAAACAAAACAAAGCAATTAGGTGCTCCTTTCTGCAGTAGTATCTGGGAAATGTAGGAAGGCATTCTCAGGCAACATTAACACTAATCAAAACAGAAAACATGCAAGAAAGTTTACCCTGGAGTTGACAGAAAAAAATCTGAGTAATGGGCTTGCTAGCCTACTATACAAATAGATAAAGCAGTTACATGGTTTTGAGGGCAAGCACATGATGCTTTGCATTACACAAGAGTTATCAGAGGAGTTTGAAAGCTGGGAAAAAGAAACCTACTGCTATCTATTTCTATGTTTAGAGAAACAGGACTTTGTATATGTATTTGATAAGCAAAAGCACACCATTAAAAATATTCCTGACTAGCATTATAGATGTTTTCCTCCTAAGTAAAGCAAGCCAAACACTGGCAAACTCCATGGATGACAGGAGCAGAATACAAGTTACTGTTTTTGCCTAAAAACTACTGGTTTTTTTCAGGAAATCTACAGAACTTTTCCAGTAGCGTCACGACCATCAGACTTTTTCTTTCCTTTTTCCTAGTGCTACCAAGTAGAAGGGGATCATAAATCCAGCAGAGCTTCTTTGACTGATGGCCACCAGGGTTCCTGTCTGGTTTTACTATGTTAAAATATGTGCTCTTATGCTTCGCTATTCTAGCCTGTAGTTGTGCTTGGGATTGCCCTGACCCATGTGCAGGACCTTGCACTTGGCCTTGTTGAACTTCATGTGGTTTGCATGGGCCCACCTCTCAAGCCTGTCAAGGTCAAATGTCTAGAAGAGAAACATGTTTTGCTTTGATATACTGTCTTCCTAGTGCTACTGGTTTATGTTTTACTTGTATCAATGTATACATCTATATAATACTTTATTACTTACAGAAAAAGCTTTGATTTATGAATAGTTCAATTGAATTCAGTGAGACTATTTACGAACACATGAGCATGCTTGGAAACTTGGGGTCCTAAAGCCTTTGTCAGTAATCACAGATGTAGATGAGGACTCATCACAGCACTTGCCTCCTCTTGTTCAACCAGTAGCTGAAAACTCAAACAGCTGAGGCTATTCTGGCACAGCTCAAGAGATACTGGTAGGATAACAAAATATTAAAGGCAACAACAGACCTTGAACGCATGGGTAGGATTTAGGATTATTTAGGTAGAAAGGGTGAGGTGAAACATAAATGGGAGAGAATTAAGGTTTTTGCACTGCAAAAAGGTCATAGAAGGAGAGTTAGAGAACACGAACAGGCAACAATTAGTTTTTATGTTAATGAAACAAGTTGCAGCAATCCCATCTAGGAAGAGAAAATATGAAATTGAGAGAGGTTTCTTACATGAAATGTGTTTGGTTTGTTTTGTTGTGGTTTTTTAAAAATATTTAAATATTTTTAAATGCCCTTTCTGAATAGAATGCACTGCATTTATGCCGTTTACATGTTTCTGTGCCACCTTAAATGGAGATGTAAATAGGGACATAGACCCAATACCATTCACTTCTTTGTAACAGTCTTATCTAATGAACAGAGATTCAACATGATATTGCAAACTTCCTTAAGCCCTTTAAAAGATACTATAGTTCCTTCTGGTCAGTGATCACAATAATGATTCATCATGAGCTTCTTCAGATCCAAACCCAATTACAATTCAGATCCCAAAACACCACTTACATTCTTTACAAAGTACTGAAAAAATCCTATTTAGTCAAATCCAAAGTTTTTTTGCGGTAAACATGGTGGAAATCCATGTGACAATATCCACATAATCTGTGCTGTTCCAGTGTAACAGGCAGGAAATACCATTATTACAAACCCATTTAAGAATCAAGAGTTCTGATTAACTTAGTAAGAAAATGAGTAATGTCTGCACAATGGTTTCCTATCTCTCATTTAATGAAAGATTAAAATCCGTTAACATTCTCACATACTTTTTTTTAAGCCTTAATCATACTACAGAATTTGGTATAAAAACACTCCATGGTCATTACAAAAACTACTGTGAGAAAGCTGAGGGGCTTTGCACCTATATATGGTAAGCAGCTGCCTTTTGTCCACAGAGAAGATGTATGATGCAGATAGGTCTGCAGAGCAAGCAGAGTAACTTTATGTTAAAGGGATAAGTGTAAAATATTTAATATTTCAATAAAATAGAAGAAGCTGTCAGAAATCTCAGAATTCAGTGATTCATCTTGCAAGCAAACAAACCATCCCTGCACTAGTTAAACTCTGTTCTTAACTGGAAGTTTTCCTTCACAACCTTTAGAGATAAAGATGGGTTATATTATAAATAGCATATTCAATTCTGCAGCTCCATTTCTCAACAGACTATGGATGCTACGAGAGACATCTGCATCCAAACCATCACTAAGTACTCAATGATCAGACTGCAATTAATTTTCTCACAATTTATTTTCACAGCTTACCTCAGTTCTTTACTTTTGGTTTTACTCTAGAAGTCCCAGCAAATGGACAGTTCAGTGTTGGTTTTGGTGAACTAAAATTATTTAAAAAGTAAAGTAGTGTTTAACACTAGTTAACATAAGATATGCGCATCTGAGAATTTATTTAGCTTACATCTTGAAAATTTTGGATTTCGGGGTCCTCTTCATAAGTTTGTGCAAGAGAAAAACCCCACATTTCTGTAATACAGAGAATACAATCTGGCAGTTCAGCACTCCAGTGACAGACAATCTACATCTCTAAGACTGAATGATTATAGTTTTAGGGTATTATTTATAAGCATGTTGGACCAAATTAAAAAAAAAAAAGAAGAAGAAAAAAAAGAAGAAAAAAAGAAGAATGTGAGAGAAACTTGAGCCTGAAAGCATGTAACATTCATTAAGCTTTTGGCTCAAGTTTTTCTTACACGTGTGTCAGACAGCCTAACTACTGCACAGTATCAGTGACGCTTTGGGGAACTACAAGATGACTGTCCCACAGCAGCTATGTAAACAAGTCCCTTAATGACAGACAACTGGCAGGGCACAGTTCCCAGCCCCTGAGCTCTCTAAGAATGCGGTATGGGTCATTCCAGAGGTCTGCACATCCTGATTGCTTGCCTTTAAGGTCACACTTCACCCCATTCACCGGTTTAGTCTGATCCTATCTTGTCCCAACACATCATATAGGATTAGTAGTAGCAAAAGAAATTAAGGATTTATCAGGACTCCGGGTATTATAGGTTACAGGGTAACACAGACAAAAATCTTTATTCTAACCTGCATTTAACAACCAAACACAATCTTGGTTGATGCAGCAGCTCCCACCCACAGCCCCTGGGGCACTTTCAAGAGCTAGTGAAGTCAGGGTGCTGTTTTCAAACAGAAAAAGCTGATGTAAACTGGGGCTACTGCGCTCCCCTTCCTTCAGCTGACACTTTTGCAATGACCCTGGTAAAAGAACTATTCTAATCAAAAACCAGACCTAGGAAAAAAGAAAAGCTTTCAGCCAATTCAAGATCTTTCTTAGTCCAATTTGTGGCATCCTGTTTTAATGAATAAAAACAACAGAAAGATTCATAGAATCATGAAGAGCTTTTCGTTTGTTTGTTTCCCTTACATAGTTCTTCATTCTCCCTGACTCAGAGACATATATTCTGAGAAATTTATAAATCTATAAAGTCCTGCAAAAAAACTAATCACCCAACATCTATCACACATGCATTCTATTAAACTTTTAATGGCTGATGCTGTGAAAGGCTAAGACGGAGACAGAACACACTATCTTTGTGCACACCTAACGTTGTAATGCTTAGGAACAGGGAACTTACACCTGCCTTGGAGAGTAAGCTGCTGCTCAAATCACAAGCAGCAATGAAATTCTGGGGGCAACACTGTAATAAAAGCTAACTTGTATCATACATGTCCATTTTCATATTTAACATATTGTAGGTAAATATTTAAATTACAGTATCATATATACAGAAAACTCCATTTCATTTCTGGTCTGTAAAGACAGCAATTCATTTGCTGTTCTTTTAGAGAATGGAATATGCAGATCTAAACAACTCCTTAAAATTTTTTTACTTTATTTTTTTAGTGTTATTATATAAAATAATTGTCTTCCCAAATAATAATTGACAAATCTCATTTCCAAGCAAAGGATTTAGCTTTACAACTTTTCAAAGACAGTATTTTATTTTCCTGCAGATCTCCAGTCTTGCCAGCTACTACCTTATTTACACTTGCATGTAAAAAATGCACTTCTGTAAACTGCCAATGCAATTTCAAAAGTATCTGGTATTATCTTAACTATTCACCCACTGAATTCAAAATCTTGCTATAAATGAAGTTCCATCATATTCCAGATATATCTAACCAAAGAGCTGAAAACACTTGCTACTGTGTGCAAATGTATCAATTCTGACTACATATACAAATATTATATTATAATGTTCTTAATCTCATTTTTATCATGATAAAAAGACTAATGAATGTAACAAAAATAATTAAGAGAAATTTTAACTGGAAAAACTAATTTAAAAACAGTAATAACAAGCAACAAGCAGGGATCAATTACATTAGCACACTGTTCAAATAAAATTATGTATGTCCTAACTATATAATAATTTCTCTTCCTCCTAAACTAAGCTGACAGCATTCTGGAGAGTTTGAAGTGCTACAGATGCCAATCGTATCCAGCACAGTGGTTTTTAGACTTTTTTTGATGATAGTACTATCAACACCCAGTATTTTTTGTGAGCCTCTGTACACCTTAACATCAAATTAAACCAGGAAAATGCTCTAAAGATGCTGTAAATAATCAGGAAGTAAAATTAACTTACCTTTTATTGAACGTTTTAATGAGATTAATGTGACAAATTTCAACCTTTGATTGTTTAACAGAGTGCTGGAGGACACTTGCAGATTAGCTAACTGTGGCCCACAGACCACTTTTCTGCAACCACTGTTCTAGTGTAGATAAGACCTCAGCGTAAAATATCCAAGTATTACATCATTGGCACAATCAGAATCAATTTTAACAGAAAACTCGTACCATGGACCATGTGCCCTGACATTTTCATTGCCAAGGGCTATTTCTTCAATCTATACTTTTCCTGAAACTCAGAAATTGCTTACAGTAGGACAAACAGTATCAGAAAAGTATTAACATTGTTCAGTAGTCCTTCAACACAATTAAGAAGTATCAACAAGAAGAAAGAAATAGCACTCTATGAACCATTAACCACACCGAGCATTAGCCAATAGTCCAGTTGGCCTTCTTGTTTGTGACAGCATTTTCCCTTCATTCATGCTCACCCTTGATCTTCTGAACTACTGAAGTTCTTACCTAAATTCTCCTCTAAACTACTTTGCATGTCAATTTTTTTTTTAAATACATAATCATAATATGTGGGATAGTTCATCAGAATAACTGAGAACATATAGATGTAACAATTCCACATATCTCTTCAACACATCTGAATGAAATGCAGATCTCACACTGCTTCCATTCGGTGTTTACGTACTAAAAAATCCTGCCTGAGTCTCTTGCAATTTATTGGGAGGCAGGAAATGCAGCCATATGAAAAGCCTGAATGTACCCAAATTAGAGTGAAATTTGTGATAAATGTAACTCAGTTCTTCATATCCAGTCAATAACATTGAACAACTCAGAAGACAATACAACCTAAACTTTATCACTGTACACTTCTACCATGGGTTCAGTTTTACAAAGTTAATCCCATATACCAGCTTGCTAATGCCAAAAAAGGCTGTCACATTCCTTCATTCCTTGACCGCAAACTGTTGCCATTTTGTGCCACCTCTAAACGCCCACCTCTGCTCACAGAGCAGATTTGGCTTGCTCAAATGGCAAAAAAAGTTAATATAGTCCATACATGTTAGAGGGGAAAAAACAGTACTGTAACATTGGATGCTCTTGCTGGTTTTCTTGCTTATAGTAAACGAAACAAAGTAATTGCAATTGGGAGTTTCTGCACAGTTTTATTCTAAACTCTTGCTTATATTACAGCAAATGCCTTTTTTTTTTTTTTTTTTTACAAGGAGCATTAAATACCAGTTGTGTTTGTACTTTGGTCAAGAGTTACCACAGAACTATACTATAAATACAGTTAGTGAATCATGTCAATAACGACTATTTCATATCTTTTACAGTATCAGAATGAAAGCCTCCATTTAGTTTGCAAAGAAAAGGGAGTGGAAGAATGATGGACCCATAATACCATATATTATATACAAATTCTAAAGCTTGCAGTACCAATCAGTATTGATTAGCTTGATCTTCATTAAATACTTACAGGTTTTCTGGAAGAGTTCATAGTTTTCTTCACTGGTTCTATACCTACCAAGAAAACATACCAAAACATAAATCTCAGAACTCTTCTATGCTAGATAAAAATAGCAGAACAATGGATTTGTGTGCCTGAGACCTCTTTGGAAAGTGGCATTACACTAATACCACATTGCTAGGACACTACCACGACAGGCTCAAATTTATTTTGAGATTTGAGGGCATGTTTGTGTTGGCAATGATGAGGTGTTAATATGAGTAGCTATATTGGAAAATCATATCCTGAAACATTAATCTAGGTCATTGTTTGGGGAGTCACGAGATGATCAATGGCCTCAGAAGTGAGCGCACTAAAAAAAAGTTTGCCATTGTGTCAGCAAGACTGGAGAAACTGACTTCAGCAGCTCCTTGTGCCTTTTAGTGACTTCCCACAACCTCTGTGCAGTGATACAGAAATCATGGCTATGGGGGATTTTTTAGCACAAGCAGAAAAAAATATTAATACTATGGACTACACAGAATGTTTAAGGCACTATTTGCTCTTTGAAGTGTGTGCACAGAATTGCCTCATATCATTTGCAATTGTTCAACATCTTTGTACTGAACTGACTATTTTTTAATAGCACCTCTTTGCACTTTCAGGATTTAGATATTCCCAGCTGTTTTTTATATTTAAAAATCTTCTCTGTCAACTTCATATTTTATTTTCTGTTATGTATCTCCCTAGCTTTACAAGACACAGTTAAACTTTTGTCCAGTGGCTTTTATAGATGCTCAGATCCCAGGTCAGAATAAGAGGGAAAAAGCAACTAAAATCAAACTCTCAACCTATCAGACAGCTGCAGATTGTGACTACTCAGTGACTCAGGTTTTTGAATAGCTGTCTTAGCAATAATTACATCATTCAGATTTATGTCTTTTTAATAGTTACTTTACTACCAAAAAAAAAAAAAAATCTTCCCCAGGGGTGTTGGTTCTGTGAAGCAGGAAAGAATGAAAACTGCCACTGAGACATCAGTTCCACTTATAAACCCTCAAGTATGCATGATGAAGGCATTTCTCTGCTATGGGTTTTTTCCATTATTTTTTTTCCTCATGAATAACCTTGGGGCCATGTTTCACTGTCTCTAGAGGAAATGGCCTGTTACATCTAGCCCCTGGTTCTAAAAAACATGAATTTCTTAAGTCAGCAAAACTAACCACCTAGGCAAAGCTGCAAACACACATTTGCAGGTTTGACATCGACAGGAGCCACGGGTACGCCTTGCCCACAGCAGATGCAAGGTGAGGGGAAACGGGGAGCCACACCAGCACCGAGACCCCCCGGCTGGCAGGGACCGGAGGCACCCACTCTGGCTCAGGAGCTGTGCGAGGACACCTGTAGCACGTCAGGCTGCACGCTGCTGCGTCCCAGAGCGCCAGCCCTGGGCAACGGACACAGGATCTGCGGCCACCAGACGCAAGGCCGCAGCTTGAGCACATTTTGAGCCGAGGCCTCGCCCGACGCACAAAGGCCTCCCCGCACGGCTCCCCTCAGCGCCCCTCGCCCCCTCCTTCCACCTCCAGAAGGCGCAGCCGCCATCCAGCCACAGCAGGGCCAGCAATGCCCGGCGGAGCGCCATGGCGGCTCCTCCGCAGCCCCTCCCGACCCGGTCCCCAACCGACACGGCCTCGCGCTGCCGCGGAGGCGCATGGGGCAACCGGCAAGGAACCATCCCTGCCACAGGTGCGGCCCACGAGGACTACGCGCCCCAGCGTGCACCGCGCCCGGCTGCACGCAGCGCCCTGCGCGGGGCAGGCCGCGAAGCGTGCTGGGTAATGTAGTCCGGGCCGCGCGGTGCGAGAGAGCGGCACAAGGGAAAAAAATACGGCCGGGAGCGGCGACGGTGGCTCCGGTTTTCCGCGGGGAAGCGGAGCGGGGCTCCGCCTGAGGGTAGGGGTCTGCCTGGTAGGGAGCAGCGGGAGGAGGCCGCGCTGGCGGGGCCGGTAGGCGGCGGCACCTGGACGCGGCAGCGGCGCTACCGCCCGCCCGGCTGGGAGGAGCGGAGCCGCCGCGCGCTGCCGCATGTGCCTGGAGCGGAGCCGGAGCGGGCAGCGCGAGCCATGGCGGAGCATGGCGCCCCAGCGCCCGCCATCCCCAACGGCGAGTGCGCCGCCCGCCTCCCCGGCAACAAGGTGACCGTCGTGCTGGGGGCCCAGTGGGGCGACGAGGGCAAAGGCAAGGTGGTGGATCTGCTGGCGCAGGACGCCGACATCGTCTGCAGGTGCCAGGTGAGGAGGCAGCCGGGGCGCGGGGGAGGCCGCGGGTGTCACCTTGAGGCGGACGGCCCCGCCGCCCGGCTCCGCGCGGGCTCCTGTTCTCGCCTCTGTTCTCCCCCGAGCGCCCGCCTCAGCGCAGGGCCGGGCGGCGGTGCCCGGCGTGGCGGCGGGGCAGAGAAGCCCTTCCCCGGCGGGGCAGGAGCCGCTGGCGAGAGTCCCGCCACCGGTCTCTGCAGCTCTCCCGCTTCTCCTTTGTCCCCGTCCCGGCTCCGGGTGGGGAGGAGGAGGAGGAGGAAGGCGCCCTCCTCGCTGCCGAGAGCTGGCCTCCAGCAGGGGGAACGCACCCGGGGTCGCGTCCTCCCCTCAGACCGGCCGCCGCAGCACTCTTTGTCTGGGGGGCGCCGGGAGGCGGTTCCCGCAGCATCGCTGCTGGGAGCGGGCGCTGCGGGGCCCGGAGCCCTCCCCGGCGGCGGCGTGGCCTGAAGCCGCACCGCGTGGTCGCCTTCTGCTCCCGGAGGGGTAGTGCTGGCCCCCGGCACGAAACCGACAGTTACTTACAGGATGCACGTGATGGCGTGTATGTGGTCCGCAGCAACTCAGTCGTCTTCGGGTAAAACTAGCTTTTAAAAGACTCGCCTGCCCTTCCCTCAAGATCGTTGTTGTGTCGATGAAATCCCATTTTCCTCTGTTTAATTTTTATCTTTTTCTTCTCTGTTGCTGTATGGAGGCTTTCATTCCGGCAAAAGAGCAAATAAAGGGAGTTTAGCCTGCAAGCATAGTACTCGTGAATACCTGCGTTAAAACAACACAGATCAGAGGACATGTTTTTTTTCCGTAACGTTTCTAGTGTAGTAATTCTGTGGAGCACAACATAATGAACTAAAGTTGTGTATGGTTGTTTTTTTTTTTTTTTCTTGAAGAGATACAGCAGCTTAAAATGCCTACAGCATGCGCAGACTTCATGTAAGTGTCCTTATTGGTATGCTTTTGTTGAGTGCACAAATTAAATTTGCTTTTAAATAAATATGTTTTGGAAGAAGTACCATTTCCTGAAGAGTGCAAACACTAAAGCACTGTATTATCGAACGAGAACTGCACATAAAGCTGGTGTTTTCAAAGGCAAGTCAGCTGCAAAGCTGACAAATCAAAAACTTGAACTTCAGATACTTTAATTTTGAAGTAAACAAATATATTCTTAAATAGCTGTTTTTACAAATGAATTCGTTTTTCCCATGTATCTTCCTTTTTTTTTTTTTTAAATAAAATCTGATGTGGTGGTGTGGTATGGTTGCCTGGCTTTGTGGGTTATAGAACACAGTGACTCGGTTTGTCCTTTACAACTTTGATCTTGAAACTTGAAGGGCATCTAGGTAAGTGTGTGTGTTTAAGAAGTTTTGGTGGGGAGAGGCAGACAGTGCATTTTTGTGTGCACAAAATGTATTTGTTACTTCTTTTGAATCATCAGGGTAAAGGATCAAGAAAAGGGAAAAAATATGATGTTGCCTCAGGCTTGAGTTTCATGGCCAGTTCTGCCATTTCTAACAGCTTGTTGCTCATGCTGAAGGAAGGAGTTTTTCTTCCTTCTTTCTTCCCTTTCCTGTTGATGGCTGTGCTGTCTGGGTTTCCTCCCATGCACTGACTGTGGCACTTGAGCACTTCTGTGAGTTAATTTAACTCACCAAAATGGCAGGAAACAATTTTTTTTGTTGGATTTACTCTTCTTGATTTAGTAAATAAAACTGATTTTACTTGGTTCAGAGGAACTTGATGAAAAGAGCCCAGGACAGGGTAAGCACAAAGAACAGTTTCTCAGAACAAGAGGGGGGGAAAAATAGGAATGTTCTCTTTCAGTGGTACTGAGCTATTAAATCATCTTACTATGTATGCAAGCATATTCTACATGTTTTTGTTACTGCTGGTAAATTAGAGTACGACTCATGTGGTACAAGTGCAGAAAGACAGACTAGCATGCTTAGTCTGCCCCTTGCTAATATCAACTTTCTGTACTTGGAGCTTCTGATTCTTATTTTGCTATTATACTCTTATTCATTCTCGGATACTTCTTTCTATTCATCATGCCACAGAGTTGCTAGAATCCCAGAGGATGAAACCCAATACTTCTTGTGTGTTCTTCTGAAAAATGTATTAGTACAACTGTTTTCTTGGAGGACTTGGGAAGTTGTTGTAGCAGGTCTAAGACATCTTGCAGACTTGCGTTATATTTGCAGTGAAACTGGGAGCTTTAGTGTGGATTTCATATTACTGTCCCTGGTTCTGTGCAGATGCAGAGCATGAAAATGGTCCTGTCCCAGAACCGAGAACTGACTTATCACTTGCTAACCCTGTAAAGGCATTGCAAGAAGTTGTACTCTAAAGTCTATGGCCATACCTTCTTGTCTCCTAGGCAGCAGGTGTGCTAATGACTTCGGTCGCTTGTTTGACTAGCCAACTATGACATCTGGAATGAGGTGCTTACTTGGGTACAGTCAGCCCAATATAAGTGTGTTGGGAAATAAGCTGTATTATAGCTCTACTTCTAAATACCAACCTCCAAAGTATTTTACCTTAGGTTTTGAGGTTGTTGAAAGAACTGCTGTGCTCGGTGCAAGAGTATGGGGTTTTCCTCTCGGGAGACAGATTCACGTTTATCAAAAGTAGTATTATGGTTTCAAAAACAACTGTTGGAACAGAGTAAACTAAAATACATCCAGGGGCTGCACGCGTGTAGTTGCTAATGCAGTTGCACTGGCAACTGCACAAACTGATAGTTTCATGGGGGCACTGCTAGCACAAAGGGTTCACATGCAGTTGATACAAACATGCCTACAGGACAGGCAAACTGTATACTTGTTCTTCCACTGTTAAATTTGGATCGGCCTTCACTTATCTCTAGGAGGTATCTGGTAAAATGAGACTTTTGATAAAACAAGTGTAGTGGTGAGATTTTTGCCCTTAAACCTGCACCTGGTCTTCAGTGGCTTACAGAGCAAAGTCTGTTTACCTGCTATCACCTAAATTGTAGTCCAGACAGTAAAATAGAGCAAGAATTGGTTTGGGATTCAGGAGTAGTTGCCAGAAAAACTCTGCTTTTGTGGTTTTTATTGACGTAGTTTCCTCTTAGTAAGCGGCTAGCCTTGCTGCCATTTAAAAGTACACGTGGTATTTTTGTCAATTCCACAGGTAATGGAAAGTCAAAGGAAAACACTTCTTGTTCTGATTAAGGGACTTCCTACCATTGCAGAATGCAACCAATTAGGGAATTTAATTACCAGAATTTAATTTGTTATTGGATATGGGAATGGCAAATTAATGCAAGCAAATTATTTTAGATAATAATTTTATCAAAACAAATACAGTACAGAAATACATTATGTATCTCTTATATTAACACCACCCCTCCACCCAGTCTACCAGTGTATACAGTACAGCAAAAAAATGTAACATCTGCACTACATGATTCCGTTCTCATTTACTCATTTCATCAGCAAATTTTTGTTCACTTTCTGTTCTTACTGTTGGAGGTAGCTGATTTATTCAGAGTACATCATTCACACAGGTGAATAAGATTTCTAAGTCTTCAAACTATTTTTAAGCCATGCTCCCTATGCTAAAGAATCTTATTTTCCGGCTTCTTCAGTTCTACTGTACATCTTGTTACTGCTTTAAAACAGAATTGCAGCTCTTTACCAAATCTCCTCAACTGATTTAAGTGTGGTCTGCCTGTGACTTGCCATGATTGCTCTGCGTGCTGTGGGGTCACACAATTCCTGCTCCTGAACTGCTAATGTGTGGTAATTGCAATGTGTGGATTCTTCCTACTCCCTTTTCCTCTTCCTCCCCTCATATAACAGTTTTGTATAGTAACGCCGCCACTGATCACTTGATACTACAGTGAAACACTAGGTAGAGAAGTTTTGAGTGTGCAGATTCTTGGAGTTCCAGAGTTGCCGTTGATCAGCTGATAACTGCTGACTGAAGTCTTCAGACCAATGCTGCCTAATACCTCCATATAGCTAGACTGCGTATAGCTTTTTTTTTTTTTAAACTGGAATTTTCTTATCTTCCATTCACCAAGCCCACTTATTTTTTCTTTTTCTAAATATACTCATTTGAAAAGGTGTTTTAGTCTAGAGCCTTTGCAGGCCACGCAGAATTAGGAATAGCAGAATCAGTAGCTATAGCAATTGATGCTTTTTTAGCTGCTCAGGCATTCAATGCGTGATGTCTAGCTAGAGTGCTCTTTTTTTTTTAAGTGCTGGGTGCACTTTTGGACCTTGTGGTGGTTGGCAGCATGCTAATAATGTGCTCTGGTGAGGAAAGAGAGGTCAGTAAAATGAGTTCTTTGGCCTGCCCCATCAGTGAGTCATATGCTTAGAGCATCACTGACAGGTGATCTCTTGTTATTGTAAACAATCACAAAATGTCTAAATTATTTCAGACAGAACAACAGTTGAAATCTGATTTTCCAGTTCATAAAGTTTGTGCCATTAATAAAGGAGAGATCTTAATAGCACTAAAGAGCAAATTAGACCTTGATCTACTGGTTTCTTATTGTTCTTGCAATCTTATTGTTAACTACAAAAGCTTACTCTGTGTGTTTGGTTGGTTAAGATGCAGTACTCTACAGCAGTTTATTAAGACTTAAAAGACAATTTTTTTATTTCTACTGTACTACATCACACATTTGAAAGATGTTCCCTGTAAATATTCCCAAAGTCACTTTTTGTTTTTCATATTCTTTCTTCAATATTCTTGTGAAAGGTAGCAAACATTGGTGGGGTTTTGTGCACTGAAGCAACGTAGCACTGCATCAGTCTGTGCTTTCAACATTTTTCTTGTTCCTTATCTGTCTGCCTCTCTTGATCTCTTTTGTTTCTTAGCGGTAGATTGATCTTTATTCTGGACTTGGTAATGAATCCTGTTCCCTGCGTAACATATGTAGGCATTGTAGCAGAATAAGGTTTTGCGGATCATGTGAAACTAAGCCAAACCCAGCTTGAAAGAGTCTTTCTGAATATTGTCTTTCAATAGCAGTTCTTCAGAGCAAGTGTTCTGTCAGTGTAAGAGACATGTATGGAGTTTTTTGAGATTAATAAGACTTAAGTTAACGTTTTCTTTTATTTGTTAGGAGAAAAAATGTGAATGTGTAAAACATAATGTGCTTATTCTGTCATATTCTGCCTCAAACCACACTCTTGATCTTGTTCTGATGCAACAATTCTTGTACTACACATTCAAAAATTTGGCTAGACTTCAGAAAGTTGTAGAAACTTTTATTAAGTGTGTAACATGATGGCTCCTTGAACTAGGTTTAGATCTTACAAACATGAATGGATTGTCAAGGAAGAAAATTGCTAGCTGCTGGATGTTGTGTATACTGAAATCCAGGAGTAGGTTATACAGTAGAGCTTGCTAGCTGCTAATTCATTGGGGGCAGAGGGGAGAGAAAGCAAGAAATTAATCACAAAACCTGGGATGTGAAAGAATAAGTTAGTTATCAAAAGCTTGATTTTTTTAAACATTATTTTTTAAAGGCGCATGGTTTGCAATCTGAAGTTCAGAATAGATTTTTGGCAATATCTGTTCTAGTGAGAAGCAAATAGCCTAGTAATTGTAAAGCTATGTCCAGTGAGGGTGCATTGTAGGGGTTTGGATATGTCTCTTTGCTAGACCGATCAACTTTTTAAAGGTGTGTTCAGCATTCCCGGAATCTGATCATGGCAAGAAGGAGCCTTTCTTACATTTCTTGTAAGTAGTGGTAGTATCCAGCTTTCTTGATGTATTTTTGACTTTTCATCTAAGAGTTAAATGAAAATGTTTACAACCGTATGATGCCAAAGCAACATTGACTTGCTTCTTGCCCAACTTGGCAGTCACTTGTATAGCTAGCTCAGAAACAACAGTGGTTGCCCTGAGCTAAAAATGAATGCTGGAATGTGGTAGCAATTAAAGTAAACTGTAGAAAAAATTATACACACACATCTGATGGGGAGAGTTGAAAGGAGTGTATGGCTTCTTCCTTCACGTAGCATGAGATAACATCTCTTTAAACTAGACAACTAATTTCTATTCTAGAGGAGATAACTTGAAAGACTTCTTTGCTCTACCCTGAGGCATCATATTTTTGAGATAGACAACTTGGCATGATCACGTCATAAGAAAAGGCAGTGATTGTCATTGTAGACTTTTTGGGTAGATAGTTCTCCTAAATGCATATGTCAGTATTTCAGAGCTGCTTTAAATACTTTTGTGTTTTGTATCAGTATAGAGAGCCATTCACAATATGCTTTTAATAGTAATGTTGGCCTGCTTTTGTAATAAATCTTTTTCTCCCTATGTACCTCCACTGTTAGGTAAAGTTGTAGTAATGTAGACTTAGCGGTTTTGAGAGTACTGCTGTAGGCAAGGCATCAGGGTTGGAACTGCTCTCTTGTCTTGATGTGTTCAAAACAGATTTAACTGTTCTGGTTATTATGCTAATGTCTAGTCTACCCTTGACTAATGAAAATAAAACGCATATTTTCAACTTACGTAGATCTAAAATGGAGAAAGATATGCTGTTGTTCCTCCATCTTTGTTTGAAATGCATTATATTTTTTATGTGTTGCTGCAGTGATTTCTTACTTGCGTTTCTGCTTATGTATATACACATGCCTCATACGTAAGTGTATGTTTCCTTGGCTAGCACACGTTTACTCTTGCTCTTTGTACTCTACACAAAGGTTTTAAAAAGCAGAGAATGTCTTATTGTATCTTTTCAAGCAACTCTGCTATCCCTTTTGGTTTTGCTGATTATCCAAGTTGGTACATCGATGTTTCCTATTAGACTGTTTGTGCTTTTTCAGAAAAAGGAAAGGAAAACCCCAAAGTTTGAAGCTAGAATGAATTTAAGATTAAGAGTGAGGGTCTTTCAGTGAATGATGGATGTATTAAGTGGGTACATTTTTTCTGGAAGAGTCCCACATGCCGGGAAGATGGAAGGACTGCAAATCCTCCCTTAAACTGGAAGGACAAGCAGTCAAGTCCTTTGCATACTTTTCAGGTAAATCAGTGAGATTGGCTGCAAACTCAGGAGCACGGACCTTTTCTAAGCAAACTCACCAGAGGAAAAGATTCTGGTTCAGGATTTTTCTGTAAGCATTTGGATATGGCTTTTTATAATTTTCAGAGCCTTTTTGGAAAATGAGATTCTATGCTTTGTCAATGATTGGCTTCGCTTAGCTTCAGGTGAGTTCTTAAGTTAGCAGACATTGCATATAAAACATACTGGAGCTTGTAACTCCCAGTTTGAATTTTTATTTTTTTTTTAATTTAAATTTTTTATGTCCTTGGTAAACATTAATATTGTTGAAGTATATTTATGGAAAGCCAAATAAGTTATTCTTGAATAAATGACATCTTTGGAAACATTCTGGTTGTACCTTCATATTTAGCAAAACCCAGAACAAAATCCCAGACAGTGGTTATTTCAGCTTCACTGTTCTGTTAGCTGAGTTTTGGTGGTGGCTAGTTAAACACTGTAAACCCGAAGTCTTACTTGATAAGCTTTCTTGCACTATTTTAATTCAGCAAGAAAATAGTATTTTTCTCCAAAAAGAGCATCTCCCTTTAATTCTGACAGTAAAGATCATGATACAAAAATGTCGGTGAAATAGTCATCAATTACACTTACTGAAGACAGGCATAAGTTATTATTTTTTTGTCAAATTAACTTCATTAAACTATCAAGACTCTGCCATAACTCAAAAAAAAAAGATTGGTTCTTATTTGTCCAGCGAGTCAGCTTAATACATGAATGTTCCTTGGGGACTTTTTGACTAGTACAGCAATGCAATTCCAGAAGAAAAATTGCTGTTAAATATTATTATGATGTTCTTTCTCCATGCTTTATGCATGATTTGGAAGCTGTTCTGCATGGACAGAATGTAACAAGATAAAAGAGCTCTTGTGCTTTGGGAAGGTTCAAAGCGAGAAGAGTTTTCTTGCTTTGAGGTTGTTCGTACATTCTTTTGAGTGTACCAGTTTGGCTCCAGAACACACCTTTCTAAGAGTTATGCCTCTAAAAATTGTTTCAGTCTTCAGAGCTATAAAGAAAAAACAAAAATCATAGAACTGTAGTCAGGTACTTGCATTAATATTGTTGCTGGTTCTATTCAGTTCTTTACCCAAAATACTTTAGCTGGCAGTTAAGATATTTAAAAGCTATAGAATGCGAGAGAAAATCAGCCATTTTGCATAGATAGGGGAAGTGCTGAAATGATTTACCTTAAAATTACTGTAGATGTTCTATTAGAGATACTGTTCAGTCAATATATTTAAAATGTAGTCCTCTTCGGTACTATTGATTAGTCTTCAATATGTTTTCCAGTGTTACTGCCTTGACCATGGTACAGTATTGTGGTAAGTGGTGTGTTTGTGTCGTGTGCACGAGTGTGTTGGTTGTGTAAGTGTTGCCTTCCCGTGCTTTGTTGGTTTTTGGCGAGCAGGAGTCACTTGTTTGATTTATTGAAATTTCAGGCTTGTTTCCAGTAAAATGTCAGCTAGCAGATAATGGCTTTTTTCCTTATAAATTAGTATTTGCAGGCACTCAAAACTATTGTAGAAAGGGTGTTTCCTGAGAATGTTTATCAAACGGCCTCCAGATGTGCAGTACTTGCAGCTCCCTTTGCTATCTTATACCCCCTCTGTGCATGTGTAACTGATTCTGTTCACATTTGCCAGGATAGGTATGGTTTAGAATAGTATCTTGTGTGTGTAGTACTGACCAACCTATCTAAATCGAATGTAATGATGCAGATTCTTGGGTGTGGTGCTTACACTGAGAAGGATTTTTAGGCTACTTAATCATCTTTAGCAAGCTGAAGAAAAAACTTACCCTGTGGTTTTGGGTGGGGGTTTTTTGTTTGTTTGTTTGTTTTGGGTTGTTTTTTTCTTTAAAAAAATAGTATCTCTGAGCAGTTTACCACTGTAAAAGGAATATTTAAAAGTGGTATTTCATAAGGAATGTTTTTTGGAATGAGGCTTCTAGAAAGTGGGTAAGTATGGGGTTTTGTTACCAGGATTGCTGTCATTCTAACAGTACTTATGTGATAATTTGTCTATTAGTATGCACCTTTCTGTCAAAGTCCTGTATACTTAGCTGTTCTACATGTTGAATAGCTTGGATATTTCAGGATTACTAGCTAGTGGTCAGGGATCATATGCTTTTTCAAGGAAGTGATTTAAGCATACTGCACCAGTGAAATTGGACTAATGCCTTTTAAAAAAGCTTATGCATTTACTTATTTTACAACAACAGGTTTTGCTTAAAATAGATTGGGTAATGATCTTGTGCCTGATCTTACTTTCACTATTGCACTTAATGACTTAAAATACTCTAAAATAATAGTATAATTTAATACTGTCAGGATCATGAAAGGAGAAAAAAGGCTACTGTGTCTTAATATGATTTCAAATTGTTCATCTATCAGAGCATCAAACTAAAAAGTCCCTAAGCTAAATCCATATACTAAAATGCATAGGTTCACGCTTGTTCTTCATGATGACTTTCACACTGTGTCTTCAAATAAATGGAAAGAAATTTTTTTATTCAGATCCAACTGGCACCCTTTTGAGCTGGATATGTGCAGAAGTTTAAAAAAAAACAAAACAGCCCAACACAACAAAACAATAACCAAACAACCCCTCAAAAACAAACCAACAACTTTATTTATAAACAGTACTAGGAAACTTTCATGGCTGAGGTGATTTTTTTTTGTTTTGTTTATTTTTGCATCAAGGCTATGATTAAAATAGCTATTTCTGAGATGTCTGACTTCATAATTCCATGAATTGTTTGAACTGACATTGCTGGGGGTGGGGGAGTGGAAAATAGGTGTTTGGTTCTCCCCTCAGCTTGAGCAAGCTCATGTTTTCCTGTGTTATCAGCACAAATGTTCAGTGTCACCTGGTGTCGGTTACTCCTTCAGCGTTGCTGGCAGCAACTGGTAATCCGAGAACTGGAGACTGAGTCCGACCATGAAACCAACCACCCTAAGTTTGGTGTGTTGCCTCAAAGACTTGAGCAACAACAGTGGGCTAGGTATTGACTACAAGGAAAAGTCAAAAGTTAAGGAAGGGCAACGTTGTATTTGTATTACTTTCTATTACAAACTTCATGCTCCTGGCAGTTGAAAAGCTGGGGACATTCAATTAGAGACACAATTTAATATTGTTATCTGGTGAAGCTGTGGGCTGCTGAAGGGGCTGGTCCCTTGGTCACCAAAGAATCCTTAGGAGGAGGATAGAGACCTGTTCCAAATACTGCATTGAAAGGTATGGGAGAACTGTAATGCAAGGTAGGGAGAAAAGGCAGACAAACTGAATGCTTTTAACTTTTTTTAATCTACCTCAAAATACAGTGCTAAGAAGATTGCTGACTTCTGAAAATCCAATTTTGGAAACCTCAGGGTATGCTAAAACTGCAGTGCTGTGCCTTGATAGAGATGCACAAATTAATGGTGATATATCTCTGCCAAGTATGTTTGGGATTTCAGGAGTAGTAAACCTGTGTTGGCCTCTTGTTAGGAGTATAGTGTGGTGTTGTTGCTTCTTACTGCTCTTTGTTTTTGGTAGCTGCTTTGTTGCTAGATGGTGAATCTGTTTTATGTTTTGTTCTTTAGCAAGGCATGTGCCTATTTTTCCTATATAACTCAGTTTTCTGTGGTGAAATGAGCCCAAGTCCAGAGACTGTTTTCTGATGTAAAGAAAACCTAAAGACAAAGTTTGGCTTTTTTTTTTTTTTAAATAGCGCTCTCTCTTCTAAGTGAGCTTTATTAGAACTTAAGGAAGAAGGTTGTTCATATTCTTACCTAAGTAGCCTTGTAATAACCTAATCTAGAGAGATATTTCAGTGTTAAATAAGCAAAAGTTAAGCATTATGCATATTAAATTTATGAAGTGCTTAGTCTCTGGGGGTTTTTCCTAATAATTTCCAACAATATACTTCCAATTCACAGTATTTGAATGCTAGGTGATGCAACCTTTTGGGCAATAAACATCTGTTTTTCTATTGTGTTTGTTGTCTTTGTGTCCTTGGTATGTTTCAGGGATGATGCTGTACTATGAAAATTTTCAGGTAACTAGTGGATACCTTTTGGCATGACTTCCAAAGTGAATAGACTTAAATTAAAAAAAAAAGTTGGGATATTCTAGATTGTGTCTATTGAAATGAGAAGTTCATGGTGTGTATGTATCCAAACTTGAAGGATGTGTGCACGGATATACTTAAGTATGCAAAAACCAATTTATCTCTTCTGTGGTAATTGTATGTTTAAGAAAATAAATATACACAGTTGTTAGTAGGATAAAATTCAGAAATAATTTTCAGTGATTATTGTTTAGAGTATTATGGTATTTTTATTATTTTAAAAAATATTAAAAAGCAAAGCCAGCTCTGCCTCAGGTGCCTGACCTCCTCCACAGCCTGCATTCTGACTTCTGGAGGGGGTTCCTCTGCTACCATTCTGCAGAATAGGAAGAAAGCATCCCAGTGAAGAAGTTCTTTGTTCAGAGTGCCACTGGTGCCTTCTTGTACCTCTCTTGTATAAGTCGTCATCTTCCCTCCCCGCCCGCCCCCAATTCTCTTGTGCAATCCATCTGTTTGTAGCTGAATCCAGAGTTGCCTTGCCCTAATGAGTGAGTATGTTGGCCATGGCACCCTTCTTGGCTCAGCTAAAGGAAATCTTACTGTTGTGCCGGGAGAGAGGGAAAAGGAGCCACTGCTATGGGCACATAGTGTATTCCAGACAGCAACAGCATCTTTTTGGCTTCTCTGTGTTGGCCCAAGGAAAGTGTTTCAATTTTCACACGGCTGGGAGAGAACTCCTGTAGTTTGGGTACCTAGAAGGTTACTGAGATATGGTAGACTGATTACTATATGTAGTTAACTAGGGAGTATTGCCAGCCTCAAGAAATGACTTGTATATCTTCATTTCCCTCTGGTGAAAGCTTTATACAATGCATTGAAGATCATTTGAGCATGAACTTTGTTTAACTAGTAGTGAAAATAAATTCCACAGTTCTCCGTTAATAATGTTTAAACATTTGAATCAAAGGAGTGTTAGCTTGAATGACCTAACTGGTCCCATTTGGTTTAATGTGATGAGGGAGGAGGGGCAAGAAATCCAGATGGAAGGCACTGAAGCCAGGAGTGACTTCATCAGTTTATACCTTGAATCATGCCCAGAGGCGATAGTTGCCTACATGACGAAGATGTTGGCATTATCATCAATTTCTGGAGGAGGAAAAAAGAAAACCAAACCCCATAGCCTAATAACAACCCACCCCTCTACCCCACCACTGCTAGAACTTTGTAATTAGAATTGTTTACCAAACCCATGTTGTGCAATGTCTGAGCACACAACACGTGTACACTTTACTGCTATTTCACTGTAAGTGTACAGTGTGAACCATTCTTTTAATATATTACAATTCCTAACTGTGTAACTATGCACTTGCACTTCTGCAGTTATGGTAGAGCTTACCTGTAAATCAACAGCAGAATTTTGAAAACTGAATATATGAAATGCTGTTGTTTTAATGCTCTCCTAAAATATGATTTGAAATTAAAAATATTTTTCAAAATGACACATTTTGACAGAATGACATCCAAAGCAGGATGGGGACTGACCTAGTGTTCTACAAGATGGCTGCTATCAATATCACTTTTGGGATTGAATCTTTTTGTGTCATAGGCATCGTAATATAAACAACTAAATTCTGAGATTCAAATTTGAGTCTAATCTGAAAACAAGCATTTGGAAACCTTGAGGTATTAATATGGCCTAAGAGTGGGTTCAGATGGCAATTCACCACACATAATGTCAACTTTTTTACTTTTGTCTCTAGCAAAATCCCTTAAAGTATAACTGCTAAAGGTAAGCATATAGAAGTATATATAACTAGCTTGCTTCTAGATGAAGGATGGGCTGTGCTGTGCTTGTAGTTTGAGGTTTAAAAGGTAAAATGCCATTTTTATTGTCAGCCATGGGGTATTTTTCAGTGAGCATGGAACCAACACACCTTGGCACTTAGCAGAGCCAGGGAGAAATCTTGACACCACCAAAACCCAGCAGCTACGTTCTCATGATTAACACCCTCTGAGTCCGCGTGCTGTACACTTCACTCAAGCAGACGTGACCACTGAGCTTTAAGTTACCATGTCTGAATGCTACCAGTAGCTTGGCAAACACTAACATGATCTAATCTCTACAATGGGCAATTTTTCTTCCTATTTATTTGACATTCATGAAGCTAGAAAACATTTTTTTTTTTTTTAAATAAATTGAGAAGCAAAATATGAAATTAAATCATCCAGTTAGTAGGGGCTTTCAAATGAATAGTCATTCGCTAATCTTAGTTTTGCTTATGGATTAGTCCAGTTTGTTTATGCTGCAGTGGGGGAGTTTGGACGACTCTTCTCATTCGTAAATTACTACTATCTCAGTATTTCAGTGTTGTACTTAGACCTATTTATTGAATTTTCATTTAAAGTACTTCCATGCTCAAAATGTTCTACTCAAACACTGAGTAGGAAACCAATGTCTTTTTCTTACTAAAAAAAGCTTGTATATTTTATGTATGTATATAACTTAATAGTTCTTAGAATATTACCTAGTTTTGGAGTAACTTGCAGTAGCTCAGGAGTATCAGCATTGCATTTCAAAAATAGTTGTAAATGATCTACCAGCTAATGTAGCTAGTTAACAACCTTTTAAATCAAAGATACAACTGTAGAGTTGGTAGACTGCTAAATAATCTTTCTTAACAGCTACTGTCAAGTAGAAAGGATGGGAGGAGGAGGACAACAGTTATTCCTGAACGTTTATTATTTTCTTAAAAAAATAAACTTGAAAGGCTTGCTTTATTTATGCATTCAATATGTTTCACATGTTGCGAATCAAAACTTTGGCCTTCTCTGATTAAATCAGATAATTTCCGGTGAAAACCCCCTGCATCCAGAAATCTTTGTAACTTCTTCAAGGTATTGTTCACTACATGGAAAAACTATGTTATATTACTAAATCATTTAAACTTTTCTAAAATTCAGACATTTTCTTTGGGTGAAGGTTTGTAAGTCTTACTTCTGTTTCCAGAGGAGGTAGAATGGCCGTAAATCCTCAAATAATGCTGAAATTATGAGAATTTTCATTGCTAACTTCACTGAGATTAGACGTTTACCTGTGCCACGTGTCTTTATATACTGGCACAAATGTTTGATATCTAAGAATATTCTATGTTTGTAATGTTCGATACATAGCTTTATATATTGTATTCATGCTTTGTAAATGTTGTAGTAGTGAGTAGCTGTTGAGTCCATTGCTCAGAAAGCATCTTCTGTGATAAATTATTCTGAAATACTTCAGATTTATAATTTCATGGATTAACACTTCATATACGTTCTTTTTCTTTTCATAGAATACCTTTCTTGAGTTTGTCTTGTGCTGAAAGAAGTCTTAAATTAGAAGTCTTTCCTTTAAGGCTTTCCTTCTATGAAGCAGTTTGTTTATTTCTGGTGCAAGGTGCCTGTAAAGGATCTTCCTGTAGTTATGACAAACAAAACCATTTTGTATGTAACTTTGTCTTGCACAGATGACTCTGTCACAAGAGACTGTAAGCTTATTTTCAAATGTACGATGAACAAGAACTGAGGATATTTGGTAACTATTTTGCAATCTTTTTAGTTTCATAAGCCTATCTTGACCCTCTTTAAGACTTGGTCACAGGCTTCTCTTTGTATTTTAGACATATTTCACAATTTTAACAAATCTCTTAATACTCTTTGTGGTAATGAAAAAAACTAGAAATGTTAAGTGTTAGTTTGATGTAACTTCCGAAACCACAGTCATCTTAGTTGCTTTTAGATTCACTCCTTAACAGCACATTGCAGATACAAATTACTTCTATTGCAGACCTTTCTTATTGCTGAGGAGGTATAGAATGAACAAGTTAACTTTTCTGGTTACTATTCATAGAAAAACATTCAAAACACTGAACCCAAAATTCAGAACAACAAGTCTGCATGTTCCCAAACAACTGGACTTATCTTTTCCAATAACTATATGGTTTTATATACTCAGTTTAACTGGTGATTTGTTTGGTTTTGTTTTGTTGTTTGTTTTTTTTTCTTAGTTAAGGTTGCAGTTCCACTTTTAATACTTACTCCCCATAATTGTAATAGGAAACTAGTAAAACCGATGATGGCTTTTAGAAATGTTTGCATGTTCTAGAATATTTATGCTTCTGTCCAATATTTTTTTTAGAAACATTTTAAACTTATTCCAAGCTTTTGTACCTCTGATGAACCAAAATACTGTCCAAAGTCTATATGACAGATAATACTGATGTTGAAATTGTCAAGTTTGACAAAACAAGTTCGGCTGATTTCCTGAGAAAAGATCTCCGAAAGATCCTTTGTCAGTAACAGAAATGAAAGCTGCAGAACTGGAGCTGGAATCAGTTTATTCCATCTCTATACGGTGTATTCATTTGTCTTTAGTATCAAAAGCTATTAACACTATTTTATTTTTTTTCCTCCCCAGGGAGGCAATAATGCAGGGCATACAGTTGTTGTGGATTCTGTGGAATATGACTTTCATCTTCTGCCAAGTGGGATCATAAATCCAAAAGTCACTGCATTCATTGGTAAGTGGGACATCTCTAAAAAATGGACAATACTGTAGTTATAGACTTCCGACATACTAAAATAACAAAATAGATCTGAGGACATACAGCATCAGGATTTTTCTTCCTCAAATTCTCATAGGCCTGAACTGCTCTACTATCTTGATGATATTGTCTTCACTCAATTGTGAAGTTTGGATTACAGAAGTTTCTTTGTTGTCTTGGATAGTTCATCTTTGTTCTTATCTGTCCTATCAATGCAAACAGCTGGCTGCCCAGTGTATCTTCATTCTCCTGTTCCCTCTTATTTTCTCTACCAATTATTTATTTTATTCTCAGAATTCCTCCTCTCTCTTTTAATCTTCAGGCCTGCTAAGTAACTACCAGTACCTTTCAAAACATAGATCTTACCTCCCTTTTCCATTGGATTTTGAAGCAAATGCTGACTCTAAAACACTTCCGTGCTATATGGTTCTTACCGAGGAGTCCTCTCAGGAGAGTACATTGGAAGGTTTAGGGCAGTGGCAGTACTATGTGATGTCAGGATCTATGATCTGTTTGCTTCCTGAAAAGGGTTGTAGATTGTCCTGTCTGTTGTCCCTACAAGCCTACTTACCCCCCCACCCCCCTTGGAATCCTGTTTCCAATCCTATGTGGGTTTTTCCTTTGGATTGCTTGTATGACCAACCTACTTAATAATGCTGTGTGGCCTTTAAAATTTCCTTCTAAAAATGAAGGTGAATATAAAACATGTCTACACAGTGTTATAACTATGCATGTGCTTGTGTGCTGTTTCACAAATCAGATGAGTCTCTGGGTCACTAAAGGCTATGACCTATCATCACTTCCATCCTGCTTTTTTGACACCCAGAAGTCCTGTCCCTTACACAGTATACTTCTCCAAATCAGGACTCTATTGCTATGCTCTTCCTATCACTTCTTCCTGCATAGCTCATTGCTTTGAGCCTGTAATCTTGCCTCTCAGCTTGGTACATACACCAAGAGTAAGTGGTCATTGATGGTTTGCTAAACAGCATAGCAACTAAAGAGCCTCTGTCGCTAGTTACTTGATTCAGAAACAGTACTTGCTGAATTCTTGGGTCCGGCTTTTGACTGTATGTAGTCAGCATTAACTCTTTACTTGATGTGAATTGGTGGCTAATTGCCTCTTTTCAGCTGTTATATTGTGACTTGATAGTGGGATAGTTTTGGATCAACTTGCCCTGCTTAATACTTCTGCAGAAATTGAGCCAATGGGCATGGAAATAACCTCCCCTTCACCAGAGGGAATCTGAGATGTTAACTGCTTCTAGTTTTGAGGGCTGTAGCAGATGATACTGCTTTTATTCTCTTTCGATGTGTTACTGTATTATGTTTATTTAAAAGGTTATTGCTTGAAAACACTATAAAAGGATGCCCATTTGCCATGTTTTGTTTGGTGGACTCAGGGTTGAGTAGGAAAGACTCCATCCTTTAAAAATACAGTAGGCAGGAGAGAACTTTTTACAAATCCTCTTGTCTGTATCTGCTGTCTTTTGGTCTTGTCTATTCTGAAGTTAGTTGTTGTAGCTTCTTTTAGGTCTGCCTTGTGGTTAAAAATCTCTTGGGGAAAAAAAAAACAACCCTTGGGGAAAAAAAAAACCCACCATGCTTAGGATTCCACTGAAAGGGCTTGTAGGTTAAAAAAAAAAAGGGGGGGGGGGGGAAGGGCAAGGGTAAAATGATTGGAGTATTATAATAGATTACTACTATTGATTAGGACTGTACCATGAAGGCTATAGTGAAGAAGTCTTAAATACTTTGTATTTTGGTGTTTAGAATGATTTATCTATGTGAAATTAGGTGATATGCAAATAATTTCAAAGGGCAGATCCCTTCATTGTTTAGCTAGATGTTATCATACTGATAGCTTTGAATTTACTGGTGTACTGAGTTTGGTGTGACCTAAAGATGGTTCAGTTTTGCTATATGAAATGCTCCTTCTTAGGCACTCAGTGATGCTGATTTAATTGTTATGAGCTAGTAGTCTTTCTGACAGCTGTAGGAAAGCGAGCTTGCTTTTGATGGAGCTTTTTCCTCTGTTGTTTTTGCCAGTCTATTAACAACTTCAACTCTATATACAGAATATTCTGTGTCTATTTACAGCGAAAGAGTGCCTGAGGGGATGCTACTGTTCATAATGGTGATAGAAATGTGCTAAGCTTTTAAAAAATAGTAGGGTCTTTAAAAAGAAGTTCAAAGAGGGAAGTTAATTTTAGATATGAGGAAGAGGAAGTTGCATTCTGGACTGTCCCACAATACTGTTACTGTTTGTCCTGATCTAAATTGAAAGTTTGTTGAATTTATTAAAAAGATTCAATGTATGTAGTTGAAAACGCATACTTTTGGTGTAAATCAGTCTTTTACAGACAAATTCCTAAGAATAAAAATGGCAGTGTTTTGAAAGTTTAAAAACTTAAATAAAATACTCTGTATACAAAACATGAAGTATCTTTGAATTGTTTGGAATTTTTTTTTCCATGCTCAACATAATTCATTTGTGTAATTTCTTCAGGAAATGGTGTTGTGATTCATTTGCCGGGACTCTTTGAAGAAGCTGAAAAAAACTTAGAGAAAGGAAAAGGTGAGATAATTATAAAATACTACTCTTAAAATACTTCGTGGGGCCCTCCTCAAAAGATTTAGATAGAGGATGCCTCTGTAGAGGTTATATACAATGTGTTTTTCCAGAATTCCATTTAGCTGCTATTTTCTGACAGGAGTCTTGCTAGAAGTCCCAGGGCCCTCGTGAGAGCACAGGCAAAAGAAGTCTCTGTACAGTTGCGGAAGAGAACGTGTTTTAAAGATTAATTATCTGCAAACATTTTTCTTTGCTTAAAGCAGTGAATTTAAGAAGTGAAACAACTTGTTAAAGTGTCTTACCCATTCACAGTCCTTTTACCTCTTACAATATAAGTGTACAGTTTGATATGTGTTAATGTAAGCAAATGCTGTGGTAATCACTTATCGTTTCAGAACTCAGTTTTTGGATTCTTTCTGTTATGTCTATGGCCATGCTTGGCAGCAGCCTACTATAAGTGAGGTAAATCAAAGGTCTAGATTATTCAAAACCAAAAAGCTACTAATTGATTGCTGAAATTGAGGAACTAGTAGAATAGCTAAAATTCTTCCTCAGAGTAAGCCTCACTTTCGCAGCTTTATAGGCTGATGCCAAGTTTTAATTATTGAAATCTATTTTTTTTTCTTTGGAACATGATTATTCAATCTTTAAATAGATTGACTGAAGGCTAAACATGAAAACTATTTATACATCAGAAGACAAAAATGCTACACAAAACATAATTTGAACTATTTCATTTTGTCTTTTAAGGGCTAGAAGGCTGGGAGAAAAGACTAATAATTTCTGATAGGGCTCATATTGGTAAGTTCCTGTTTGTGGTTTGTTTCTTTATTCATTTTTTTGTTAATCTTTGTTTTTGCTGAACTTTCCATGGCAGTAAAAGTGTGACAATTTTTAGCCATCTCTTTATATAGGTATAGACTTTTCTTTGGATTAAGTCTCCATATGCTGCTTTGGTTTATTGAAGATCCTAGGAAAAAAAACCCAAAACGTTCATTACTCAGGACCCTCCCAGGTTATATTCTAGTGACTCTTTAATCCTATTCCATAAGCATGATCTAGTCAGAAAAGCAGATTTGCTTTCCAAGCCAAAGATTGGAGGTGCAAGGCAGTCAAAAAGCAGTTCAGCAGTTAATTGATTGAAGGATTCATTTCCCCCTTTCACGTAAAAGCAGTGTTGCTTAGTTATAGCAACTTTTCTGGGTGTGACTTCCAAATGAATGGGCTCCTTACCAAGTAAATTGCCACATACTTCAGAAAGGAGACTTTATGGGAAGGGCTCGATAGGGATGGAGAGAATGGCTGCCCTCCTTGCAGGGAGCTTATCAGTCAAGCATTGATTCCAGACAACTCTGCAGTTCAGAGCTTGGAGTAAAATAGTGTTGAGTCCAAACCACCTACACAGAGCTTCAGAGGCTCTTCCTCTATCACCCCTAGCACATCTTTATTTCATAAATTCATCTTTTAAATTGCATCTTTAGATATTGTAACGTAATAGTTAACATAACTGCATGTATTAGGAAATGGGCTTATTACTGCTCTGGTAGTCATCTTCTGAAGATGTAAACTTTTTAGGTCTTTATCAGAGAAAAGCTTATAACAGTGGAAAAAAGGTTTTGCTTTTGGTTTTGCTTTTTGGTTTCGTTTTGTTGTGTGGTTTTGGTTAGATTTTTTTCTTTTTAAAAACCAATCTGGAATAGCTTAGTGAGTGAACATGTTATTTCAGAATAAATAGGTTTTTTACTTTGGAGTAATTACTGAGTTTGAAATAGTTGAGTAACTGTTCTAAGTTACTAAAATCCTTTCTGAGAGTAGGATCACTGTAGGTGAATTACTTGGAAATTAGTAGATTATTGGAAAAACTGTTCTGTGATGATTTATATTGCAATGGCAATACTGTGAAGTTCTCATAGCTAAACTGGTCCTGAGTCAAAAGGACCAGTTATTGACTGTCACTCATATTCATTCAACCTCTTAACATAAATGAACTTTCAGAATGCTTCTGTTTAGAAATTTTTGATGACAGTCTGGAGATCTGTTGCCATGATAAATACACCTTCTCTAAAATGGGTATTGGTGATCTGTGAATGATTAGTCTGTAACAAAAAATGAACCAAAAATAGGTTCAAGCTGCTGGGGATAATCTAATCCTTAAAATTATAGGGATGTGTGGAAATAAACACACACACACAAAATTGGTAAGGCAAACAAGGAAAACCATTCTTGTGCTAGAGAGACTAGAGTACTTATTAAATGAGTCTATTGCAAGATTTCAGTCTTGCCTGTGTAATATGTAGATTAGTTGTTTAACTTTCAGGAGATAGTACTTAAAAATAAACTGGCTTCTGTTAACCTGCAAACTTTTGCACCACTTTGTGTTTGACATGAGTCTTTTCAGGTATTTTTTTTTTTCTTTAATGGTAGACAAAGAATTTGTGCAAGGAATACTTTGCATAATCTTTGTCATTATTAATATGTAATGCTTCAAAAATAATGAGGGCTTGTGACAGTGACTTCTGTTTATGTAACAGACATTGGTGGGAGCTTTTGTATTTCCAAATGTATTTTAATTTATGTTGTCTAAAACATAAAAATAAAACGGTTTAAGAAATATTTAGAAAGAATGAGAATGTTTACTTAAAGTTCCTACCTTAAATTTCAGCAGTATGATGTTTTTTACTATAACCTGTTTTCCAGGATTTTTTTTTCAGCTGCATGTTTTCTTTGTTTGTTGTCCGTACATTCTTTTGGGCAACTACAAAGCTGAAATGGCTTAGTTATTCTGTGGGAGGTGTATACACAGTCTGCAAGTATGCTACAAAATAAACACTTTAAAAAAAAAAAAAAAGTCTCTGAAAAACCTCAGAACTCTTTCCTGTGAAAAAATGTAACTTGTAAAAGAGGAGAAAAAACTCTTGTTATTTTATTTGCCTCTCTTCAGTGTGTATATTTTTGTTTTCCATGTTGATAAACAAGGCTAGAGTGGGTTTGAATAAATTGTTACTGATACGGTAATTTGTTTCACACAAATTTTCTACTTAAGTTATTTTTATTTTCTTAGTATTTGATTTCCACCAAGCTGCTGATGGCATCCAAGAACAACAGAGGCAAGAACAAGCGGGAAAGAAGTAGGTGGTTTTATTTTGCCAAACATAGGATGACTTAGTATAAACATATGATTTTGTACACTGCTATTTCTGTTATTGTTTGTCATCGAGTTCAAAAAGAAAATTAATTATTCTTGTAACTCTTCAACATTGAGTATGCAGGGATCACTTCTTACACTTCTGTCCTCCAGTGTCTAGCAAAAGATTGTATTCTTAATGAAAGGATTGTATCTTGATATTTTGCCTTATGAAAAAGTTCCTAGTTCCTAATTTATAGAAAAGGTTCCTGCTTCCTAATGTTTCAGTTGCTTACTGGAGGTATTTGTTTCTGTAAAAATATTTTTCTGTTTATGAAGATTGAAGGACCCCTTTGTCATCTCCAAATAACTGAAAGATCTGATATGACTAATTTGGTATCTCATGATGCTTCATTGTCAGAAGTGCCTGTAAATGTTCACATTGTCTACTGCATGCTGCTACTGACTTTCTGAAGCTTTTGAAACTTTTAGAAACTAGCTGCTTTGTTTCCAACTTGCGATTTCCAGGTAGCTCACTATTTCTTGGGGGTGGGGAAAAGCTGGCAGAATTAACTGTGATGTGTCTACACTTGGAAAATAATGCAGCACTATAGACTTCTGAGATATCAGTAAACTTAATCACTCTTCTTGGAAGTTTGTCTATGTGGCTGAAAAGTAATTCAGTCTTCCTTACTGAGACCTGTAAAATGTATCATTCATGACAATAACCTTTAAGAGAGTGTCTGATTTGGGTGTATCTTGCTTCACACAGGTTGCTATTGAGTGATAACTTGTCAATTATTCTTACACTGGGTCATTTTCACACTTGACTGTGCTGCACCAGCTGTTTCATTACCTGTTATTTTAGGAATTAAAAAGTAAACAGGAAGAACATACATATATATATATATGGAAGAATATAGGGTTTTTTAATGAGCCAGTATGTGCATATCAGCTATTCTTGAATGTTTATGGAGCACAACCTAAAATTGCTATGGGACAGTATTTGCAATTAAAACCACTGTCACTTACTCTACTACTTATGAGAAGGAACCACTTTATTAATTAGTATTAAAGATTGTAGGGGAAAAGCCCAATGAAGAAATAACCACTTTTCTCCAATTAATTTGTTTTAAAGAACCCCAGGAAAAAAAGTCATTCTTAAAAATGCTATATTTCTTCTTTCTGTGGGGTTCTTGAAATTCTGCAACAGTCATACAGTTTTCAAGCTTGTTAAAACTGCTGATGGATTGAAAGTATGAAACTATCTATTTCCTCCTGAATTTTAAGTCTATGTAAGTGACCGTAGTGGGGGAAGTACTACCACAGGCTGGCTAAGAACAGGCTATCATAAACTGATTATCAAAAGACTGTCTCCTGTTTGTTGGGTGCGGGGTGGGGAATTGAAATAGCCTGCTAGCATGTCTAACTGTAGATTTGACTGCATAGCATATTTGGTATTAAAATTCTTCTGTGTTTAACACTTCAAAATTTATCATTATAAATAGTAAGTTTATTTATTTTAACTGAATGCTTTTATCTGTTCAAATGTAGCTCAAAAACAGTCACAAATAAGGCTCATGTAGCTTCCCTTGCAGAAAGGTTATAGAAAAGGTAATCTAATATAGTATATTATGCTTATACAATTGTTTTAACGTCTATAAAGGCAGTCTTCTGACAGCTTAACTCTTTTATGAATTGACATGTCTTAATGAAACAAAATAAATGGAAACCAACTCCTCCTTAAAAAAATTCCTCGTGAAAGGTATGAATGGGGGTGGAGGCTAGAGTCAGTTATTTAAGCCACAATGTCCTGGTCTGGTTAAATGATACTGTGTGATACAAAGTTGATTAGAATGTCTTTCTTTTTGGACTGGAGGTAAACATATCATTTCCTGAGATTACTCAGTATTGAGTTTAATTGGAAGAATTTGGTTTTTTTCCAAGATTATTGTTTTGAATCTACTCCAAACTACTAATGACCTAACTAAAATGAATTATGTACTGATTATGAACTGTATTTCAATTCACTTACATGTCTATTGATATTCTTTAACATAAGGTTTAGATATGACCTGTACCTTCTACTTGAAATGGAGTCCCTCTTGGAGTGAGTTATGGTATGGTGCCTTCAAGGCAGTTTGAAGAAATCTGGGCCACTCTGCATATGCAGAATTTATAATTGAAGAAGATAAGGCTTTGTGTGTCTGCTCAGGGAAAATAACCCAACAAAACAGTTAAAACTAAGTGCAAAATTAAGCTTAGAATTGTACTGCACACTTCTGAAAATGCTGCACACCTGTTCACTTCTCCTTAAAAAGTTACTTAATCTTTTGAGAGCAATGGGGAAGATGTTTGATAATCTGCCTATGATGAATGCAGTTTGGCTCCATTTTGATAGCTATTTAGCCAGACTCTGGCAGAAGACGCTTTCGGAACTAGCTGTACTTCTCTGACGTTAAAGTCAGTGCAAGCAAGTCGTATCTTACGATATCACTGACAAGCTGAAAAGGCTTTTCAGGCAGAGTAGGTAGGCAAGGATAAAAGAGAGAATTCAGGTTTTTAGAATTGGCTACAGTGGAAAATCTATTCCTGAACCCTTTCCAACATACAGCATTTTGATTATCATTGTCACTCTTACATGCTTGGCAGTGTTTTCTGTTTTCCTGGCTCCAACTCAGGCATTTACCATTAAACACACAAACTCGAAATCCATACTGGAGGACTTTCTTTAGGTCTTCTGGACAGTTTTTTTAGGAAGATGTTTAGTTAATTTCAGTTCATAGTACTCAAGGATGTTGTCTTGGTATTCAGTTCCGTAAGTATGAAAGTTGGGAATTGTGTACAAATAAATGTGTAAGAGTTCACCAAAGTATGAAAAGTTATTGGTCTAAAAACAGAAGTATGTAGAAGATTAATATATTTATGTCTATAAACAGTGATATGCTGAAACTAAGTTGCATACTGAAAGTATCTCATGTTTAAAATGCTTAAAACAAGGTTCTAAAGGCTCACAATTAACAGCATTTCATTTTATGCTAAGGATGTATTAGCATTATATCAAGAATAATTGCTGTTATTATCTTTTGAAAGTTTGGGAACTACCAAGAAAGGAATTGGTCCGGTATATTCTTCAAAAGCAGCTCGAAGTGGACTCAGAATGTGTGATCTTGTTTCTGATTTTGATGAATTTTCTGAGAGGTAACTTCTGTATTTCAACGCACAGTTTTCAGTTTCTGGGTAGTACCCTGTGTAAGCAATTACATCTGGTTGCTGTTACTTTTTTAATTAAAAAGTATTTTTAAATACTATCCTGGTTTTGACTGGGATAAAGTTAATTTTCTTTCTGGTAGCTGGTGTAGTGCTGTGTTTTGGATTTAGAATGAGGATAACATTGATAACACACTGATGTTTTTAGTTGTTGCTGGGTAGTTGTAGTGCTCACACTAGGTCAGGGACTTTTCAGCTTCTCACACCCTGCCAGAAGCTGGGAGAGCACAGCCAGGACAGCTGGCCCAGACTGGCCAAAGGGATATTCCCTGCCATGTAACGTCATGCTCCGGATATAACTGGGGAAGCTAGCCGGGAAGCGGGATTGCTGCTCAGAAACAGACTGGGCATCGGGGGGGGGGTGGGGGGTAGGGAGTGGTTTCACATGTGGTGAGCAGTTGCATTTGTGCATCACTTGTAGTGGTAGTATCATCATCATCTTACTTTATCCTATTAAATTGTATCTCAACAAACGATTTTTTTTCCCCCCATTCTCCTCCCCATCCCACTGGAGGAGGAGGAGGAGGAGTGAGCAAGTGGCTGTGTGGTGCTTAGTACTGGCTGGGGTTAAACCATGACAAATATGAAAATATTTTTATTTATAACTGTATTAATTAATTTATTTATAATTATTAAAATATTTTATTGTTTAAAATGATTTAATCACCAAATAATTGCAGATATGTAACCAGTAGCACCTGAGGGTGGTGGGGGCGTGAGGAGGAAAACAAACAAAAACCTTAGTGAAGCATTTTTGCCTTCCAGGTTCAAAGTGTTAGCCAATCAGTACAAAGCAATATATCCTACCTTAGAGATAGATATTGAAGGGGAATTGAAAAAGCTCAAGGTAAGCCTGCTTCTGTCTGGTAAATGATATAACCACTGTGTGCTGTTACTGATATGTAAATATCTTGGTGACTGATGCTTGTGCTTGTGTGAGGAGTTAAAACATAATGCATATCATGGGAAGTTGGTATGTATCAATTTTGAAGAGTCCCCTAGCATCCTTAAAGACACTTTTGATCCTGCTTTATGCAACATTTCAAAACTTGGTTTCAAGAGAAATACTGTAGACTTTAAGAAAAAGGCTTGTATAGGGAGAGTTATTTTTGACTTCCACTTGCTCGAATGTGCTGGCTAGAATATTAATTCTTTGTGTCAGAAACTTAAGAACTGAAGTAAATTATTATTCTAAGTAATAAGCCTTAAGGAAAAAAAAATACTAACAACATAGAAGAATGTAAGTTGAACAATGAACAGTTGAACTAATGAAGCCTGATTGCCAGCAAACTAGTCTTGTAGTTAATTATGAATTCTGATTTGATGTTTTCCCTGCAGTTGGGACAGTTGTGAGATTTCTCACTAGTATTAATACTCTTATGCCTAATAGTGTGATTTCTGTGGTGCACTCAAGTTCTTATTTGAAAAAATTGTCCGGTGTCTTACCCCTACCCAGCCTTGTTGTTCATGCATTTTATAGCAACTTAATCATATGACACATTTCTTTTACCCCTTAGAAAACTTCAGCTGTTGACGTATGTGTGGAAAGAGGAGGCTGTGCACAGTTACATGTTTAATTCTTTCAGAAAATCAGGCCAAAGAAATCATCCTTCTTGTATCTTTAGTTGCCACTGAACTCAGTTTACCAGCTGTAGAATGGAAGTTCTTAGTACTTCTGTTTGTCTTACTTTAAATAATATCTGTTGCACTTGTTGAGTTGTAGTATTTTCATCAATGTGTAGACCTAAAAATCAGTTACAGTTGAGTGTTTTATAAGGCTTTATAGTTTACTTAATACACATTAGGATTACAGAATGTCTGAAACTCATTGTTACGGTGGAAACACAATTTTTCTCCAGCTACAAATACTTATTAGTTACACTTAATGTTTGTTTTATGCTAATGCACTTGATTAAATTCTGAAACCCAAAGCATTATATTTCATGTGAAGTCAATTATTAGAATGAGAAGTTCCATATGTCTTAAGTGGGGAAAAAGGCTGTGTACCAGGTGTTCATCTGAACATTACTGGCTTCTTACATCCAGCTGTTCAGTGGCATTCAGGCACTTGACCCTTAATTCCAATAGGTAACTTTTTACTTATACTTACAAACAGACCTGTATGTTTAAACTAATGCTGCTTTACAATTGCGTGCATTTGTTGGCTTCAGATGGCCAGAAGTGGAACTCCCCACGTGCTGGTTTTGGAGGAGAAATTTTAAATACTTGGAAATGAAATACTGAATACAGTAAAGTATTGTGGTTATACTCAGACTTGAATATTTCTGAAGCATTTCAAAAGTTTGGAATTTTTTTCCTTTTTTTTCTCCCTTTCTTTTTCCTCTCTTTGTTTCCTCCTAGGAAGAGCATACATGTCTGTTGTGTAAATCTGAGTCTAATATTCTTCCTTCCCTTGTTCATATATTAGGGCATATTTAACATTTCTTTGTTTGCTTTTCCTTTTCAAAAGAAATAAGAGCATTGTTATGAGAAAGCAATAGCACTTGTACTCTGGCTGGCATTATCATAATGAAATTATACTACAGATAGTCTTTTGTGTTATTCAGGGCTGCATGGAAAAAATAAAACCAATGGTAAGGGATGGTGTTTATTTCATGTATGAAGCTTTACATGGACCACCAAAGAAGATCTTAGTAGAAGGTGCAAATGCAGCACTGCTGGACATAGATTTTGGTAGGTATAACCTTTTTGAGACACACATTGTTATATACTTATGTTGTGAAAGAGGAACATTACATATAAGCTCTTCCGTGCTTAGCTGTTCTTATGGCAGAAGTGTTTTCTATTTTGGAAGAACAGTACTCTATGGCTTGCAATTAATTAGGGGGAGGGGAAGTATTTAATTCTTTCAAAAAGCTTTAGACTCTCCCAACATGAATTATTTGAATGACAGTAAAGATCAGGTGACTTTTCTTAAATAGAGTGTAGTTATTACTTCAGTGTCTATAAATTTCATATGAAATAACTCACAGTAGTATACATCTACGGAGAACACTTGAGAAGAAAAATGGAGAGCTTTCAGAGGCAAAGTATATATGCTTCTTGTTGACTTTTGAAAAATCAGCTTGCTTTTTTTAAACCCTTTATATAAGTTTTCCACTGTTTCACAATGTAAGGAAAGATGTTGGCAATCTGGATTGCTAATGAGGCAAGAGTGAAAAGATTATCCCAATTAATTTGAAATTATCAATGTTGCAGTTTTTCTTAAAACACTGTAATTCTGTTAATGAAATTAGAAGCTTCTTGATAGAAGCAGCTTTTTTTTTCTTTTTTAATGAGATTATTATGTCTGTTATCACTATATTGTAAGGACAGATAAATTATTATAGGTATAAGCAGGCTATATGATTGGCTCCTGCATTTTGTCATGTTTTTCTTCAGTCTCACTAGCCTTGTAACTGCATCATTTTTATTGTTGGAAAGATGCTTAAGCCTGAAATTGAAGCCTGTGAAGACCACTGTTAAACAAATACAAAATTGCTTCCACCTGATAGGAGTTCCAATATTGGGCATTTTCAAACACGTTGAGTTCGAAAGCCTCTTTTTTTAAGAGAAAGATAATATTTAAGACTAGTCATCGTAAGTATGAGCACCAGGTTTTCCCATGATAATCTGAATATTGGAAGAAACTTCCTTTTTTAACAGGTCAAAAAAAAAAAAAAGGAAAGAAGTCTTCAGATATGCTTGTCACAGGGAAATGTTTGATGCAAAACTGAGATATTTGCAGAAAACTCTAGGGGAGATTGGTTTTTTGTAAGTAGTGCAGTCCATCCTGATTTTCACCTCCCATGTGCATGTGTCTGGGGGTGTGGTCTGCTGTGGTTTTAAACACTGAGTGAGGATAATAAACCTATGTCCGGGCTGCGAGCTGAAAATGAGTGAGAGTTGTCTCGTTGACTCTGTGACATCCACTAGCTATATTTACCTGTCAGTAAAGAAAAGCTCAACTACTGTCTCCTAAGAAAGATAAAGACTACTTAGTACTTGCAAACTGCTGTTACTATCACCTGTAAGCATGTGTCTTGAGAAATTTGAGTTAAGCAAAAAAAGCTAGAGATACCTGAAGCTAGTCTGCAAAACCTCACTGAACAGTCTCTGAAGGATTTGGACTTCTTAAAGTTGTCTGTATTGCTTTCAGATTCTTCTTTCTTGGCTGTTCCTCTTACCCATCTCTGACTCATACCAAAATAAAAAAAATTAAAAAAAGTCTGAAGCATGAGGTAGAAGTCTCTTGCTTATAAGCAGCTGTGTGTGCCTGAATCATTTGTTCACAATTCGTATCAACTAAGGAATGGCACGCTCTGTTTCATTTTCCATCATTTGAAAAAAAAAACCCAGAGTGTAAACCTAAGTATTTCGCGATTTTTCTTTTATTTTTGCTGGCCAGGCTGCTTTTTAAATGAGGGCTGAATATTTAACTAGAGACAAACTCTCACCACTGATGAACTAGACTGTATTCCAGGAGTCTTTTTTTTTTTTTTTTCCTTTAATTGTGGAAATATTTTTTAATTTGATTATGTAAATAAAGTTGTTCTTTCCAGAATTCTACATTTCTTTGCAATTTCTTATCCTTATAACGTGCTGACCAGTTTGTAGAGCTTGTATTTTATTTTTTCATCCAAAATGAAAAATAGTAAACCTGTATTTTCTAATGTTTTAATACCTTTTTTTCTTAAGAGTCTCCCTTCATATTTTCACATTGTTCTATTACTTGAGTGTATGTTGTATGAGATAGCAAGGCGTGGTTTTTTGGTGTCTTATTCCAATTTTTGACTTGTACGATCATTCAGAGTTGTTACGTAGTCAACTTTTTCCTCTGTACCAGTTGAAGTAAGTGGTAAGACTTCTACCTTTTTCAATAAAGAAGGATCAGACAATGTACATATAAAGCTAAGAGCTCATTACATATGTTCTTGACCACAAAATACATTTGTTCTGTGTTTTGTTTTAGTTCTTAGGGTTGTAAAATCCAGGTAAGTGCAGTGCAGGTACTGTTTCTCACCAGGTTAGATTTTTTTTTTTTTAAATAGTTTAAAACCAATGTTTTAATAAGGTTTTTAAACCAAATTTTTTTAATAGGCACATATCCTTTTGTGACTTCATCAAACTGCACAGTTGGAGGTGTGTGTACAGGTCTGGGCATGCCACCGCAGAATGTTGGGGAAGTGTATGGAGTTGTGAAAGCATATACAACGAGAGTTGGAATTGGTGCCTTTCCTACAGAACAAAATAATGTGAGTATTTTCAGCCTTAGATGTGACCTGTAACTGGATGAAATAACTTGGTGTGTTTGTCCTATCTTGAATCAGTGTTACTAGTTAAATGCAAGTAGATGACAGTGTATTTGGATGTCTCATTCTTCTAATTCTAGACTGAGCTTACAGGACTGCCATATCTGATTGTCTGTTTCTCAGGCTTTCCTATGGAATAGAAAGTTAGAGCAGGAACTAATGTTGAGAGATTTGCTCAAATAACATTCTCTTTAATCAAAAATAGTGTTTTGTATTTGTATTTTCATCCCAATGGACAACTGTGTGAAAAATTAGGGGAAGAACTTTTAAGGTAACTTACAATACTGTAAAATGTTAAGTATACACCTGCATCATGTATTGCAAATAAAATTTAAAAAAGGCTCATGTAATAGTATTACTCTTTGCCAGGAAATTGGAGAACTGCTGCAAATGAGAGGTAAAGAGTTTGGTGTTACTACTGGTAGAAAGAGAAGATGTGGCTGGCTGGACCTTGTGTTACTCCGATATGCCTACATGATTAATGGATTTACCGCGTGAGTTATTTTGACGGCTTTGCTGGCAACTAGACATAAAATCATGAAATGTTACAGATTACTGTAAATTGTACATATACTAGTTAGTAACATTCAGACTGTTAACATTGATTTGTTGATTGTTTTGATATTTTGATAAATTAATTGTCCCTCATTTTTTCCTAGCATTAAATGTTTTCATGTTTGATATTTTCATACTCATAAATTTTTCTTTCCTTTACTTGTAGCACATTGTTATTTCTCATTTAAAATGATCCGAGAAGCCCTTATGTATCTTGGTACTTAATTGGTGTTGCAAGCTACCTTAACGCCTGCCATCCCACCAAATCAAATCAAATGCATTATAGGGACCTTAAAACCTGATAATAATTTGTGGGGTTTTGTTTTGTTAGTTTGCTTTCAAAATAAGACAGCTGGGAACCCATCACTATCTTCAGCAGTACCTGTAAATGTAAAAAACTTGGGTATGGCTCTGGGATTTTAATTAAAATGAAAAATAGGTGTCTGAAACAAAACTCACATAAAATTTCTAGTAGATCAAACTGTGTAAATACATCCTTTACTTAAGTTTTCCTGGTTTCTTGTCCTTTGTAAGTTTTATTTAAAATAGCATGCAGCCAGGTATTTACAGAGCCAGTGTTTGATTATTTTGCTACCTTCACTGGAATGTTTGGCAGAGGACAGGAACAGACAGCAACAGGCATGGTGCTATGAAACCATCTCAAATGAAGGGTCATAAAGTATCTTGGCAGCACCCTGACCAATTAAAATTATAATACTTAAAGTTACAGATCTGTCACTTTAATTGGAGAATACCTGTCCTTTGAATTTTGCCATTTTCTTATGGTATTAGATCTAAGGACCCAACAAAAAGGATGTTTACATTTGGTTGTTTTTGTTTTGTGATAATTTTTTTTTCCTTAAAGTCACACCAGATAAATAGATTAGTACCATACTAGCTATCTGTCTAAGGAAAGACAATCAATTGCAAAGTGCAGGAATCTTTTTTTTTTTTTTTTTCTTCAGTGTGATGAGAGTTGTTAAACTTGTTTAACCAGAGTAATGTTTCTTCATAGATTGGCGCTTACCAAATTGGATATCTTGGATGTATTTCCAGAAATCAAAGTTGGTGTTGCATACAAACTAGATGGTGAAATCATACCTCATTTTCCTGGTAAGACTGATTGTTTAACAATTTTAGATCTGGTGAAATGTAATCTGATACTTAAATGTATTTGACTTTTATTTGTAAAATATATGACAGGAATGTGTTACTTCAGCATCAAGCCATTAATGTCCTCCCAGATGCATCAGAGACACCCTATACCACACCTGTACCCATACCCTAAAGACACCTGTACCGAATACTGTCATTTGTCTACAAGGAAAATGCAAAGTGCTACATAAAGCTTCTTAAACATAAATGTTTACTGCTTTATCCCTTTCCTTGAATACAGCCTGCATTGCCTTCAAGCTAAATTGGAAATCATTTCGCACTCTAAACCCAGTGTCTTATTCCCACTACTGTATTCATCCCCTCTTTTAGCAGGACAAGTCTTCATTTCAGCATGTGGTGAACCACACAAGAGACCTGATTGGTTTGAAAAACTAGGTTTTTCTCTCCCCGTGTTGATTTTCCTACAGTTCATTTCCCTTTAATGGTTCACAGAGCAGCCAAAAACCTGTCACACCTAGGAAATGGAAAAGAAGGAAAAAGGGTGGGAGAGGAAATGAGCAATTAGGTGAAAGCAAGGCTATTTTCTAATGTAGGACCAACATGCATCAGCTAAGCATGACAAGATTTATAGTTTCTGAGGAGGACAGGGGTCATTTTAGTGATAATTTTTACCTGAAGAATGTATCTGCATGTTAAAATATTGAACTATCACAAAATGTTGTTTTTATGGATCGTGTGTCTTTTTTTAGTTTGCTATAGTAGAGATACCTGCAGAAAAAGCAAGAACATTGACCAGTACTAAAGATTGGGCTCTCTGATTTTCTAATGTGTGTATAAATGCCTGTTTCCATTCTAATTGCTACATCAGGGTTTGAGGCTGGTCACAGGTTATAATTTTTCATATGATATCATCAGCAGAGAACTTTTTGTTGAGTGAGGAGATCAACTGTAGTAATCAGATACAACTCACAGCAGGATTTATGTAGTATAAAGGTGTAGTTATGTATAAAGGAATAAGTGATGATCTGCCAGTAGTCCTTGAAAATAGCACATACTTGTTAGGAAAGTTCATAAGGAATTAACAAAAAATCTTCTGTTTCTCCATGTGCTTGGAGTTCTTTAATTGATTTGCCCTCTGGTATCTTCAAACAAAGGTGCCAGTTACAATCTGAATGCATACTGAATGACATCACATGCACTCCTATTCAGGAAGTTGAGTACTCATCTTGTACTAAACCAGGGAATGCTTTTTCCCTTTTAAGACTCAGATATTCCCTAATTACTGCCCTTATCAAAATATTAAGGAAATTATTGTGTACTTTAGATGGCCTTTGAACATAATGGAGATTGCACGTTTGAATTGAGAACTATTCAGTAAATGCTTCATCTGTAGCCCTGTCATCTAACCTGGGGGCTATTTGGACTATCTTGGTGCTCACGCCAGGAGGACCTTCACTGGCAGTCCATCATGAGAGAAGACATAACCAGGTGGCCATGTTTTCCGGTACTAAGACTTCAGTGATTACTCTCTCCCCCATTCATTGTGTCTCTCAGATGGGACCAGAATCTTGTTAAAACTCCTGAGGGCCGAGTTTGCTCCCTATATATGCCCAAGTAACAGGTAGCTGGCCTTTGGTCATAGCAGCACAACATGGCTCACCTGTCTAACTGTATTTTTCTTTACTGTATGAACAATTGAGAATTCTGGTAGAAATTTAGTAGAAGCTGTTGTCTCTGCTGTTGACATGCTGTCTTCCTTAAGTGTCAGGAAGCAGTTTGAGCTGAACTTCTGGTAAGCTGGAAGATGCTGTCTCTCACAGTGCCTCCATGTTCCACACCTTTCTCTTTGCTATACTCCTCAACACTTGGCAGCACTTTCAGCACATATGCTGCAGGTTACTGATTACCCCTGCCCCTGGCATAAAAACCCAAAAGGTAACTTTCTTTCCACTTCGTATTTTGCATACCATTAGATTATTTCTGATGCGTACATGTCTGTGTGCTATGCCCTTGTATAATTTAGTTATTTTTTCTTACACTTGCCACTTAGACATTTTGAATTTAATTTAGAAGAGATCTAGTCTGGGAATCTCTGGCTGGCAGGGTATTTCTTTTTCTCTCCCCTCTCTACCCTCCCACTCTCTTGGAGATGTTAGTGATTTACCCGTCTTGTGAAATGACTGTCTCTAAATTAGAAGCACACACAGTGCCCACCATCTCAGGAAAAACATGCCATATTTCATATATTGTTTCTTTTTCCAGCTGGATCAGAGAATCATGAGAGTCTCACTCAGTTGTTTTAGCTTAGATTTCTGTGGGCATTTCATAATCTCCTGTTAAGAAAGAACTGAAAACATCTTGTAAGTTTGTGGCTGACCTCCGTTGGTATCACTGAGGTTGTAGTCTTTTGCTATGGAGCTGGCCATTATCTCCATTTCTGTTGTCGAGTTTATGAAAGAAAGCTAGAACTCCCTGCTAGCTCTGAGCTGATCAGTTTAAAAGGAATGTGAAACCCATGGTCTAGTCCTGCTAGTGCCTCCTGTCCCAGTTCAGGCGTCAGCTGATCTCAGCAGCCAGACATAACCTCCAGCTCAGGAGACTTTGAAAACAGAGATGCTTAGGAAATTGGGAGATTATTTTGGAGAAGCTTTACTTCATGCTCGGTTTTTTTTTTTCTTGTGCTCTTTCCCTGGGTATATACTGTAGATGAAAGAGCTAGGACACTCTGCTACATGCACCTTTGGTCTGACCTATATATATGACTGTTTTTAGGTTCAGTTTCTGGAAATTGCTGGAGGATCTTTCTGTTACAATGGTGCCAAGATCCCAAATTTCAGCTATCCTTTTTGATTTGGAAGTAACATCACATCGTTCCCTCTCCAAATTATAGCACCAGACTACCAGATATCATTATGTCTGCTCTCTCTGTTATCTAATTCATCTGTTAATAAGGAATATTCCAGAAAGTCTACAAGATAAATCCCCTAAGGGAAGAGCAGAGAGAAATCTAGATGGTGACTACATCTGTTACTACACTGAGCTCAGTTTATGGCTTATCTTCACCACACATCTTTTATCACACCTGCTGGAGCAAAATGAGAGAATCATTTGAAACATCAAGAAATTTATTCCTTCTTTTTCTTCCTCTCCTTTGGGGAAGTTAGGAATTGAACTAATTCAGAATAATGGAAGATTGTAGACAAGATTAGACACTCAATTCTAAGTGCTTTCAGCTTTCTCCCAGCTAGCCTCATCAGAGAGGCTTCAAAGTAAAAATGCCTGCGGACCTGCAAAATTAGGTGTTCGGTCATTTTCCCTCTTCAGAAAGAGGGAGGCTAGCATCTTCTTCTAGACCATCTGCAATGTCCAGGGATGAGTTTGTGGTTTTGTACTTTGAATATAGCTATTCTATTTTACAGATCACCTGGACAGCAGACAACACCTTAGTAGTTACTGCTGATGACATTAAAGTGCTTATCCTTGGCCTCTGCAACTCAGCATCCTTAATGTGCCTGTTTGTACTGATTACAACAAGTATTAATTCAGGATCATTTGCCTTAACCTGTGAACACCTCCATCCAAAAATTTCCTTTCTTCACTGTTGTAAGCTTTGAAGTCAGTAGAGCATAGTTCTCTTTCACCCTTACTCAAAATGCCTAGTTCATAAAGGCTATCCTTACAACATTGCTCCTATTGAACTCTTACTTTACTCAGTGTGCTGAGCCTGAGTTGGTTGGCTACGCGCACACTGAAGGGGATTAGCCATGGTTTTGTATTTGCACCTCTACTGTGCCTCTTGCACCTAAAACTCTTTCCCAGGTTGACTAGGTGTCTTTGCAGGAGTGACTTGATCTGAAACATGGACCCGACATAATATTAATTACAGTGCCTTTGGCAGAACCCATCCTTTCCAGGAAGTCAAGAATGCCTGACACCTCCCATTTTTTTTAATCAATGTATTTGGACCATTTTTTGTTTCGCTTCCCAGTGTTGTTCCAAGACTAATGTTCAGGTAGTTACTGGAATGCTTCAATTCCAGAACAATGTGCTTAGTGTCTTTTTCAGTACTTGAAATCATCACTGGATTCAGAGTTAATGGACAACATTGTAGCAAGTTACTAAAAGAAGGACAAAATGGAATATACTCATTGCTTCTATTCTGAGAAGTAGCTGGAACAGTTACTGTTCATACATCGTGTGGGACTCCACACTGGTTGACAAATCTGTTGTAGTTTTGGGGCAAAGGGTCTGCAGGCATCAGAAGTCTGTTGTGTATAAACTACATCTTAAGACTATATTTAGTAAAAAGTACACTCCTATGCCATTTGAAAATATGTTTTAACTGCCTGATACTTACAAGCTGGTGCCTAATTCCCTTATGAAAGAGGAGTTGGGTTTTGGTATTTGTTCAGAAAAAATACCAACATTTTTGGGAATTACTTTTTCTGAAAAGTTGTTTTCTGTACTGAAAAGATTGTGGTTTAAGCAAAATATATGCATGTGACGGACAGTACCGGAATTCCTAAAGTCTAGTCCTGATATTTACTGGAAATTTTTTTTCTCTGCTTATATTAACAAAAAAGAACACTTCAGCACCTTCAGTGCTGGTACTGTCTTACGAGTAAACCTTTTTGTATAAGAAAAGAATAAAAAGCTTTATAGTTCTGTGTTTAGTGGCAGAGAATATATGATCTTTGTAGACATAATATTTTTGTCCCTGTTTGCTTCTCAGCCAACCAGGAAGTCTTAAATAAAGTAGAGGTTCAGTATGAGACACTCCCAGGATGGGATACGGACATATCAAATGCAAGGACATTTGATGACCTGCCTGTAAATGCACAAAATTATGTTCGCTTTATAGAAATGGAGTTGGGTGTTCCTGGTAAGTAAAACTGATTTTGTTGGTTTGGTTTTTTTCTGCTCCATGAAACTTATCTTGTACTTTGCCTTAATGAACATTCAAAATATTAAAAATTAATTTGTAGCTGTGCTTATTCTGATGTGCCTAGTGATACTTGTCATTATTGTTTTACTTCTTTTTATCTATTTATTTAGCTGTTGAGTTGAAAATTTTCAAAAGTTTTAATATGCATTCTTTCATTGGCTTATACTATGGTTCTTGTTCAACTGAGATTTTTATAACTTGCTTAAGTGGTTTTTTTCAGATTGGTCATAACAAGGGCTGAGTTCTGCTGCCATTATAAAGTCAGTTGGACTACTAGTATATTAATGTGATTAAATACACGTGACAGTAAGAGGTCCCAAACTAACAAATTTTTCTTATGCTCCCTAATAAAAATGATCCTGTGGTTCCATCCAGAGCTGGGAATTAGGAGATGATGCAAATCTTTACTTTTCTTACAGTTTCTGTGTATCTTTTTTCCCTATGATCTGGAAGACTGATTTATTTATTGTGGCAACTTCAAGACTGTTCCTGCTTTTCAAAGTTACCAATGCATTCTTACTTTGAGAACAATAGACATAGCTGTCATTGCTTAATGTACTAATAGTATATGCTGTGTTTTTTTCTTTAGACTATGGTACTTAAGATCTTAGGCACTTAAGATGATAAGTTTGTATCTTATCTTCAGATACAATCTGATCTTGCTTTCTATTATTTATAATGAAAGTTTGTTCTTCTCTCCTGCAGTTAAATGGATTGGAGTAGGGAAATCCAGGGAATCAATGATCCAGCTGTTTTAAAGATTTCAGATGCATGGAAGAAAGCACACTCCTCAAAAGACTGCTCATTCTTAATGCATTAGTAGCCCGCAAAGCAAAGATGTTGGAAAGATAGATTTTTGCATGGAAAGAAATGCCAGAGTTGATACCCCCAAATCAATCGCTACTCCTGAAAGAGACTTTAACATGAACCTGTATCAGTTCTTGTTCAACTGCAACTTCCAGGACACTTGTCATTGTTGTTCGAGGTGCCATTGGATTTTTTTTTTCCTTTACCTAATATTAACTTCATATTGTAATACCTGTTTGAAAATCTAAGGCAGCATTACTTTCATGACTGTTTGTTATCCTCTCTCTGCTTTTGGCGGTGTTACTTCCCTGAAATTTTAGACAGTAAAAATAATGCAGTTTTGCACAGATAGTTTTACATCCTCATTATTTGTATTCCTAAAGCTGTTGTATTCTTAATGGCTGCTCTTGTGAGTGATTAAAGAGGGGGGATTCTGATTTTATAATGCTATAAATGCTGTCTAAATTATTGTGATCTGTTTTTTTAAAAAAAGATGTGATGCCAAGTTGTTAAGAATGTCCAGGATTTTTTAGCTGTGTAACACAGAAAACTTACTCTTTGTAACTCGCAGAGGACAGTCAAGTGTTTACCAGGAAGTGTGCCCAGAAAAGTTAGAAAACTGATATTGTAAAAAGTTCATTTGCGATTATTAAAGAACTGTTCTGATTTTGAGTTAAATGTTTTATAATGTTACTCTTCTTTTTTTTCTGGTATTTTAAAAGCCATGCACTTCTCTGCTTCCAAGATGCATATCTCAAACTGTTTCCCTAATTAAATGAGGTTATATTTATATTTGGTGAGAAGTCTAACATTTTGATGCCCTTTTAAATTCCTTTTTACATAGCCAATAGATGATCTTTCTCTGGAGACCTGGCAAAACACAGACACTTTTGTAATTATAAATTGAAGATGCTTTAGAAATAACATTTAAAGTATTCAACGTATTTGCTTTAGATGTGGGGCAAGTATTCACGTCATGACATCTGACATATTTGGGCTTATTAGTGTTGGGAAATGTAGAATTATTTTAGTTTATAACTGTTATTATATATTCCAAAGAATCTGATTTCTTTTGGCAACAGCCCAGTACTTACATATTCCCTTTCCAGATTTTTTGAGAATGAGTTTGTTTTTACACACTATACTATGGTGTTCATGTGCTTCCTTTTCACTTCAAAGAAAACTTACAAGCTTGTTTTTAGGAAACAAAGTATCAGGGTAGGGCAGTAGTTCTAGATTTAGTTTAGTAGATTTCAGCTATGCAGGTGAATATAAGAAACTTTTAATGCAAAATGAAAGATACGAGGCCTTTGAGATTATTGAGATTATTGGCCTAGGTAACCAGATGTTGCCTGAAATGGAATAGATTTGTTGGATTGATGTTGCTGTTGAGGTGTTCAGCACACTGTTTATGTCACAATTGACATAAAATTGCTTATCATAAGGGGAGGAACAGGAGGGTTGAAGGATAAAACTACTGATACTTAAGGAGGATTTTCTATTGAATTGTTTGCTTGTGACGGCGCAGTTAGCATTGTCTATTTTACCTGCAATATGTAGAAAGAGGAGGATACCACAGAATGCTGGAAATAAATGAGGGTTTACGATGTAGCTGTGTTTCACTTCTGCCAAGGAGAGACCTTCAAGTTCAAGGTGTGTTTCAATTCTTCCTCTGTTGTAACCCCACTGAACAATCTACCTTTGGTTTTCGGTTGAGGAATTCATATTCCCAGATGCAGCAGGATTTCTAAGCAATATAGCTATAGCCTTAAAGCTTTTTATGTTGTCCACGAATGCCAGTTTCCTGTAACCTTTGCTAGAGTGAATTTTTGAACTGGTGCACAAACGCCTTCATGGTGTCAAAGAATGGTTATATTCTACCAAATTCTCCCCTCCCCCAACGCTACTCCTTTGTATGTATAGGGAAATAGGCTGGGATGTGTTATCACCAACCCGAATGTTGTGGAAACAGATGTTAAAAGTTATGGCGATCGTTTCAAGTGCTGTATGCTGTGCTCTTGAAACCATGCTATGTTCAACTATGGAAGCAAGGAGGAAGAAAAGAACAGCAGCCTAATACTCTACCACCAGCAGTAGTAGGGGCAAACTACTGTCTGTGAAGGCACTTGTAGTTTTTTCTCTAGCCAAAATTCACTGTTCTGCTTTTTGTCATTCTCTCACACACACACCCCCCACACACACCCATTAGTCAAGAGCCCTTTGGCCTCAAAGGAGTTGCCACCCTCATTGGCAAAAGGGTTTTGCTTGTCTGTCACAGTAGTCAGCTGTAATAGAAGGAAAACCCATTGTACTTCAATGACATGTATTGCTCGGGCCCTTCCTGTATAGTCTCTTCCTTTGTGAAGTCTCTTCTGTTGCTAGCATGTAAGGGGAGAGGATGGCAGCATAGGATAGTAGCTGAAATTGATTCTCCTCCAAGTGTCCTCTCCTGCTAATGGGATGCCTTCAGGAGGCACAGATACCTGTTAGACCTGACAAGGCTGATGACAGGCAAGGTATTCTGATCTCATGCTATTCTTGCTGCTGCTGAAATATTTACAAGGTTCATTCTCCTAGGCTTGTGCTATACTGCAGCGTTTAATAGACCTTATGTCCCTGGGGTCTAGTGAGCCTCCTGTACTAGCTAATAGGAAGGAAAGCGAGGGATACTTCTGCTGCTTAGCCTTTCCGTTTGTATTCCACATGTAATTAGGTTTTGGCATGTAGCTAATGGACAAAACCTTCAGATAAAGTGGCAAACATAATGTTGATGTAATGCATGACAGCTGCATTACATCATGTCTCTCATCATCCTGGAAATCTACTTTCTAATAGAAGGTTATAGTTTCCTTTTGCTGTCACAGCCAGTTCCCTTAATGAAACATAATCAAAGGTTTGGCTGGTTTAGAAAAAGTAAAAGGCAAAGTAGCCGGGAATGAAGATAAGGGACAAATCAATCTGGTGAGTTTTCTCCTGCCCATACTGTTCCTCGTCTCTGAAACAGTGAAACTTAATGAACCCTAGTGGTACAGTAATCAAGTACATTTAGTGCATGACAGCTTTACCTGCTTAAGGCAGACTGCTGTGCATACGTACATACACACAGATGATGCATTATTTGACGGAGACATACAATTTTACACCATTCTTTATTGGTCTAGGTGTTAGAACTCATTTGGCATGTCATTTTTAAAATACCTTGCAATAAATACTCATTCAAATATCTTCTATTCAGCTTGAGGATTTAACTCAACATTATCCATTTAATGTTCTTCACTGTTCTTCAATAGTTTAGAACTATTAAATCATGTGTATCAAAGCAGTGTATTTTCTTATACTATGTTTGGGGTTTCTTCAGTCATGAATCAATTTGCGCATACATACAGGTACTCACTCTTTTGCTCTTTCGGTACACACTACTGGCAGTGTGTTTGAGTAAGTATTTTTAGATAACAATCTGTACAAATAGTTTGCCTTGTTGCGTTCACTGGTTGCCTTCTGCATGTTACAGAGGGAACTGGGATATCTGAGTGCTGGTAGTGGAGAGAAGAGAGTATGGCTTTGGGGGGCAGGTGGCAGCTCTTTTTTTAGAAAAAGTGAGATGACTATTTACTTTTTTTCTCTGTGCAATTTAGGACAAGTTTGTTTACAGCAGAGTGACTCCCCCTGCCAGTTCATCTTCTGTGCCCCTCTCAACAGGAAAACCAGAACGGATTACTTAATTGTGTTGAGATATGGCAAGTCAAACACTGCTTTGTATGAAGTTTGATTGTACCAGTTGCTGGTGGTCTTTTACATTGATTTTTGAAAATGCAGGTATTTCCTGCGAGCTGAATTGTCAAAGTCAGGTAGGAATGGAGTTTTAACTTCATAGTTTACTGGAGCTGGTTGCAGTTTACTGAAAGGTCTCAGCAAAAAGTATAACTCATTCTGTAATCTCATGGTGACATATGGTATGTAAATACCATGATCCACCCAAAGGGTAGCCAGTATTATAAATGTACTTTCTAATCTCCTGCTGAAATGAGCACTCAGTATAATGCAGCTGTAATCTAATAGATACTAACAGCCTGAGAATGTACAGTAAGACCTTAATAATTCAGTATTGTTTGATTGGCTCCATCTGACTTGCAATTAGCACGATAAGGGTTGTGCCTCTTGCAGTAGAGCAACTAACTGCATTAGTTTAATATTACTAGAATTTTTAAAGCCTTGACTTCCCAACAGAAATAGCCTAAGACATTTTAATTTTTAAAAAAAATGTAAACATATTTTGAATGTGATGTGCAGTACAACAAATTTTCATGGAGGGGAAGGGGGAATTATTACAAAAATTTCCATTCTGGATTCTCATACATATAATAAATTCAAGTCATGCACCACTCCTGGTATGGCCAAAACCTTTTGGATGTAGTTTTGGTTTACTCTGCCCGGATTCTCTTGTTGTTCCTCTTTTAGGCCAGAGTCATAAAAAATTATTAGAAGTTGTTGCAGTGTTGCCCACAACAGGCATAAAAGGGAAAGGCTTATTCCACAGGTCTTACGGGTTTGCTTTGACACACAAGGTTACTCTGGAGCTCCTCCGGATGCATGTGCCTTCTGGGCCTTAGTTGCTTGGGAGAATCCATAGACATCCTTTCCAGGATGAACAACTGAGCTGATGAAACAAGCACATAGAAGATAGTGAAAGTACAAGCACCAGACTAGAGAGCACGGATCCCACCCAAGCTGTGGAAAAGCTCTCTTTTTTTTTTTTAAATATATGGCAGTTAGATAAAAGAAATATTTTTGTCCCGGTACAGCACTTAAAAGCAAATAAGGGAATTACATTGATACAAGGCAAATGCTTGCATCTTTTGAAAAAATACGACTTTGTGCAGATGATTGCACCTTTTTTTTTTTTTTTAATTTAAGAAATAAAAGCTGGGCAGGCTTTTATCTTCTCCCCTCCCCCTCCTCCAAGTAGCCTTCTGAAATGCTAAGAGTCTCGAGCAGATTTTTTGTACAACTAATTGATAGCCTGGCCTGTGCGTGTCATGTGCGCTGAGGCTTACCCCGGTGGCAAGATGGGTGCAGGATCTACAAACTCCCTCAGTTTCTTTGCAGAGTATGACATGCCAAATTCCTGCAAACAATGCTGTAAAATGTTGGTGGTTTTTGTTTTGTTGGTTTGGGATTTTTTTGGGGGGAGAGGGGTGGGTTTCTGGGTTTTTTTTTTTGTTAGGGAGCTGATGGACCTAAAAGAACTTGCTTACTTAGCTTGAATGTATTAATCTCTATTTTGAGTTGGAAAATCCGCCATTGAACAGCATACCTATTAGGAATCCCCCAGGAAGAAAAGAACCAGTGTATGCATGTAAAAGTAAAGGTTCTACAAAACATTAGATTTTGCAGAGATACAGGAGTTTCTAGCATGAGTTGCACAATATTAGTGGCAGGTCTTTGAGTGGAAACAAATGCAGGAACCAGTTAACTAACTTAAAGAGTATTTTATAATTCAGGGCAACAGTGTGCTGTTCTGTGACTCAGAGCAGAATTTCTTTGCAGACTGATTCATTATGTCAGTGGGTCTGATGGTCTGCTCATTTGTCACAATTAAGTAATAATTTATTCTACCTCCCAAGGAATGAAATTTGGCTGGTGTGTATAAAACACTGACTCACCAGTATTTAGAAAACAAAGTAGATGTTTTCTGTGTTTTGTTGCCCGTCAGAGTCGGTGAATTATGTTTTGGCCACTCCATGGCAACTACTTCACTGGAGTGGGAATTAATATTGCAGCTCCTGGAGTCTGATGTTAAAATCGTCTCTCACGAGAGATCTTAGGCAGAGTATTGTTTCGAATAGTATCATGATACAGCTGTCTTAGGAATTCCTTGAATACATCACAGTTTGTTTTTTTTTTTCCTAAAACGAAGACTATTGCATCTTGCACTTAGTTATGGAGCACGATGTGAAAACTCTTTATCCAATTCAGTCTACAAAAGAATGTATTTTCATGCTTTAGATAATTTCAGTCAATCTTGGAAAATGTAGCTATACAACATACAAAAGTGACAACTCCAACACTCACACACAATATGAGCTGTTGAGAATCACTGTTATATTTACCAACATTTCCATATCCCTGTCAGCCAGTTCTGCACAACTGTTGTCCTCATCATAGTCAGCAGCACCAACAGAGATTCCTCTCCTCTCCCTGACTCCTCCCTGGGGGTGATTCTTCTTCTCCAGTTTTACCCTCAGTGTGGCTTTGGCAGGAAGCGTTCCTCATCCCTCATCTTTGAGGAATGAGGGATGTGGCATCTTCCTTCCTCCAGCAGAAATCGTGTTCAGGTTGCCAACCCAGCTACCTGAGAGAATGCCAGTAGCAACTGTGCCCTACCACAGAATTGACAAGCTTTATTCCAAATCTTGGGTTACCTCACTGGTGTACGCTTCAAAGGCCCTCATGTCAGAATTTATCTTCCATCCTGGATATGTCCAGGAATATTTTTAAAATTTGTCATTTGAGTGCCTAGGTTACAGCTTTCTCTTGTAACTTTGCACAGAAAACTTTAGTTGCAAGTCTCAGAAGCTTCTGAGACCTGATGTATTAGAAAAACTCACCATGCTGAACTAAAGTGGCTTTGGTCTTAACAGACAAGGGATGTAAAGCCCAGTAGTAAGGAGAGAGCCTAAGATGGAGGTTAAATGGTTTCATATAGGGGCCTGCAGGGAGTTTGTGACAGAGAAGGGAAAGCAGTACATCCAAATGCTACAGCCTTACAATTAAAATTGCAAGACCATCTGTAATCTATCTGTTTGTGCTAAATAAGAATCATCCATTAAAAAACCCCCGTAAATCTAGTTTTTGAAGCTTATCAAACTTAACACACTGAAAAAAGGATTCTTTTTCCAGGATGAAATCCATTCTGCTTTTGAAAACTGAGGAGGCCTATACCAGTAAAGTTTATTTAACTAAGTGGTATTTCTGCTTATAGATTGCGCAAAGATTGAGGCTGCAACATGAGCTTACCTTTCCTGGTTCATGCAGTGGGGTTACAGACATAGATAAATCAGGGAATGAAGACCAGGAAAGGCAAAGCTTGCAGGCACAGTTGTGGGGGCCGCCTGCCCGAGCTCCCTTTCCCTTGCGAAGCTGGTGCGAGCAAGTCCTTCTACCTCACTAAGCCTGGCTTTGTGATGGTTCCTCCTTTCCTTACTGGCATTGGAAGGAGACTGCTGCTCAGCCTCGGGGCAAGGGGAGCAGTCCCACCGCTATCAACCTTGCAGGTGCGTTCTTGAGTGCTGTTTGAGCTCATTTACTAGCAGTATTGCAGTTGACTAGACATACAATAAAATGGAGTGGTGTTGCACTGAAGATGAGGATCTAAGGAGGCTAAGAGCTAGACAGGGGAGGGGAAAAGCTAATCTATCAGCAAATCACTTGGAGACTTGTGCCCCTGCACACCCGAGCCGCTATCCTGAGTGCTGCTGCACTTCAGTAAATTAGACTGTAGTGTCTGCTAGTCCTCAGGTTGCATTTTCCTCGAGTTACTCCTAGGTCTGAGTGTAGGAGCATCTCCTGACAGTGGTGAAGCTTAAGGAAGAAAGTCAAAGGTTGAGAAAACAAAAAAGATCTGACACAGGAGGGAGTCCAGGGTTGGATCTTTAAGCGTAAACCTTTTTCTGATGTTTTATTGGACATGCTCTCCAGCACATCATACTTGCTGTAGACAGAAGGTAAAGCTTTCTTCAACCTTTCTGGAATTAGAAACGTAGGCGTAATTTGAGTCTGGATTTTTTTCTGCACCCTTCTGTCATATGAGCTACGACCTACATCTTGGCACTGAAACAGGGAGACTTCAGCAACGGCGAGGTGGGGCAGGGAGGAAGGAAGAGCTTTGTTTGCTTCTGAGACAGACCCCTGGGGCCAGGAGGGACCATGCGTGGTCTTGAGTCAGTGGGGCCTGCGGTGGGAGAAGGGTCTCTACTTTTGCTGATCCAGACAGACACTTGCCTAACCTCTTGCCTGAGACTTTACAGCCTCCCCCATGATCCGCTCCGGTCTTTCACCCTTAGAAACTTTCTCCTACCATCCACTCAGATCCCTCCTGCTGCAATTTAAGCTTGCTGTTCGGTGGTCTGTTTGCTATGGGCAGGGAGGACAGATTGTTCCCTTTTTCTCTTCAGCAATATTTTGGGTATTTGTTGCCTCCCGGTTGTTTTTTCCTCAGGCTGATCAATTCTCTGAAGCTCTTCTTGGAGGTCATTTTTAGAGATCTCCAAGACAGTTTGTTTGGGTTTTTTTTTTCCTCTGTCACTGGGGAGTTGGGACCCAAAAATAGTCACAGTTTGTTCACTGATGTTTGCAGTACTGAGTCAAGGGATGGATGACATGAGGTATTTTGCCTCAGGAAATCTAGTTATGGATTCTAGTATGATATTTCCCATCTTTCCAATGCCATAGCTTTGCTGTGTCATATTTCAGTCCATTTTCCATTTGTTCTATTGATTTTTTTTTGCTTACATGTAGAAACTTGCCCACAGCCTTACTGCATTGCAGCCTATTTTCCTCAGACCATTTCTCCAATTTTTAAAAATCATTTTGAACTCTCACCCTGTTTTCTAATGTACTTTTAGTTCCTCTCAGCTTTGCATCACCTGCACATTTACTAAGTACCTCTCTGTCCCATTGCTGACTTCACCAATGAGAAATTTGAATTGTACGGAAGCAGGACCTGTTCACTGAATACATTTTGGCTGTTTTGATGGTGAACTGCTTTCCAGGGTGTGATTTATTTTTTTTTTTCCCCTGACCAATTCTGCACCTACCCCAAAGCACTTTTATCTAGACCACATTCCTTTCTTTGCTTCTGAAAACATCCTGCAAGCCTGAACATAGCACCACTTGAGCTGATACCAGCAGCACGCTAATGCTGTGATGAAAACGTCCTGATCTTCACCTTGGGGTTGCTGAGCCTTGTGCCAAACCAGTTTGCCTTGCTAAATAGGCAGAAAATGAACCAGTGAAAAAATAAGTGAAGAAGTGCCTGCGGGTACAGCAGGTTGACTTGGGCCAGTGGAGGTGCCACCAGGGAGGGAACGACACTCGACCACAACACATCGCTTCACACGGAGCCGGCATCAGGCCCTTGCTGAAGCCGGGATGTGGGGTTTGCTGCTTCCTGTGAGGAGACAGGTTGAGTTTGCCTGTTGGATAAAGAATTGGGAGGCAAATATAATGTTTTAATTAATTTCTGGTTAAGCATAACTTAATCATAACTAATTATTAAATTATCTTAGGTAATATTCTTTAATCAGATGATTGTGCCGCATTTTTTGTGTGACAACACCCTGAATGTAATTGTTCAGTCAACCGCAATCGTTTAATTAACATGGATGACAGCTCTGCGTATTGAATCACTGAAAAGCAATTCCAAAAAGGACATACATGTCTCACACACGTTCTCTCTTGCTCACCTTGCTATCAAGCTGCCTCCACAGCAGGATGGAAAGTGGGTTCCTTCACGTTGACCACCGGTCTCACTCCAGGCTCTGGCCATCCCTGCGGGAACCCAGTTCAGCTCTTATCCAGAGACAGGCAACGACGGCCAGATTCAGTCCTGGCATTTTGCAACCCTTCTGTCTTCCTGTTTTCTCCACTCAGACAAAATTGTGTCAGCCCGGTAATCTTGGCGCAGGTGGAGACTTGATCCTGGAAGAGCAGCCTGCAAGCTATGGGGCTGCGCAGGAGACGAGAGGCAGAAAGTGACAGCGGCAGCGGGCACGTGCCTGAGCTGGCCCCAGGCTGCACAGGGTTGGCGGTTCAGAAGAGAAAGAGCAATTTACCGATTCGGCATGGTTAGTGAGGGAGAAAACTAGACACAGCAAGTAAAGAAACCTGCAAAGTTATTTTTGTAGTTATTCTTGAGGACAGAGCTGGAATTTAAAAGCACGCTGGCTGTGACGCCAGTCCTGCTTATGGCCATGGTCTGTGCCTGGTAACAGGCAAGTGGGAGATTTCATTCCTTATTGTAAGAAATCCAACTTATTCCCATTATCTTCTTTTTTTTCTTTCTTTTTTTTTTTTTTAATGAAGAAAAGGAAAGGATTGAGAAGCTTTGCCTCTTTCCTGTCCACTTATCCCCCCAGAAATTTCCCAGCACTGCCCTTGCATTGGAGCTCACGCTACGCATTTCCCTTTAGGTGCTGCCCTCTGCAAAGGCCTTTCAGATGGAGGCAGTGGGAGAGCTGAAGTTTGCCGGCGAGCTGAAAGCGAGCACCTTTGCCACCTGAGGGCCGCCATCCCAACCCAGCACCCGGCGGCTCGCCATTTGCCAGGAGACAAAGGAGCCGTGTCTGAGCCGCGCTGAGGCTGCGCTTGCCGGAAGAAACCTAACAATTCTTATTTACCAAATTGACAAAATCCTATCATTGCAATTAAGGGGATATGTAATTAACTGTGTCTTAATTACAGCAGCTGCCACTTCATCTGAATGCAGCAATTTGCAGAGAAACCGGGGGAGATGCTTTAAATTCGTGTGTGTAAACAGCACAAGCACAAACAGCACGGCGTGTGTGACTCCTGAGGGTGCGATGCCCTGTCCCGGGGGGCATGGGGCAAAGGCTCAGGCTCAACGGCTGCTGGCCTGCCCGGCCGCAGTGGCCTCTGGAAATCCCTTGGGGAGGCAGACAGCTTTTGGAAACCCCACTACAAACCTATTGCCCAGGGGTTTTCAAGCGTTTTGCTCCACCTCAGCCTGCAGAGCTGCAGGGCTGAACGTTCCCCACTGCCGCAAAGACCTCCTGACACAGAAACATTTTTAAAGAGCTTCTTACTCCTGACTCCTGGCCTCTGTAGGAGCGTGAGCTCCCGTTGCGTGTGCTGCGATGCACTGGGCGAGATTAATTTTGCCTGGTTTCTTGCCATGCACTTTCATGGCTTCATCACTCTTTGCTGGCAGGAACTACCTGTGCAAAGGGACGGCGGTAGCGCACACTCTGCCTTGCTGTCCCCTCACCGGCTGCGCTGCCTGGGAGCAGGCTGACTCCGTCCAGCCGCTGCAGGTCTGCACGATGTTTCCAAAGCACTTGCACCCTTTGCTGCTGCAGCTTTCGCCAGCTTACATGACTCATTTCCCAGGAGATGCTGTGGGTTTCTGAGGCAGACGAGTTTTCCCTCCTGAGGTACCCGGAAGGTGGTGGAGGTGTTTGCGGATCCACCTGGGTTTTGCTGCCTTTCCAGCCTGCCTCAGCGGTTGCCTGCTCCTGCTTCCTGCCTGTAAGCAGGACTTGGAGACTGGCTGTGCTGGTTTAAGGCAGTGGGTTGTGACAGGATGGACATGGGTTTTCCGTACCTGGAGAGACAGCATGAGGTTCCCTGTTCTTTCAAGGCAAGAGCCATAGGTGCTTAGTAGGTAGGAAGAGAGCGCTGGTCCGCTGAGACCTTCCAGCTCTGCTCCCCAACAGTAACTCCTCCTGGAGATCCTGCTGAGGAGCCACGTTATCCCTCTGTGCCTCAGCTTACCCACCAGTAACGGGCTCAGAGAATTCGCTTGACCTGGGCACGCAGCATCTGCGCCTCAGGCACAGCTCACAAATACTGAGCTAAGCCCAAAACACGCTTATTGCTGAGCTGCAGCTTGGAGGCAGCCGTGAGCCCCCCGCCACTGCTCTTAAGTAGGATTGGCGCTACAAAGGCTAAAGACTGCGCCTGCTGAAGTTGGTAGACGTCATTTGGGCTCCATAATTTAGCTGCATTGATTTGTCCTGTACGTTTCACACGTGAAATAAAGCTGCTCTCTCTCAAGCCAGCACAGGAAGGATATCCTGCTCAGTACCGGCAACACTGCTCTGGTTTCCCAGCTGAAACCTAAACCATTTCAGTATTTCAGTACCACGCAGCGTCAAAAAAGATGGGTTTATTAATATGCACATCAAGAATTTGAAAAGATGAGATGACATCCCATGACGGCATGAGCTCCCATGGACATTGGCACAACCAGAATTTCATCTACCACCGCTACCCAGCTGTCACAAGCTATCTTCACATCACGCTGCGGGCCTCCGGATTGCAGTCAACAGCACTTTGAGGAAAAGAAAAACACAGTTAAAGCTTGTTAAAATTTGCCCAAATTAATCTCTTAAAAAACACTTAGTCCTAGTAGATTTACATGCTGAATGAGGCTTCATGGAAAACATTTGAAGTGTGTTTCTTTCTATCTTGTTTGGGGTGGAGCGCTACCCACATGGTGTTTTTAACACCAGTTATATTTGCATGAATACATGCACTTTGTTTCATTGACATTCGTGTTTTGCTGCCCACATATTTAAAGGTAAAATAATAGAATATTCTGACTTGGTTATTTCCATGGCACTTCTCCGTGGCGTTACTGGCTGTGCTTTGGGTATGGTCTTAGCAAGAGAAATTAAATAAAAAAAAAAAATAGAAGAAAACAAAGCAGTCTTTCAATTTGTTTAACCAAAGTGGAGCATCTAGGCAAGAGTGATGTAATTTTCACAGCTGCCGAGCACTTCAGCTTTCACCAATATGTCATTTGTGGGCTCCAGTATTGGTGCCAGGCATCTAGCTTTTGGTAACAGGATTTGGAAACACCACTCAAAGGTTCCCATTGCTGTCCAAGGGTCCTTAGCAACAAGCACAAAAGAAATACAGAAAATATGAGACACCAAAAGAATGTTTTTTCTCCAAGTTCCCCGTTTGATAGGTGCAGGGTTTCGTCCCACCCTACGGACACTACCGTCTTCCAAGGTGGCATAAAATGCTGTCAGCACAGTCACCTCCTGAAGATCTCCCTCGACCCTGCTGTAGGCTAAGTGAATTATGTTTGCTCTCCCACTCTCAAACCTGGAGAGACAAATCTGTTCTTGGTCACACTTAGGCAGTTTATATTCGAGCATCTGTTACACAGTTAAAAATGTGGGGTTTTGACATCAAGGTGTTTGACGGCAGCGAATGTCCGACACCCAGGAGGTGGTGTGGCAACGCTGTCGGTCTGTGCAAACCCTCGCGACCCTACCCCTGTCGTTTCAGCGGCTGAGATCCCTGGATTAGAGGGACTTGCTGGTTTTTGCTAACACATCTCCCCTCTGACCTAACCCATCTCTGTTACCCAAATTCCAGCCCCTCTCTGCAGGAGGCAGGCGGGGGCCACTGGCTCTATCGCATCGCGGGCTGTGAACAAAGGACCGTGAGGAACTGGAATGAGATCACCAAATCCCTTCGATTTATTCGGGTTTTAAGCATAGGTCTTCTGGGTGAAAGTGAGTGCGTTAACCCACTGTGGGAGTTAATTCCTTGCCTAGTCATTATTCAGGCATCATTAAAGTATGCATTGTGCTGGAGGTCAAATCAGATTACTCTAAAGAATTTGGAATGGGAAAAATGCTGGGGGTTTTTCATCAGCCTAAGTGTTTGGTTATCTCAGTGTTTAGCTATTTATATTGTGCCTGTCACTGTGGCATGCCACTGTATAAACAAAGGGATGCTCTAAATCTCTTATTATTTTAATGGCATTAATGTTCTTCAGCTGGGGAAAAGAGAAAATAATTTCCCCCTGGAAGATAGCAGAATAAGTGGTTTAACATAAACAGCGACTCGGGGAAAATTGCTCTTCCAGGCTCACCCAGGCAGAACGGCCCGGCAGCTCTGCATCGGCTGGCACCAGCAGCCACCCAGTTGCACCTGGAGGTGTTGCTGCCCACATCCTCTCCTAACGCCAGGGACAAGCCCCCGCTGCTGCAAGAAGGGCTACGTTGCAATAGCAAAAATGCGAAGGAGGATGACAGCCTGGAACTATTCAACACTTAAAGACAGAAAGAGGAGCAGCACCGCATGCTCTAAGCTCTGATGCACGAGTGTGACTTTGAGCAGAGCTCTCCTCTGCAGAGGTAAGCTGGGTGCCTTGTTCAAATTATACGTTCTGGCACCAGGGGGGAGAAGTAACACATGGGCTGGATCAAGGAGTATTCATTTCTTGGCGGTTCACAAAGATACAACTTGTAATTGCAGATCCAGACATATGCTGCCCTTATCACAGAAAAGAAAAATGCTAGGATAATAGCTCCATGCTGGAGGGGGATCAGCGAGGCAGAAGCAGGAGCAAGTGAGGGGTGCAAGAACTCTGCTCCCACCACAGAAAAACCTCTCCAGCTTTTTGGTTGTGACAGCAAGGGGAGAGGACCTGGAAACTGGAAGGAAGTTGAAAACCAGACTGAATTGGTCTGCAACTGGAAAAAAAGATGAGGATCTCCTTTGGGAACACAGGATGGCTGGGGAGGAAGTCTAAATACTGAGACTGTTTCATGCTGAGAGGTGCTGCTCGGACTAGTCTTGGTGTCTGGCACACTCCTGTGAGGAAGAGAGGAAGGGTGAGAGCACCAGCTGGCCGTATTGGGGATGACAGGCAAAGGGACCCTCCTAAGGCTGAGAGAGACCTCCATAAATTTTAGCCTGTGGGGTTTTCTTTAGCCTTGTTTCATGTGGAAATAAGGCCTAGACGATGACTGTTAGCTCCCTCTCCTGAACTTTCTGACCAGCTTGATGAAGGTGATGTTCTCAAAGACGTTCAGTCCCTGCAGTTCAGTTGCTTTGCACAAACAAGCATCCCAGAAGGAAAGATAAACCTGGAGCTGCAGGAACTCAGGTGCGGCATTAGCTAGGTGCCATGAAGGAGAGGGGGGTTATGAGCGCTGCAGCTGCAAAAGGAGCACTGCAGAAGCAAAATGAAGTATTGCTAAAGGGACAACATTAGATACGGGGTAATCCAGGAGCCGGACACGCAGTTGTAGCGATCCAGGCTTCATACATTCAGCTGCCCAGCAGTAACTATTTGTGATTAATTTCAAACTGAATCTGAAATTTCCACAAGTTTCTCCACCCGGGGACTGAAACACGTTTCTGTCCTTTGCAATCCACAAGGGGCCATGCATCCTGAGCACAGGGCTCATCGCAAGTCCCGTGCTCGAGGAGTTTAGGGGACATCAGAGATGTCCTGAGCTGCACTGAGAGGTACTGAGCTGCTGTGCCAAAACGGCACAGGAGAACAAGACTGAGAGGTACCTAAACCTGAAAGTAGGAGGAGCTCCCTCCTGCCATCTTCGCCACTCTTCATGTGTGAGGGGTTGAGATAGGCTGGAAGTCTTCTCCAGGCACTTCCAGCCCCGCGGCTATGAATCCGCTTCAGAGCTGAAGCAGTGTATACCAAAAGGTCTGCGTTCCTGGCCAGTAATGCAGGGAGTGGACACCAGTAAACACCAGACAAGGATCCAAGCTACTGCGTTTGTGGTTCAACTTAGCGTGCGGGGGGCTGGCTCTGTGCGTTAAAGGAGAGAGACAAGTTACTGCCTCTCTAAACATCCTGGTTTGGGTGTTATCTTTGTCTTGCAGCAAGGGATCCTGGAAGCACAGCATAAGATCAGCTTCCTGAGGAGGAAATTATTTTGTGCATGGAGTCTCAGTGGTGAAAACCACTTTGTGCCGTGTCAGGGATGGTCCTGCTCTTGCACACATCTGGATTTCACCCAGGATTGATCCGTGCCCTCAGCGGGAACAAGAATTACCTACCAGCCTCTATACACTCAAACATGCAAAACTAGGGGCAAATCACATGTTTGGGTACTGGGGCAGCCTGGAAAAGTGTCATGTGTGGCTGCTTTTGCCTTCTCCCCAGATTCACCTGCACCAGCTCCTCATTGCCTACCCCTTCATTGACCTAGTAGCCTTATATCTCCAGGCCAAGACTTTTGCAGGATACCAGCAGGAGTCTCCTAGTCCAGCAGCTTCTTCCCCATGGAATGTGATGGCATTCAGGGCTGACCTCCCGCCGGTGGCGGGACGGGAGGCTTGTGAGCCAATGCACCTCTTTCGGGCAGGACCCCTAACATGTGAATACCTGCTGATCAGCATGGCTTGGTTTTTCCAGTAGCAGGAACTCATTTTACAAGGTGAACTAGGATGATTGATTGCACTCCTACAGGGTTGCACCTGCCAGCTTTGCCTGCCTGCTCCAGCCTGGCAGGTTGGCAGGGTCTCGGATTTGGCAATAGCCAGCCTGTAGCGACTGCGGGAGGGTGGGAATGGGAGATGCTGCCCAGTTCTCCCATAGAGGTGAGGCTGCCTGAGAGCGACCTGAACGTGCTTCATGCTGGCTGGGTGTACCCGTGGGTACGTGAAAGCCAGGCTCCCACGGACAGTCTGCCCTGCACAATTGTCGGACCATTCATTTTTGTTTTCAATGTTAAAGAAATATTTCAAAAGAATTACACTGGGGATTGCTAATTTAACCTTTGATGGAGCCCGTTTAACACCTCGGTGGAAGACTGTGATGCTTACCTCTCATTCTCCAGCGGCAGCAGTATCCAGTGATGTCTTTTAAAAGACAACTGGGGCAGAAGTGATGCTTATGCTGTGAAATAGGTCAAACGTGATGCGACACCTTATCTGTTTAGCTGCGAACCCCACCATTGCTAGTCAGCCTCTGTATTGATTATCTGGCGGTTTTAAAATGCTCCTGAAACCTTTGCCTGTCGCCTTGTATAATTGCATTAAGGAGTAAGCACTGGCCCTGTGTCCTTTCAGCTCAGAGGATCCAATTATTGTTCCCCATTTCTGTAGCTCAGGAAAAGAGAGAGGGCCATCTTAAGGCACAGATGGCCTGTGATTTACATCAGGAGCCATGGGGTTAGGGACCATCCCAGCAGAGAAAGCTCACTAGCCTTGCTTTTATTGAACTGTCTGCGAATGACATGTAGTCAAAATCCCGGCTGCCCGTGGCCGTTAAAGATCCAGTGGTGCTTTTTGCAGGACTAACACCCACATCCTGAGCACATTTGAGGGGGGTGCGGGTGGAAATACACTCCAGCTTCCTAAATCCTACTTTCTGACTAAATTGCAAGAGAGAGGCGTTATCTCCTTCCTGCCCTGAGCTTTCCCATAATGTTATTAAACTGTAGGCAATCAAATAGTTACTGCGTATTGCCCCAGAGCTGGGAGTATTTCCGCTGTGAATTCAGGAGATCCAAATGTGTCATTTCAGTTTGTGAAGTGCCTGGGAACGGCGCTTACTGCCTTGAGAAGAGCTCTTCAGTCCTGCAGGCTTTTTTATGAGGCTGTAAAATGTCCCCGAGTCTGCTAAAGACTGAAATATTAGCAAAAAAAAAAAAAAAAAAAAAATTGAATGCACTTTTAAGCTTCACCTTAAATCTTTGGATTCACATGAAAGATTAAAACATCCACATAGGAGCTGAACTGTTGGGGAGAAGGCTTAGCTCTGACAACAGCAATGGTGCAGCTGTGTCATGAGTAGGTGCTTCGTGGCATAGGGTAGAAATGTCTGGAAGAGACACCAACCACGCTTGGGCTTGTTCTTCCCCTAATTGCATGACTTTTATTGAGGAATACACAAAATGAGCACTTAAAATTAGACTCTGAGAGCTCTTGCTCAAATGAAGAGACTGTCAATATTTGCAGAGTGATGCTTGGGCTCACCCAGACGGTATCCGAGTACATCGCACTTGAATGGCTGAATACACTCTCTTCCCTTTCTCTGCTTAATGAAAAACAAAATGAGGAGAGCCTGATTTTGCTTTTCAGAGTCATTGTATTCACATTTTTTTTCCAGATGCTCCAAACTTGGTCTTGACTTTTCAGCAACTACTTCAAACAGCAGACTCAGCACAATGTCATGTACTGGCCTAAAACTGTATGAAACACAAAACAGAAGGGGGAAAAATATTTTTTTTTTCCCAAATGTTGTATGTTTCTGCTTCTCTAATCTCCCTTTCTTTCTGGTTTGTTAGATGAAATACCCAGAGCAGGCATTGACTGGTTCCGGAAGCAGAGTGGGAGTGTGTTGCCTCAAGGCTGAATCGAACCGTAGCACAGCATGATCTTGCCAGGATGGCTAGGTAAAGCATCCCATACAACACCCTCATTTTTTGCACTTTTATCACTAAGAAATCATAATTTTGAAGCTGATGGGCATTACTATCCTAGGTGGCTTGCACCTCTTTATGAATTTTTTATTTTACTTCGCTGGAAAAGCAAGACACAAGAGCCTGGTCCAAGGCAGTTTCATGCTTCTCAGGTAGGGCCAAACTCTGTTTGATCTGCAGTGCTGCAAGCGCCAAGTATCCACTGTGAAGGCTTCTGCCCTCTAATCCTTCTGTGCTCGAAGCATTTCACCTCTGATCCCCGCAGTTAGCTGCCTTCCCTTGCAAAACATTCCCTGTCTCTGCCCTCTAGATGCCAGGGAGGCTGATGGCCACTGCAGGGGATAGGAAGCCTTGCACTGCACAGCGAGCGCAGCTGCTTCCCCGCCCCATTGCATCCATCGCCCTGCACACACCTTGTCGGGTACCTCCACTGGAAACGGCAAGAGCATGGGCACAGTTCACGTAACAGCACTTCCCACCGCTTCCATCAAGAACTCCATTTAATAAAAGTCTTGTAAGCCTCCGAGTACCTTATAAAGCAGGCCAAATATTATTATCTTCCCCATGCAGCTGGGGGAAGTACAGCTCAGATGCTTGCTAAAAGTCATGTCACATGAGGACCTCGGTTTGCATTTTCCTGAACCGATGTCCTGACCACGGCACAATGATGCGTTCGTTGGTTCCCCTATTTCTTCACACAGCAGGTCCCCGAATGAGACTTTCCCCACTCTGGGAGCGCTCGCTGGCCAGTCCCTGAGGTCAGAGGATACAATTTCCAACCTTGATTTCCTGGAATAAACCAGCCATAAAAGCAGAAGTATCTGACAAATTTGGTCTGGCACAGACTGTTCAGTGCAAATCTTAATGCAAATAAGAGAAATGTCAGTGCTAAAAGAAAAAGAGTATTTAGGAAAAAAAATTTAAAATCTTGTGCTGTTTTGTGGCATTTGTGCATAAAATAATGAGACCAAATATATCACCATTGGATTTGAGCCAGATAAGTTCATAACGTCTAATCCAGCTGGTGGATCATGACTCCTTTCATTATTTAAAGCAATGCTGTGGGAAAAGACACACAGCAAAGCTAACAAGATGGTGCTTGAGCTGCCATACTCCTGGCAGCCGAACAAATGCAGCGTGCGTTTTCTCACACCAGCAGGGAGAGGAAAGGAAAACGTGGAGCTAACGAGAAGCCCAGCATCCCCTCACGACGCAGACTGAGCCTCACCCGCTGCCATCTCCCCTGCAGTCTGGCTCTGTTTGTCTCAGGCGACAGTGTTTCCTTGCGAGGAGCAGGACCACAGTCCTGGGGTTTGGAAGGCGGTGTGATACCCAGCCGGGAGAAGGCTGTGCCGGAGCAGAGCGGTCCATCCGGCTCTCCAGCCTGTCCCTCTGATACCGGGAGACAGGCGGCAAGCACCTACCTCGCAATGCTTCCCCTAAGGATGCTCCTCGGCAGCTCAGGGATGGAGCCAGAGGTGGTAACTTTGCAAGGATCAGCCCTTCAGTGACTTACTTTCTTCTCCCAAAGTACCCAGTCTCCCATGCAAACTTTTTGGGTCACGGTATTGGTGCGGAGATAATGTCCTGCTTGCATCTTCTTGCGATACCCTCAGCCTCCTGGTATCCGTGCCCCTCCCACACCTCTGCCTCCTTGCTTGTGCCTCCTCCACGACTCAGCTGATGGGGCTTCCCAGGTTTTGTCACTGTTGATTTGGGGACGGCCTATAGGTCCCACCACAAGCCTGACCCTGCACACGGTCCCCCCGTCTGTCCCCTGCCAGCCCCGCAGAGGGCCCTTGCAGGAGCTGGTGGACGTTGCCCCAGGACCGCCAGCACATCCCCATCCCCAAAGAGCCTCCAGCAGCTTCCCGCTCCGGAAGGCACCGTGCTGCCTCACGTTTAAGATGATGTTTTTCAGGCTGTGAACATGGTGGGTCCAGCATGCCTGCCGTGGCAGGGAGGACACGGGGGCTCTGCATAACTCAGGCTGTGTGGCTTGGCTTGGAGGTGGCCACGTGTGCGTGTCTGCACCTTTCTGTATAATTGTGGGGAGATTGATCGGGGCGCAATGGCATTGGCATGACTCTGCTTCTCCTCCTCCATACTTAGGTCTTTCACCTCTTCTTCACCTGTTTTGGAAGCAGCTTTCTATGGAAAAAAATAAAAGGAGACCCTTGTTTCATTGTTCATGATGTACTGCTGCTAGGAAAAAGCAGGTTTTTTTATTTTTCTAGGTAAAATTAAAAAAGATATCCTGGTCATGACATTTGTTTTCCCTCTGAGGTTCATTTTCCAGGAACATTGATTCTCATCTTGGAGAGCTCATTGGGCACCTCAGAGAGCTTGGCACTTGTCAGCGTGGTCCTTAATTGATGCATCAACAGGGCTGTCACGTCTCTCAAGCATCTCCCAAATATATGAGATACACAGATATAAACAAAAGCTCGAGGCACAACCAAAAGTACAGAAATATGATTAAGTAACTTCCTTGCAAATCAATTTTCACCTGCTTTTTTTCCTCTTCTGTCTCAATCTGACAAGCTCCTCTGTCATCCATCCAGGCTTCCAGGAAAAAAATGCAGGGCAAGACAAACATTACCTTCTATGGTGGGAAAACAAATTGACCCCTCTTTGTATTGCAGGTGAATTTTTCCAGTTCTCCTTCACATAAAACAAAGCATACATCATTATCCACGTATTGGTACATCAGCATCTGAGTCTTGAAGCTCAAACAAGAGGAGACAAAGAGCAGGAAAATGGCTTTTTTGAAGTGCTGGGTGTTTCGGCACACAGGAGGAGAATGAGGAAGGACAAGAGAGGCAAAAGGGCCCATAAACACCCAGAAATAAGTGTGATGCTTTCACTTGTGCTCAACAGCTGCCTGGGGAGGGTCTCCTTGGCGGGTAAACTTTGACTGCCCACAGGCTGAGCTCAGGAGGCGATCCTTTTGGGCAACAATTTGGGGTGGAGAGGGCAGAGGCCAGGTCTGGACTGTGGGGAGAGTAGGAGGAGCAGCGGGTCGGTGCCTGCTCAGAGGATGCTGGGCAGCAGAGCCATGAGGCTCGGGAAGCCGAGCGGCTGGCTGGGCACTGGCTCCAGCACTGTGGTTGCTGCTGGCTGTTTTGCTGCGGCAATTTGGGGGGGCCCACCAGGCTGCCGCTTTCCTCAGGTCCCCAAATCTCAAAAGCACGCACACTTTGAGATCCTCCAAGATAACTATCAACCCTCCCTTGCTCACTCTGGAGGGAAATGCATCTCACAGGTGCCGTCCAGAGGTGAGCGGGTGCCCAAACACTGACCCGTGTGCAAGGCAGGGAAACCTGCACAAAGAGCACCAGCACATTTCCTGCCCAACAGGTCTTGTCTAAAAGGCCTTTCGCAGGAACAGGGTGAGCGCAGTAAATGCCTGCTTGCTGAGCCAAGAAGCAGCACCTCTCCCAATGGCACCCTCCCTTGCTGCCGTTGGTTTGTGCCGCTTCCCTCTCTGCTTCCAGCTAGCACGGGAAACTGCCTCTTTCTTTCCTTGTTACCATGTCGTCCCTCCATCTTCTCATTTCTAGAGCGAACAAACACAATGCCATTGGCCGTTCCTGAAAAGTTGTGTTTTCAGTAAGGCTGGCCTTTCTGGTGCTTCGGCAGCAGCCCCTTGCTGGTGGAGGCTCAGTGTGAAGTGGTACCAACACCCCACGCTGAGGGCTGCTGTGGCCCAGCCTTGGGCTGAGCTTTGGGAAAAGCGACCTGCTTGCGACTGCACGGTGGGGTCAGGCACGTGCCAGAGAAAGAGAGCACGATGGTTGCCACAGCATCACCTCTGTAGTCCATGTGTGGAGCTACACAAACGCAGCCTTTCTACCCTTTAAGGCCACTTTTGGGTTTCCTCTAAGGAAACCCCTCAGTTTTTGCTGAACTGCTGCTTTGCGTGCAGCCCCACAGGCATGGGGCCACGCTGGGGAGGAGGATGCATCAGGGAGCAGGGGCAAGGACAGCAATGGGGACAGGGATGGGGACATGGACAGGGATGCCCATCAGCACATGCCACAGGGGAAGAAGACAAGAGGCCTCCAGAGCTCCTCCCAACAGCTGCCCCGAGCAAGGGTTAGCATGCTTTTTAGTTTTAGACACTGGCTGAGTGTTAAAAGTTTTGCAAAGGGATGGTGGCTGCCCAAGCACCAACTCTCCCACCGTCCCTCCAGAGAAACGCCAGGTGCTGTACGGGCTTGGGCATCCACATGCCCTCCCTACGCAGAGGAAGATGTTGGATAGGAGGCTCAGCCCCGGTGTTAATTGGCCCAGCCTGCCAATTACCCGAGGTGCTAAAGGTTTGATTTTGCAAGGTGGGGAGGGCCCCAGGGGGCTCCGGCAGATCGTTTGTGTCAGGCCCCTGCGGAGCGCTGGATGCCTGCAGGGGGGCAGGGAAAGCAGAGGACGCATCTTCGGGGACTCACACGATCGCGTTTATTTTTGTTTGTGGTTTCCTGTCGAGGGCAAAGGCCCCGCAGGTAAGCACCGTCCCTGCGCCCACCCCCTCGACACCCGATGCAGGGGGAGGTAAGGGCTCCTTCCCATCTCCCAGGACCAGCACCGCGTGGTCAGCAACCCCCCCTCCCCCCGGCTCCCCCGTTGGCAGCCCTCAGCCGCCGGCAGCCCGGGGCGGCGGGGCGCGGCGGGGCGGAGCGGGGCGGAGCGGGCGGGGGCCCCGGGGGCAGCGGCGGGCGCGGGGCGTGCGGCGGGCGGGCGGCAGGTGGAGCCGCGACGCCGCGGCGGGGCTGCGGGCCGGGCCGGCCCCGGCGGACGCTAGAGGTCTCCCGCCGCTCACGGTTGGGCGGTGCCGGGGCGCAGCCGGCGGGACCGCGCCGGGCGCTGAAGCGGGCGGGTGCCGGGGACCAGCGGCTCGGGGGAGCCGCCGCCGCCGCCTTCCTTTCCGCGATCGCGGCCGGGGCAGCGCCTCCGCTCCCGCCGCCTCCCAGCGGCCCCGGAGGGCGGCTCGGTTCCCGCAGCGCCGAGCTGCCCGCTCGCAGTCACCGCGGCTGCCAGCAGAGCGTGGTCAGCGGGGACCAGGGCGAGGGAGCTGGGGGGTGAACGGGGGGGTTTAAAGCAAGTGAACACCCAAGGCATTAACGCGGTTTAAAAAAAAATCTGTTTCCCCTTTTATACTACACTATACAAGGTAAATTTTCATCCGGCTTCTAAGCGGCACATGCAGATTTCCTGAGCGTGAATGAATAAAGAGGTCCGCTGAACCCGGAGGTCAATGGGCAGTGCTTGCGCGTCGCCCCCATTTCCTGGCCATCCGCTTTGTTCCTTTGTTAGCGACCCGCAAAGCACACGCCATGCCAGCGCTTCGAGGTGCTCGCACCTTAAAAAGGAAAAAAAGAATTAAAGCAAGGACTGGTTTCAACGGGGATTTCACTTTGCTGGCTGATTTTAGGGCTGTGATGAGTCCAAGCTATAAAACCTGACTGAGAACCGAATGACAATCGAGAGTGCAGGAGGTGGTGTGGTGGGTTTTTTTTTTTTTTCTTCCCCCAGAGACTCTGGGTTTTGTTTCAGAAACTTCATAGGCGTAGGAGCTGGCTGCAAAGGTTGAACCAGATCTATTCCAAGTTTTATCTGCCTCACAAAAGTCATTTTGGCAGCCAGGGAACCGACAAGACCTGAATCCAAAACCCAGCAGAAGTTCCCTGTTAGAAACTTTAGAGCAGGAAAATGTCTAGCACTTCGAAACAATGTAGGCTTTCATGTGAAGCTCTTTGCAAAGTTACAACACAGTAAAAAGTTCTTGGATTAAACCCTGTTTACTCACATTGCATGCTGACACCAAGTCCAGGTTCCTCTACCCAAGGCGAAGGGCCTGCGAGAGCGTGCAAATTTGGCTGTAAGTGCATATTTGTGTATGGCACCAACACAAAAAAGCTGTGACAAGCAACTGAATGAAGTAAATGCTTTTCCTACTGGAGTAGTTCAGTGAGTGCATCTGAGGCCATTCCTCTTCTCCTTTCTAGTTTGACATTTTCCTGGCCCCGTCTGCTAATGGAAACCATCCTAAATTAGCAGGTATCACCTGCCCCTGCAGGGAAGCAGCATCCCCCTCTCCTAGTACTTGCCACCAGTGAAAATTTCTGGAAACAAGTGAGAAAGCTGAGTTAAAAGGCTTTATCTTGCACTTTAACACTGCTGCTGAATGTGATACAGACCAGTAAGAATGTGAACCTGTTGCAAAATTGCCTTTCAGCATGGAAGCAAGTTTCTCGAGCATCACGATGTGTCCCCACGTTGTCCTTTGGAGGTCCCCGATACGAGGCTTTCATCTCGCCGAAGACCTCTCAGATGGGGCAACGATTGCCAGGGGAGGAAACAATAGCCAGGGAAAGTGGCATTAGCCATAGTACAGACAGGGCTTGTGTGTCACTGGTTTCCCTTGAAAAATATGTTCATTTTACTTGTGATTTGAATTATTTGAATAATTAAAAAGATGGTGTGGTCTCCACTTGACTGTTATCTGAGCCGCGTTCTTCATCAGCCTGGCTGTGGGGAGGAAAACCTGCTCTGCTGGGAGCTGAAGGCACAATAATTTGCAGGAAGAAGTACTCCCAGTTTGTGGAAAAACTTAAGGGTATCACAGGAGGCTGCAAAGCCAAGAAGGCAGTTGTGTAAAGGATTACGCTGCAAAGAATGGGGCTGGAGGATATTGGCTATATAACTTTGTGCTCATCAAGCCATTTGATTAGACTGCTTGCAGCCTCACGGGCCTGAGGGTGTGTGGTAGCCATCAGTAAGAAGGCTCCGGCTGTGTGGGGACATCAGGATTTTGGGAGTGACACCTGGAAGCTATTATGCTTCATATGAAGAGTTCTCCAGGAGCTGCTCCAGGAAGACTGCTCATTAAAACTAACATTAACAGCATACGTACTCCGTGACTGTCTGGACATGGTAGCTCTTAAAAGAACATCCTTGATCTTCATAACATCTTTTACCTAGGGAATCAAAACACCCTAATGCATGACCGCATGGTGTATGGAATAGCGGGGGAGTTAGTGCATGCAGGGGTCCCAGCTCCGAGGCTGAGGATGTCTCATTGCAGTGCTTTTTCTAATGGTATATTTACCTGCTTATGTGTGCCATGTAAAGGGCACTGAGACATTTTAACCAGAATTTTCAGATGTTTCTTGTCTTGGCCTGAGAAGCCTTGTCTGTATCTTGTTTCAGCTGTCCATCTCTTCCTGTCTAATAGTTGTTGTGTTACAGAATTTAGATTTGAAAGCAGGAAAACTGCATGGACAGATGACGCAGAAACTTTCTGGAAGCACGATCAAGGCAGACGCATAACTTCTTTGATGACTTTTTATGTTTAACTGCTTTCCTCCTCTGCTTTATTTCTGGGTTCACATCAACAGAGCTTTCTTATTTATCTACTTCAACTGTGATATCTCCTTCCAGGGCTCCTATTTAATTATTTTCCTCTAATATGCATCTGGAAGCAGTGTAGTTTCTTTCCTCTGTATTGCACTGCATGTGATTTGTTTTCTTCTTATTCAGCTGGATCATGCTTTTTTAATAGATGGAGATTTACTGAAGTCAGAATCCTTTCTCCAATTAAATGCTCTCAGTTTAAGAAATCATTCTCCTTTTACGTGCAAAAAGGATCTTGAAGCCGATCCAGGCAGTAATTGATGTTTCCTCCTTGGTGAGGTGGGTTTTTTTCAAGTTGTTTGTGTTGTGTCAGGGAGAGCACCGCATACTCAAAAGGTTATTCATAAATAATGAGCATACAGAAGTCTGGGCCATTGGCTGAAGTGAAAACGGGGAGAGAACAAGCTCACAGCTCCTCCTGAGGCCAATTGTCACTGTCAACATCTGCCCCAAAGTGTTGGCACTCGTGATGGATTTGTGCTTTCCAGAGAGGGTGCTCCTGGGCACGGGGAGTCCAGACCCGAGCAGGGTGATGCTCTGCCCACATTGAAAGGCAGAGTTCAATTTTAAGGCAGGAAATCCCTTTAGTACAGTAATTTTGGGAGACGTCACAAATTTATGGATGCTGGAGCCACTCTTTATCGTTTGAAGCTTTCCTTTGAGACCTGTACCTGGACAGCATGCGCTGAAGATGAAATGTCAGCTCAATCATTTTTCAGTGAGATGTTGTTGCATTTTTCTTTTCCTAAAGATACATTTAAAGGGCAACTCGTTTGCATAACATTTTCATATCCCCGATCTTGAAAAGGCTTAAGGAGCCAGGACTATGATCTGAAATCTAATATTCTTACCTTTTGTGGTGGCAGAGGACAGAGGAAATGTCATTAAAAATGTCTCAATTCTCTTTGTAAAAGAGCTTTGTGTAAATTGGGAAAGACAGTCGATGAAGGGTTAAAATAGTAAATAGCGTTACAGTTTGGGGTTTTTTTATTGCCTTACCCCAGGCATTTACTGTGGGTTCTCTATGTGAAATGTGGTGGAATTATTGTGAAGACGTGTTGTTTAAATATTAAACATTAATGTTCTTCTTTTGATGGTGAAGCCAGTATTAAACCCGTTAATTTTTCATTAAAGCACCTAAAGCCAAATTTGTTTAAACTCTCAGTTTGCTGTCATCTTCGTAATAGAAAACACCAAGTAAAAGCCACGCAGACCTGAGAATAAATAGGAGCGAAATGTGGGAGCCAGCTCCAGGCTTCCTTGCAGGGCAGAGGGGAGATGAAGGGGAAGAGGGAAGCAGCAGGAGGGGAAGGAAGAAGAAAAGCAGCTCCGGGAAGAGAGGATGAGGGAGGAAGAGATAAGCATGTACAGGAAAGGGTTTGTAAGTATTAAACACACTGGTACGGCGACGGGGCCGGTGCAACTTCTGCTCAGCAAAAGGTGTAAGCTCATGTCGGGTTGGAGACAGGTCGGCGCTGGGGGATGCTCATGTGGATGAGCCACTGCAGGCAGGTGAGGGACGTGGGGTTTCGGAGCTAGAGCCAGTGCCCTCGCAGCGTCGTCAAGGGGAACTACAGGCAGTGATGCTTCACGGCTGAGTTTGGCCCTAGGTGCGTTATTTTATCTCAGCATGACGGCGAGATGCGTAAGTCAGCTCCTGTTCGCCCTTCCTAACGTCGAGAACTGCACCTGTAAAATCACATCCAGGTGGGAGCCTGTACCTTCACCATTGTTTTGTGATACAGGTAACTCACAAGGAGGAGTTTGTGTGTGATCCTTTGGAGCATAGATGATTTTAAGCTGTGGTTCGCGGGTACGGTAGTGGCTGGGCAGGGAGATGGAGTAGGAAGCGCTGGATGAGGCTGCATTTGCCAAGCAAGGAGAAGGATTTTACAGTAATTGAGATGTGAAATGCTGAGAGTCTTGACAAGAGTTTTAGCTGTACAGATGGGTAAGGAAGGCCATATCTCAGAGATGTTATGCAAAAAGAATCTGCAAGCAGCAGAGAGTGAGCTTGGATGTGAGCCCGGGGGAGGCACCCGCGGGAGCCGCTGCCCAGGTGACTCTGCGGAGCGACAGCACGGAGCAACGGATGGATGGCGGGATGGGCGGAGGGATGGAGGGACGGGTGGGTGTCCGGGTGGAGAGAGGGGGTTGTGCAGAGCTATCAGAAACAGGGATCCACAAGAGGGAGAGGTAAAAGATGGGCAGCCGTGTTTTAACCTTGCTGTGTGCAAGCTGATGGCTGCTTGTCCACGCAAAGCTGAGAGACTTTAGATTTCGATACGGGTAGGAGACAGGTCTTCAGTAAAGCACTAGATCTAGGAGGCAAAATAACGCATCCTCGTGGCTAGGACTAGCACCATGCCCTTCAGCCAGTGACACTTCCAGTTACACAGAAGACCAAAAAGCAATCCATTAATATTTAATATAGGCTATTTTATTAGACATAATAGGGAAAACAGGCCCATATTTAACTTTGGTTATTGGACTCTTTTTTTTTAAACACCACTTTTCCGTTGTTTTAACCAATCCAATTAACCCTGAGGGAAAAGTCCCATTTGATTTAATAAGGATGACATTGACAAGGACTTATAGACATGTTATAGAATGACTACAAAATCGGGGGGTGGCCTAAACCGAGCTGTTAGCACATGAGCACTGAACTAAGCAGGGTGATCAGGGATGCTGCGGCGGTGGGATATGGTCCAGCCAACAGACAGGCCAGTGAGCGAGCGACCAGCACTATTTTCTGTTGGATTGTGCAGGGCAGCCTAAAAAACTACATCTCTGCCGCTGGTCCTATTTTTCACCTGAATTATTTTAGCCCTTTCTTGGAAGCGCCATCTCTGTGTATTCCTCTCCTTTACTTGGTCCTTCTCTTCCTCCCTGTTTTCCTTCCCTCTCTCCCTTACGTGACCAGCTCATTCGCAACATTTCTGCTGCAATCCCGCCGAGATTAATTTTCACTTTTTTATTGAAAAATCAAAATCTTTGGAATTAAAAGCTCCCAATATTGAATTTTCAATAACAGGTGAAAATTACGCTCTGCATGATGATGAGGAGAAGAATGCGCTGAGCTGGGAGTGTGGTGACTTGGGTGCCAGCGGGCTCACGTTTGACCCACATGAGACAACTGGGGCAAGTATTTAAAGAAAAGGAAAAAAGCAAAGGTCATTTGGGAAGCGCAGCAGGGAATGCAGGGAAGAGGGCAGGGGTGGTTGGAGGAGGAATTTTCCAGCCGTTTCATTGCAAAGCAAAAGCAGAAGCAGGGTGCAGAGTTTTGGGGTGATGGATACATCTGTGGAAAAGCACTGAGGATTGAAAATTCCCTTTAGGGGAGAAACAACTTTATAGGTGCCTCTCTGGCTGCTCCCAGCCACCCTTCCCGGGGACCTTGTGCCTGCAGACGCCTCGCTGTGCCCCGGCGTGTGGCGAGCAGTGGAACAGTGGGTCGTGGCAGCGATGGGTGAACTCCTCTGCTGCGGCAAATGCAGCGAAGCAGCCGAGACCATTTTCTTTATGAAATCTTCCACCACTGAGCTAATGCAGATGCGACAGCAGCAACATCGCCAGCTTCACTGGCACCCGGCGTTCCTTTAATTACCGTCCAGCCTTGCTCCGAGCGGGGTTAAGCAAGGCCACAGCAACACTGCCAGTACGCGCTGTGACTGATCGCCCGGGCTCCCATCAAGGTATTTGCATCTCATGCTTTTCTGGGAGCATCCTTCTTTCTCCATGGGACCCTTTGTGGCCGCCCAGATGTGTGCCCAAGCTAGAGGCGCACGTTCGGAGAGCGGCCGCCCTGGGAGACACACACTGAGAGAGCGGCCCCACATGTGCTGGGTGGTGGGTTGGGGACCCCCCCAGGTGCAGGGGAGCTTGGCCACCTTCATCACTTTGGGAGTGCAGTGGCTCATGCTAACCAAAGTCAACCCTTTCCCTGGCTGGTGTTTCTTTAGGTTTGTTTTTTTAAAGTTTCCCTTTCAATCAGGACTTTCAAGCCCTCACCTTGTTTTTTCATGCAGCATCACAGGGCACGCAGAAGCGGGGCTGGACGGCCTGGGAAGGCAAGTGTAGAGCTGCTGGGAAGCCTGCTGGGGTGGTGGTTAGCAAGTGGAGAAGAGCAGATGAGGGGGTTCCCTTATGCCTTCAACCATGTCACAAAACATTTTGCCACTACCTCTCCAAGAGCACGCTCCTGCTCAAATGCTGTTTCATTTCCTGCTAAGCTGTGGTCACGGATGGAGACTTTGAAGATGAGGAAAATCATGTAGGTCTGAGTTACCAGCTAGTGAGATACTCCAAAATTAATTGGGAAGAGCCATGTTCAGCTTCTCCCCCCACTGCCCCCCCTCCTCCCCCCTGAGCCCAGCCCTGTTCCCTGCAAAGTTGGGGGGAGTTTTGCTGCTGGCCTCGACTGCTCCAGGTATGAAGCAGGGAAAGGCAGGGCAAGCAAAATGCACAGCAAATCCCTCAAGTGCCTGGGCCAGCAAAGCGGCAGGTAGCCAGCACCAAGGGCCTCAGTCGTGCTATCTGTGCAGGAAGCCCTTGCCAGCCCGAAAGGAGCTACCAGGGATGGCCCGGTACTGCGGCACAGCCCCAGGCTCTGGAGCGAGCGGCCCATCACTACCTGGCCCCGTCAGGCTGGGCACCCTCGGGTCACATTAGCTGCGAGCCTGTCCTGTGTGCAAGTCTGTGTGAGGAGGTGACAGGATGAAATCAGTTAGGAGGAAAAGTGTTGTTGGAAAATTTCGTGGCGGCTCCCTCTCTCCCTCCCTCCCAGCCGGCCCCAGGGAAAGCAACTGGCGGCAGCACGTGAGAAGTGCCGCAGATGGATGGTGTGTCACGGGCACAGCTGGACGGATCTGGCACGCAGGTGTTGGTCCGGTGCCTGCCAGCTGCCCAGCCGCCGCCAGATATTTGTGGCTGAGGGATGAAAGGGGAGAGGAGCACAGTAAGGGAGGCAGCCGTGCCGGGGGGAGCGAGGGGAAGGCAGAAAACCACAAAAATCTGTGGGGATGCATTACCCTGCTGGTGATCTGGCACAGATCATCCCAGGGCTGCACGTAGTGGCTGCTGCCTTGCAAACCGGGTGACCTCCGGTAGCCCCACAGGCACTGCCGAACCGACCTGGCATGGCCATGGTTGGGTGCAGCCACGAGCGCGGACGAAGCCTCTGTGGTAGGTCCTCTCCTGCCTACGTGCACGTGTGGGTTACGTGTGGAGTGTGCGTGCATACACGTGTTTGCACACACATGTAAATGGAGCTGGAAGTCCACTAGTAAGGGGTGAGATGCTGCAAAGTCTCCCCTGGACACTGGATGTGCACACTGGTGGCCTTCAGGAATGGCCAACAGGAGAAGTGGGCTTCATGGTTTCCTTCCAACCTTCAGCATTTCCATGTTGATTATGACGTGTCTGCGAGGCTCAGAGTTTGTGTCATGTGGACATGCATACACCAGCAGAAGAACGGGAAGTTGGTTGCAACGAATGTTGCCTAGAAGCAAAGAACAGCATAGAATTGTTAAAATAAAAAATAAGGGCTTACTATTATACAAAGTTATAGTTAAAGGCAATTAATGTGGTGGGGTTTTTTTTTAAACCATATTGGTAGCACAAGAAATCTGAATAACAGTGTCACTAAATGGAAATCATAAACTGTCAGTCAACATTAGACAGAAAGGCTTTGCAATCAGTAAATACTCTTGTGCATTTGAGAATGAACGTACGCTATATTTGCATCCCAAGAAGATGACAATGACGAGGATGCCCGGCTTTGCAGCCCCACGCTGGCTCATGGTGCTGTTAAGGCCAAGCTCTGGCTCTGCAGGGCATGGGGCAGCATGGACCCCCAGGCAGCCCACCTGGGAGGGCAGTGAGGGCTTTGGCCAAGGACCTCCCCAGCAGCTGCTGCTGCGATCGCAAAATCTCTGGGCCTATCCCCTTTGCTGGGCTACCACAAAAACTCAGCCCCCTGTCCAGGATGAGTCCTACCCGCCTCCCCTCTTTGTGTATTTTGTCAAGCCAGGCTTGCATAGACCTGCTGGAGGGGGTCACTGGGGACAGTGGGTGTCCTGCTTTGGACCTTTTGTCCCCTCCCTGGAAGTGTTCAAGGCCAGGTTGGATGGGACTTTGGGCAACCTGGTCTAGTGGAGGGTGTCCCTGCCCACGGCAGGGGGGTTGGAACTAGAGGATCTTTGAGGTCACTTCCAACCCAAACGGTTCTATGATCCTGTGACTGTCCATCCTGGTCCCTCCAACTTTGCTCTTCAGACTGAGTACCCCTCTCCTCACATTGCCTGGACAAAACCCACCACCCTTCTTGCAATGGGAGAAATTTCCCTGGCCAACTGAATCTGGTTGCTCTCACCAAACCAGAGCAGCACACCGTTTAAAGGCTGCCCTTTGAGAGCCGTTCCCCTCTCTGCGCAGTAACTCTGTTTACCATTAGTCATTATATTAATGGGACTCTTCAGTGCATTTTTTTTTCTGAAGTTCAGCTTGTATAATAAACAGTTATGACATAGATTTCAATAGCTCCCATTGCAGACTCAACTTTAGCCCTCATCTGGGAGAATTTCTCCAGATGACGTTTATTATCCGTTTTCTGCACAGAAGATACTCACTTGGCTTCCAACGAGTCAGCAAGCAAAGGCGTATTTCTCTGTACTGGCTTTCTTTGTAATTTTATCGGTTACTTCTTCTCTCTTTAAAGATGCTGTTGGAGCTTTTTCATTTCTCATAAGGTATTAATGGAAATTACAAAGAAACTTAATTCTGGTTGGTTGGCTCCTAACCGTTAGATGAAATTAGCTTGCCTTAGCTGTGAGCCCACTGTATCTCCTGCAGGACTGCCTTGCTCTGCTAACAGCCTGCACGCTACTGCCACTCAGCCTGAACGCACAGAAATATTCCGGTGCCGAGCCCTTACACGTAATCTTTCCATCTCTCTGCCCAGCCTGTGATGTTCGCGTGTTATCTATTCCCATCACACCACCCCCCTGCACTTCAGAAAGTTTGGAGCTGTACGGTACCTGACAGCCGGCAATTAAGGGTTCAGCTGGGCTGTGTAGTGATAGCGCCTTGCTCTCCCTGAAGGGTACAGACCGTCTTCCTTCAAGAGGGCTGTTTGATATGTTCAGATTGCTTTTGTTTGTTTTTATTTATGGAGAAGGGTTGGGGTTTTTTTTTTTTTTAATTGCTAAGTTCCTTTTTCTGGCCTGCTGAAGCTGGAGTAAAGCAAGTTATTACAGAGTTTAGCATCAGAGGTGCTGCTCTGCTTATTTCATAGATTTATTTCTGGTCATCAAAGTGACATAAGACAATAAAGAATCATTCTCTTGCCTTGCCTTGCTGTGCCTTGCCTCACCTCCCCAGTAAGGACAGGACAGACGTGCAGCCCGCAGTACCTGCAATCTGGGGACATGAACTTGGGAATGTGAAGGGAAAAAAATCTGTGCAGCGACTCCACAGAAACCCGGGGCAGGACTTTCTGAGTGGCAGCAAGGCCGGGGCAGGTCAGGCCTGGGGAAGGCACTGCGCTGGCTTAGCCAGAGCCTGCGGGAGCTGGAAAGCTCTTAGTGAGAGCCTGGTCCTTCACAGATTGCCCCAGGTCTTCAGTGTTTTCTATCATAAACCCACAGCCCAGCACATTAAAGAGGAGGCTCCCACTTGGGCTGCCGAATTTGTAGGGAGGCCCTGCAGTGAAGTGCTCCGGCAAAGGGGTCCCGCTGCCCTTGGCACCACGTGAAGGGGAGCCACCCCCGCACGGCCTGGGGACAGGGCAAAGGGCAGCACCCTGACACCAGGACCATGGCGGGGATGGGGCTGTCAGGGCAGAGCTCGGGCCACGTGTGCAGGGGCGAGGGGGTGCAGCGCGCCTTCGCCTTCGTTTGCAGCACAGCTTCCCGTGATTGTTTAAAGCAGCTGGGCATGCCGAGCTCGGGGCCCCTCCGAGGGCTGGGCGGGAGGGCTGGGTGCCCTGAGCCCAGTTTTGCTCCTGGCTGGAGCTGGGACACATCTCGGGGCCAGCTTGGTTTTTGCATCTTCTCTTCTCCCCAGGGATTTCTTGTTGGGAGGGCAGCCAGGGCGCAGGGACAGCATCCAGAGCTTAATCCTTGCTTTTGCAAAATTCACATTTTGCAAAATCCGGTTCAACCCAAGCGTTGAATGGGGTGACAAAAGAAAACCCACATAACTAATTACAGCAACTGCTCAGCTGTGGCATTGGACCCCCATGCCTACAAAGGGTGGGCTCCAGGGAGGGCCAACCTCAGCCATGAGCTGGGGGCTGCTGTGTGGACCCTCTGTGGGTTCCTGAGGGCTGCAGCCTCCCTTGCTCTGCCCTGCCTGAGGGCCTCCAGGGCTTGAATGTCCCTGCCGAGGGGAAGGGGCAGTGGGCCCCCGTGCCCGTCCTGCGGGAGGGTGCTGAAGGGGAGAGGGGCTAAAGTGCCGTGGGGCTGCCCGGTATTGCAGCGCCACTGACCTGGTCTTGCTTCTCAAAACAATAGTGTTGCCCTGCCTCCTTATAAAAATCTGCCTTACCATCTCCACACAAACCAGGAAAAAGTCACTAAGAAGCGCTGGCAGGGGGAGGGAAGCAGGCGTTCCCGCTGCTGGGCAGACCCTGGGTTTCCTTCGGCCGGTGCACAGGCATCGCTGGCGATGCTGGGACGAACACCCCTCACCGGCCGCATCCACAGCTTCGACGCATGGTCTGAGGGGCGGCTGGGTAGAGCGAGTGGCCTACATCTCCTACAAGCTTTCCACAAGCAGGCGGACTAACAGAGGAGAAAACTTTAAAAATACTGCGAGAAGTTCGGCTTTACTGCCCGACCCCTTAATTTCCCCCAAAGCTGTGGAGTGGCATTGAAAGAGCTGGTGCCGAGCTGCCCGGCTCTGGTGCACGGGGGGCGAGCGGAGCCCTGCTTGGGCCAGCGGGATCCCGCCCAGAGCCTCGATGGCCATGGGACCGCGCTCAGGGCGTTTAGCACCACTGCCCACTTTTGGAAAGGCCGCTTGGGTTAGTCTGGTAGGGAGGATTAGGAATAAAATTTCATGTTTCTCGCCACTTATTTGTAACGTTTCCACTACATTGATAGTGGCAATTTGTTACGGTGAGCAAAGTGGGCTTCACAGAGCTTGTCAGGAGAGGGGTCTCTACGGAGAGGACTCTCCCCTCTCCCTCCGCAGCTCCGAAGGGTGCCCCCCGCCGGATCTGGGAGAGGCAGATACTAGGGGATTAGCGTGCGGCGCTGGAAGGGCTGCAGCCGGAGGGGAGGCTTGGCACGGATGCCTGGATGAGAGCTCGCAACAATGGCGAGCTGCAGCCTGCCAAATCTCAACACAGCAGGCAAGGCTAGGCTCAGCTCTAGCTAAACGGGAGCCGTGTAGGACCCTCCATTTTGGAAGAGCGCTAGCAAGGTCTGGCACTTGGAATTCTTGGCATCCACAAGTGTCTTCGCTCTTTCTTATCCCCTCCTGTTCCCAGTAGATTTTGCATCCTTTACAATGGATAAATTATACATGCAGAGTTTACTCTCCTACCCGAGCTTCGAGAATACCCCAGTGCCAGCCAAGGGAGCTGGTGCATGGGGGAATAGCCAGGAATGTTTAAAATAGTCTGGCCATGTGACTTTGGGGATTGGAAAAGAAAAAAAAAAAGAAGAAGAAGAAAAAAAAATCCTTTCCCCCAGCGCGTTAAATGCAAGTGAACTTTTTTTCACAGGAGAGAGTCATGAACTGGTGATCTGTGCGCCAGTCACGAGCCAGCAGCTCTGGTTTCCCTCCTGGCTGCAGAAGCGGCTGCGTCTGGGCCCTGGGGCGAGGCACGCGGAGCCAGAGCCTGCGCGGAGGATGGCTGGATCCAACCTGGGCCGAGGTGGAGGCAGCCGCCGCAGGGAAAGCGGGAAGGCGGCAGAGCGCTCCTGTCCCTCCCTCTTTGGCTGGCGCTGAATGATTAAAACCGAGGGCGGGTGTACCTGCGCTTGTACATACAGCTTGTTCTGCGGCGGCTCTTTGTAAGGAGGAAAACCAGCCGTGAAAAGGGAGATGCGGGCGATGCAGATCCCAGTTTGGGCAGGGAACCAGCTGGGAGAAGTGGGGTGCTCGGCCCCATGTACTCCTGCCTACCCAGCTGCCCACTTGCCCCCCGTTCGCCTGTCCCCGCATCCCCCTGCCCGTTGTGGCACCCACCGCACCCATGAAAGCCCCATCCGCCCCAGGGACGGGGACAGGGAAGCTGCTCCCCGATCCTTCAGCAGCTCCCCGCGCCCAGGGGCGACTGCTGCCACCCGCCCCGGTGCTGGGGGCCAGAGGGGCAGCAGTATTAATGAAGCTTTTAATGATGGCTACCGGCTTGTACTACAAGCATCTGAGTCTCATTTGAATTCAGGCAACTTTAAGCTCTTTTGGCAGTATAAAAGGGCCTGAAAGTGGATTCCAGTCACATGTGCACTTGCTTTTAGACGCCAGCACGGTGCCAGCATGATGTAAAGGGGCCTCCGTGAGCCGGAGAATCAGGCCCTGCATATTTTACACTCTTTTGTAGCTTACTGTGACTCTGCTTATCTCTAACAGTTAAAAACCGAGTGCCAATGGTCTACACGCTGGATACGTATCATGCAAAACCAAATATAGCACGGCTCAAGAACACTCTTTGCATAATGTACATATGTATTTCATTTATTTTTGTAAAAATTCTGCTTAAGCATATGGAAGGGAAGGAGTGATAACACTGCCTAGAGGCAGATATAATGTGGTCAGGCAATGTGCAAGCTTCCTCACACAGCTCGAGGAATGTGCCTGAGTTTGAAGTTGTTACATGAGTCCCGGACAATTCCTTAGCGGGGAGAAGCAAGTAGGTCATACAGATGATTTTGTGACAGGGGTCTTCCTTCACATCAGATGGCAGAGAGCCTCCAAATGCATTTCACCTGGGGCTTATGTTTTCTAACCCAGAACTATGGATGTGCAAGACTCTGGCTGAAAATAACCATGTAGATCCATATTTAGGAGCATGCATGTATGAATTTTTCTTCAAACTTTTGGCTTGCCACATCGACGC